>NW_027140510.1:896285-1207570 GCF_036365525.1 Heterodontus francisci
GTACTGGTGAGGCCGCACCTGGAGTACTGTGTGCAGTTTTGGTCTCCTTACTTGAGAAAGGATGTACTGGCACTGGAGAGGGTGCAGAGGAGGTTCACTCGGTTGATTCCGGAGTTGAGGGGGTTGGCTTATGAGGAGAGACTGAGTAGATTGGGATTAGATTCATTGGAGTTCAGAAGAATGAGGGGGGATCTTATAGAAACTGAAATTGAAATATTATAGAAATTGAAATATTCTTCTGTCACTCTCTGTCCCTTGGGCAGTCTGTTTGTGTGTGTGTCTGTGCATGTCGGTCTCTGTGTCTGTGTGTCTGTGTGTCTGTGCATGTCGGTCTGTGTGTGTGTTTCTCTGTGTGTGGGTGTGTGTCTTGCTGTCTGAGTCTATGCCTGTTTCTCTCTCCTCTCTCAGAACCTCAGTAAAACTCCACATACATCAATTTGCTATTTTAATTTGGCTGCTTTTGGTGATACCACAACTGCAGAGGGTGCACTTCCTTCTGCAGGCTGGTAGGAAACCCATATCCCGCTCTTTAACGGCATATTCTGTCTGCTTTGTATACTAAATTGATTAATCCCTAATAATTGATCAAATCTGACATTGATTACTGTTTGAAAGTCTCCAGGTTTACTTTCCTCCCAGGGCTGATTAAAAGTTAGAGTTTCCCTCAGTGTTTTGGAAATATCAAACCCTGATCCCACACCCAGTAAAGTATTTTACATGATGGGACGCTGCAAATGTTGTTATACTCAGTGCGCACGGTCCCTTCATGTTGTAATAAGATGTTATAATCTCTATTCAGATAACTCTCATGACACAGGGGTAAAATTTCACTGGGTCAACATTCTGACCAAACACTAAAACATTACAGAAAGCGAGGCTCACAAATTCAACACAAGTTTCCTTTTCTGTGTCTCGCTGGTCTGTTCTGATTTTCTGTTGGGTGACATCAGCCTAGATTTTGTGTTCAGACCTGAACCCACAAACGTATAACTCAGAGGCAGGATTATTACCCACTGAGCTACAGCTGGCTCCAATGTTCCCAGAAAATTTAGTTGTTGTGCACGGCAAGTTTTTTTTTGTCCCACGTGCAGTCCCTTTAAATTTTTAAGAATCTTCGAAGACGTGTGTTATTTATCACGGAACAGGACCTGCGTGGCACCTTCCAGGCTGCTGCACACAGCTTTGCAGGAACACTGACCGACACTCTCCATCCCAATCTCTTCCTCTCTGGTAATCTCTCCCCATTGCTATCCTTCCCTCTCTCTGTTCTTCTCTCTCTATATCTATCCCTGTCTTTCTCACTGTTACACTCTCCATCTGGATGGAGGAGGAGAAAGAGAGGCATATATAGAGGCAGCTTTACTCGGTATCTAACCCCACACTGTACCTGTCCTGCGAGTGTTTTATAGAACAGAGAGGACAGAGATTTGCTCTGTAGATAACTCCATTCTGTACTTGGCTTGGCAGCATTTGAAGGGACAGTTTGGACGGAGCTTTACTCTGTATCCCTGGAATTTTGAAGTGTAAGGGGTGTTTAGTTCAGTTTAGTTTAGAGATACAGCACTGAAACAGGCCCTTCGGCCCACCGAGTCTGTGCCGACCATCAACCACCCATTAATACTAATCCTACACTAATTCCATATTCCTACCACATCCCCACCTGTCCCCATATTTCCCTACCACCCACCTATACTAGGGGCAATTGCTAATGGCCAATTTACCGATCAACCTGCAAGTCTTTGGCATGTGGGAGGAAACCGGAGCACCTGGTGGAAACCCACGTAGACACAGGGAGAACTTGCAAACTCCACACAGGTAGTACCCAGAATTGAACCCGGGTCGCTGGAGCTGTGAGGCTGCGGTGCTAACCACTGCGCCACTGTGCTGGGTGAATTGATCAAAGTTTACAAGACAATACTGGAAACTGATGGGGTAGATAGAGAGAAACTCTTCTCAATGGTTGGAGGAGTCTCGGACGAGGGGCACAGTCGAAAAATCGAACATTAGTCGAAGACCCTTTCAAGGGTGAAATTTATTAACACTTCTACACACAAAGGATGGTGGAATTTTGGAATTGTCTTCCACAAATGACCCCTCCCTATCTCTGCAATCTCCTCCAGCTCCACAATCCACCAATATCTGCCATCCTCTAATTCTGGCCTCTTGAACATCCCCAATTTGAATCGTTCCACCATTGGTGGCCGTGCCTTCAAGCTGCCAAGGCCCTAACTCTGGAATTCCTTTCCTAAACCTCTCCATCTCACTAACTCTCTTTCCTCTTTGAGGATTCTCCCTCAAACCAACCTCTGACCAAGTTTTTGGTCATCTGGTCTAATATCTCCTGAAGTGACTCGGTGTCAAATTTTTATTTTCTTGATTCATTTGTTGGATGTGTGCGTCAGTGGCCAGGACAGCATTTATTGCCCATTCATAATTGCTCTTGAGAAGGTGGTGTTGAGCCTCCTTCTTGAACCGCTGCAGTCCATGTGGGGTAGGTACACCCACAGTGCTGTTAGGAAGGGAGATCCAGGATTTTGACCCAGTCACAGTGAAGGAATGGTGATATAGTTCCAAGTCAGGATGGAGTGACTTCAGGGAAACTTGCAGGTGGTGGTGTTCCCATATGTGTTTCCTGTTTGTTTGCTCTCTCTCCCCCTCCTTCTTTCTCGACCTCCCTGTCCTCCTGTCCCTCTCTGTCATGAGAACCTAAGAACAGAAGGAAGTGGGTGCAGGAACAGAGAGACCTGGGGATGTGTGTGCACAAATTGAAGGTGGCAGAGCTAGTTGAGAAAGTGGTTAAAAGGCATATGGGATCCTAGGCTTTGTAAATAGAGGCTTAGAGTATAAAAGCAAGGAGGTTATGATGAAGCTTTATAAAACACTGCTTCATCCTCAACTAGTATTGTGTCCAATTCTGGACACCGTACTTTCGGAAGGATGTGGGGGCTTTAGAGAGGATGCAGAAAAGATTCACGAGCAAGGTTCCAGGGATGAGGGACTTCAGTTATGTGGATAGATTGGAGAAACTGGTGTTGTTCTCCATAGAGAAGAGAAACTTGAGATGAGATTTGATAGAGGTGTTCAAAATCATGAGGGGTCCTGACAGAGTAGATGTAGGAGTAGGAATGCAGCACATAGGACATTCCAGACCCATTTCTGTTCAGTGTTTACTGAAACAAGTGAATTGACCATTTAATATTTTTAACTTACTTAACCCTTGTGTTCCCACAAAGATCAAGCTAGTAAATTCAACAGTGGTCACTTTGACTTCATCCCATCGTCTCTTATGTACATTCTGACAGGATTGCAGGTATAACTGTAGTCATAAAATTCATCTGAAAATTGATCAGTTACATTGTTATTTCAGTCCATATTTATATCCAAGAGATTGTTTTAAGTGTGATGAGGGTTTCTGCCTCTACCATCCTTTAGAGTGTTAGAGAGATACAGCACTTATACAGGCCCTTCGGCCCGCCCGGCCTGTGCCGGCCATCAACCACCCATTTTATACTAATCCTTTCAGGCAGTGAGTTCCAGACACCCACCAGCCACTGGGTGAAGAAACTATTGATGTGTTTCGTTCTGTTAAGTTTGATGTCAATGTTTCCCCAGGATGTTGACGCTGGGTGATTCAGCGATGGGATAATGCTTTGAATGCCAAGGGGAGGTGGTTGGATTCTCTCTTGTTGCAGATGGTCATTGCCTGGCACTTGTGTGACGTGAATGTTACTTGTCACTGGTCGGCCCAAACCTGAATGTTGTCCGGGTCTTGGTGCATGTGGCTATGGATTGCTTCATTATCTGAGGCAAAATACTGTGGATGCTGGAAATCTGGAAAGCATCGAGCTGAATCACTAACTCTGTTTCTCTCTCCACAGATGCTGCTTGACCTGCTCAGTATTTAAAGCACTTTCTGCTGGGATCTCAGCTGAAGATGGTTGGGCTGAGGACACTACCCTGATAAACCCCTGCAGTGATGTCCTGGGACTGAGATGATTGACTTCCAACAACCAAAACCATCTTCCTTTGTGCTCGGTATGATTCCAACCAGTGGAGAGATTTCCCCCGATTCCCACTGACTTCAGTTTTACTCGGGCTCCTCGATGTCACACTCGGTCAAACACTGCCTTGATGTTCAGGTCAGTCTCTCTTCCCAGTAGCAGACAGGAGTGAATCATTCCCTTTGACCCGTTGTATACTGAACTTGCTCTGCTTCTTCACAGCCTGATACAGGACTGTACACGGCCGATTAATGTAGCCCATCAAACACTCCCAGAGCAGGTTCAGCACAGCTTAGGAACAGAGTACAGTTCCGTCAACATTCTCTCTCTGTCTCTCCCTCCTGCTATCTCTGACACAAGGAGAGAAACAGAGGGAGAGAGGGTTAGTTATGAAGGCAGAGAGAGGGCTGTAGAGAGGGACAAAGTTGGAGAGAGAGAGATTGTTGAGGTGGATGAAAAGGATAATGTAAGATATATTAATTTGATGTAATCCTTCACTGCTGTGCACACAAACATATAAGAGATAGATATGGAGAGAAAAAAACATCGGCAGAGGGGGAAATGTAGATGAAGTTGGGGCCCAGGCAGATACGTTTGATGATCCAGAAGGAACAGCCTCCATTTTAATCATCCAGCAAGCTATTCCACTGTGGGAGCCATCACACCCTCATGATATTTGTTGTGCAAATTTCTTGCTGGCATATTGGTTAATTTTTAAAGCTGTGATTGATAGATTCTTGTTTACCAAAGGTATTAAGAGATAAGGGGCAAAGGCAGGATATATGGTGTAAGTTACATCACAGATCAGCCCTGATCTCATTGAATGCCGGAACAGGGTTGTGGGGTTAAATTACATCCAATATCCGATGTTAAATATCCTTCTTTCTCTGTCAGTCACCCTGTCAGTCTATGTCTCTCTGTCTAAACTAAATGGTACAATGTTAAAATGGGTGAAGGAACAGAGAATCCTTCCCCATCCAGGAGCTGACAGTGTCTCTCCCTCTCTCTCTCTCTACCCCCTCTCTCACTCCCCGCTTTTTGCTGTCTCTCTTCCTCTTTCAATCCTGATCCTGACTTTTCTCGGAATCCTTCTTGGCTGAATAGTACCCTGAAATGTTTCAGTCTCACTGTTACAAGGAACAAGTCACATTTCTGTGGTATTTTCGATATCTTAATGATTCAATTTGGAGCTTGGATTGTGTCGGGTAAATGTGGTTTCTCATTCAGACATTTCTGCATTGTGGAACTGTCAGTTATCTGTGCAGGGACAGGATATCGGGGTGTCTGAATGGAGTTGAAGATTTTGGTTGCTTGAATAGGGTGTGAATTAGATTGTGGATTGTGTCCCTGAAGGTATTTAAGCCGATGTCCTGAGAGAATGAAGTGGTTTACCAATGTCTGAATAACATCAAAGTCTTCAAACACATGAAAGAACAAGATTGGAGACAATACACAAAAGCTGAGACAGTCAGGTCACAACAGGAGGAAGGTGAATGTCTTTTACAGTTTGTAATCTGAAAGCCTGAGCTAATGACTGAAAAAGTCGGAGTTCAAATCCCACATTGGGCTCTTGTGAATTTGAATTTCTCTGAAAATAAAAAATAACTCTGGAGTAATAAATCCTCCAGGATGAAATGATTCAATCTCACTGCTCTGACACTGATTTACCTTCAAGTACCGTTTTCCAGTCCACCTTTTCTAAATCGCCTTCCACCGGCCCAGCTTCATTCCCTAAAACTAAGTGTCAAACTGACCCATCTCTTGTTGACCTTGCTACGTACTGGCCTAAAAAACTTCCCCTGAATGTATATTTAGAATTCTGTATCCTTGATACCTTTTACACTAGTCTCAGATATCAATGCACTAGTTAGGTCTGCACGAGACCCTGTCTCTGTTTATATTACACATGGACCTGTCTCTGCTATAAAAATGGTTTAAAAAGTGGAGAGCAAACCCTCCAATTTATACACTAGATCCCAAGAAATAGGAGCAGGAGTAGGCCATTCAGCCTCTTGAGCCTGTTCTGTCAGTCAATATGATCATGATTGATCTGATAGTGACTTTAACTCCATTTTCCTGCCTGCCCCCCATAACCCTTGACTCCCTTGTATATATTCATTGACCCAACCTCCACTGCTCTCTGGGGAAGAGAATTCCAAAGTCTAACCAACCTCTGGGAGAAAGAAGTCTTCCTTAGCTCAGTCTTAAATGTCAGACCCTTTATTTTTCAACGGTGCCCCCTCGTTCAAGACTCCTCCACAAGGGAAACATCCTCCCAACATCCGCCCTGTCAAGTCCCCTCAGAATCTTGTATGTTTCAATAAGATCACCTCTCATTCTTCTAAACTCCAATGAGTATAGGCCCAACCTGTTCAACTATTCCTCATGAGATAACCCCTTCATCCCAGGAATCAGCCTAGTGAATCTTCTCTGAACTGATTCCAATGCATCCAGGCCTGACCATTTATTCACTTTCAAAGATGCTAAACACCTTAATATTTCCCTCTCACCCTGTTTATCCCATCCAATATTTCACACTCCTCCTCTTGAACTACAATGTCTGCATTGTTCCCCCTCTTTTATAAAGATGGAGACAAAGTATTCATTAAGAACCATGCCCACATCTCCCACCTCCATACACACATTCCCTTTTTGGTCCCTAATACTCTATCCTTAGTTATCCTCTTGCTCTTCATGTATTTATAAAACATCTTTGTGCTTTCCTTGATTTTACTTGGTAATATTATTTTCCGACTATCTTTTTGCTTTCCTAATTTTCTTTTTAATTTCACCCCTGCACTTTCTTCACTCCTCTCGGCTTTCTGTGGTATTGAGCTCTCGGTATCTGACATCAGCTTCCCTTTTGTGCCTTATTCTACCTGGTTTGATTCTTGCGATCCAAGGGGCTCTAGATTTGGGAGTCTCACCCTGTTTGTCTTTGTGGGAAAATATTTGTTCTCAACCCTCTCAGGGAGTCGAGGGTTCTGCAGAGCAGGCCTGAAAGAGGAGTTGAGTGTTGATACAGATCAGTCATGATCTTATTGAATGGCAGGGCAGGCTCGAGGGGCTGAATGGCCTACTCCTGCTCCTACTTCTTGTGTTCTTGTGTCCAGTTCAATATCTCCTTTAGTGACTTGGTGCCAAATTGTTATTATGTTTTATTCATTTGTTGGATGTGTTCATTACTGGCTATGCCAGCATTTTATTGCCCATCACCAATTGCCGTTGAACCTTCTTGAACCGCTGCAGTCCATGTGGGGTAGGTACACCCACAGTGCTGTTAGGAAGTGAGATCCAGGATTTTGACCTAGTGACAGTGAAGGAATGGTGATATAGTTCCAACTCAGGATGATGTGAGACTGGAAGGGAAACTTGCAGGTGGTGGTGTTCCCATATGTGTTTCCTGTTTGTTTGCTCTCTCTCCCCCTCATTATTTCTAGACCTCCCTGTCCTCTGTCCCTCTCTGTCATGGGAACCTAAGAACAGAAAGAAGTGGGTGCAGGAACAGAGAGACCTGGGGATGTCTATGCACAAATTGAAGGTGGCAGAGCTAGTTGAGAAAGTGGTTAAAAGGCGTATGGGATCCTAGGCTTTGTAAATAGAGGCTTGGAGTATAAAAGCAAGGAGGTTATGATGAAGCTTTATAAAACACTGCTTCATCCTCATCTCGTATTGTGTCCAATTCTGGACACCGTACTTCAGGTAGGATGTGGAGGCATTAGAGAGGATGCAGAAAAGATTCACGAGCAAGGTTCCAGGATGAGGGACTTCAGTTGCGTGGATAGATTGGAGAAGCTGGGGTTGTTCTCTGTGTCTTTCTCTGTCTTCCTCTCTCTATCTCTCCCTCCTGCTATCTCTGACACGAGGAGAGAGACAGAGGGAGAGGGGGTCAGTTATGAAGCCAGGAGAAAAAGACCAACAAATTCAGCAACCATTTCGGTGGGAGAAAAGCCAATAACAATCACAAGCTGATGGAGGGACGGGAAATCATTTACGAAGGGACAGAGTATCTGATCACACCCGGGATGGTGTAATCGATGCCGACAAAGCCCCATTTCAGCCTGCAATATGAAAAGGAGGGATAGAGAGCTGAGAGGGAATGAGTTAAATTTGACTGAGTTAATGAGGGGGCAATGGCGTCCTGCGCCTCCCACAATGCCCCGCGAGTGGGAAAGGCCCCTTTCTGCGGTACAGGCCGCGCTGCACTCTGGGAGGATGCTCCGCACATGCGCATCCCCACAAGCGCGTTAACCGCCGCTTTTTTATATTCTCCCCCCGGCTCAGACATTCAACTTTCCTCCATTGAGATCGACAGCTGAAGCCGTTTCTCCTTTTCCTTTCAGCTGCTGTTTGCGGGAAGAAGAGGCCGGCGGGTGACGTCACGCAAACATGGCGGCTGAGGACACCGCCCTCCCGCCAGGGCGTCGGTGAGGTCTCATTGGCTGCCTCGCCCCACGTGTCTGGAGGTCAAGGGGTCAAAAGCTGCCTGCAGCCTCCGCGCAGCCGCGGTTTGGGCGCCTTGTAACCCCGCCCCTGGGGTGGGGGAGGGGGGGTCAGCACCAGACTCTTAAAGGGACCCTGCACCACCAGAACTGTCCCAAACTCTTAAAGGGACCCAACATGGACAGAAAGAGCAAGAGACTTGGAGAGCAAGTAATAGAGAGGGAAATAGAAAAGAGAGAGTGATGGGGAGAGAGAGAGAGGAAGAACTGAGCTTGAAAGAATCATAGAGAGATGGAGAGACTGAGAGAAAATAGGTGAGAGGGAGAGAGTGAGAGAGCAAGAGATGGTGAGAAATGGAGGGAGAATCTCCTCAATTGGACAGAGATGGAGAGAGAGTGATAGAGAGATGTGAAGAGAGATCAAGGAGAAAGGAAGGTGGAGAGTGAGGGAGAGGTGGAGTTTGAGAGTGAGGAAACAGATAAATGGAAAGATAAAGGTGAGGAGAGAGTAACAGAGCAGAAGAGAGAGAGAGAGAGAGATGGAGAGAGAGAGAGAGTGGGAAGGAAAATGAGAAATTAGAGGAAAAGAGCAGACACAGGATGTACAGAAAGTGCGAAAAATGAATGAGAGATAGAGTGTCCGTCAGAGAGAGAGGGAAAGTCTGGGATATATGTGGGCAGAGAGAGAGGCAGATAGTGTGTGTGTGTGTGAGAGAGAGAGACATCAGCACACGTTCACAGGAAAGAAAGTCTCGCCATGTCAAACAGTCATTTAATTGGATGCACAATCAGACAAAAGTAACTTTATCCCCGGGAGAATGAGTGGAGTCAGACATATAAAAACAGATTGCAGGTTAATGCCCAGATAAGCTTGATTAAAGATTAAAAGTTGCAGAGAGAAATCACCCAGTAATCCTAGTTGCAACCCATTGGACTCAATACAATGGTCCAAAAATATTATCACTGCCAATCAAACAAATTCATCAGCTCAACAGCAAACAGTGAAATGATCCACAAACTGCAGTGTTCAATGATTCAAGGAAGATTACAGAGCATGAGAGAGAACATAAAGACAGACAGAGAGTATTTGTTTAGCTTCTCTGCCATTGTCCTGTGATGAGAGGCTGAGTAAATAGGACCTGTATTCTCTGCAGTTTAGAAGAATGAGAGGTGATCTCATTGAAACATATCAGATTCTAAAGGGACTGGATAGGGTGGACACTGAGAGATTATTTCCGCTGGTCGGGAAATGAAAGTCTCCCTTATCCCTTCCTAACCAGCTTATCCACCTGTCCTGTCAGCCTCAGGAATCAGTGAACATTCACTCCAAGGTCCCGCTGTTCACAGACACAGAGATAATGTTGGAGACAGTCATGTTGTTGGTTAGATCAAAATTGCAAATGACAAATGTGATCATAGTTTGATGTAATTCTGTGTACACAGAGGTACAAGAAATAGGTGTAGAGTGTGAAACACCAGGAGAGAGGGAGGAATATAGATGGAGAGAGGGTAACAGTGAGAAAGGGAGAGATATGCATGGAGAGAGAAGTGGAGAGCTACTCTTACTGGTAATCTCTCTCCATCTCCGTCTTCCCCTCTCTCTTACTCACTCAATCAATCACTAGTTCCCCTCTCTGCTACTCTCTCCTTGTTTATTTCTCTCTCTGTACCCTCTTAATCTCAATCTCTCACTGTGTCATACCTTCCAGGATGCTGCACACAGCTTTGCGGGAATGCTGACCGACACTCTCCATGCCAATCTCGTCCTCTTCCTCTCTGGTAATCTCTCCCCATTGCTATCCTTCCCTCTCCCTGTTCTTCCCTCTCTATATCTATCCCTGTCTTTCTCACTGTTACTCTCTCCATCTGGATGGAGGAGGAGAAAGAGAGGCATATATAGAGGCAGCTTTACTCTGTATCTAACCCCACACTGTACCTTCCCTGGGAGTGTTTTATAGAACAGAGAAGACAGAGATTTACTCAATAGCTAACTAATAGCTTGGCAGCATTTGATGGGACAGTGTAGACGGAGCTTTACTCTGTATCCCTGGAATTTAGAAGGGTAAGGGGTGATCTGATCAAAGTTTAAAGTGGTGGATGGGGTACCAATCAGGTGGACTGCTTTGTCCTGGATGGTGTCGAGCCTCTGGAGTGTTGTAGATGTTACACACATCCAGGCAAGTGGAGAGATACCATCACACACCTGACTTGTGTCTTGCAGGTGGTTGAAAGGCTTTGGGGAGTCAGGGGGTGAGTCACTTGTAGCCACAGTACTGATGTGATTACTTCAGCTCAGTTCCTGGTCAATGTCTCCCTAGGATGTTGATGCTGGGTGATTCAGCGATGGGATAATGCTTTGAATGCCATGGGGAGGTGGTTGGATTCTCTCTTGTTACAGATGGTCATTGCCTGTCTGTGTGTGTTTTTCTGTGCTCTGGGAACAATTTCCTCAATGGGAGGTCAGAATGCTGCCTCATAATTGACTAGTTCACGAAAGGAATGCTGATGGAATGAACGGGACAGGGACAGAGTGGATACAACATTGGCTAAGGGACAGGACACAGAGAGTAGTGGTGAATGGTTGCTTCAGACTGGAGGGCGGTATCTTTGACTGACATAATCTTATACACTTCTATTCAATCTCCCCTCTATCTCCTTTGTTCTAAGGAGATTAAACCCAGCTTTTCCAACCTAACCTTGTAGCTAAAATCCCCCATCTCTGAAACCATTCTGGTAAATCTCTGCACCCTCTCAAGGAACCTCACATCCTTCCTAAAGTGTGGTGACCAGAACTGGACACAATTCTCCAGTTGGGGCTGAAATAGAGCTTTATAAATGTTCAGCATAACCTGCCTGCTTTTGTACTGACTGTATACAGTGTACATTGTGGTACAGTGGTATTCCCCAGGGGTTTGGATTAGGATCACTGATCTTTTTGATATATATTAATGACTTGGACTTGGGTTTACAGGGCATAACTTCAACATTACACCATCTGCAATGTAATAAACAGAGAAGGGAATAGTAGTAGTAAATCTCTGTCTTCTCTGTTCTATAAAACACTGTCAGGGCAGGTACAGTGTGGGGTTCAGGAGGATAGAGGCAGTCTGGTGAAATGGTCAGACACATGGCAGCTTAACTTCAATGCTGAGAAATGTAAAATGATGCATTTAGGAAGGAAGGCTGAGGAGAAGCGATATAAACTAAATAGCACAATGTTAAGATGGGTGCTGGTTCAGAGAGATCGGGAATCTGGAGAGATCTGCGTCAGTTTTTATATCTGAAAGATTCAATTTGGGGCTTCGAGTCTTGTCAGTTGAGTTGAGCTTCATCCTGAAAAGTGTCAGCAAACGTGTTGGGAAATGTGTCAAAAGCTGTTTCCATTCAGACATTCCTGCATTGTGGAAGTGTGAGCTATCTTTGCAGAGACAGGAAATAGAGTTGTTTGAATGGACCTGCAGGTTTTAGTTGATGCAATAAGGTGAGAATTTGAATTGTGTCCCTTCCAGATACACAGAATTGAAGGTATTTACACAACACCACATGAAGTAGTTTACCAATGTCTGACAAACTTCAAAGACTTCAAACACATGGAAGAAGAGGAGAAGGGAACAATATACAAAACCTCAGTCAGTCAGACAACAGCAGGAGGAAAATGAATCTCTTTTTATGGGTTTTTCCCAGACTATCCTCATACCCTTTATGTCATTGGTATTCAGCAATCTGTCAATCTCTGCTTTAAACATACTCAATGACTGAGCTTCCACAGCCCTCTGGGATAGAGAATTCCTAAGATTCACAATCCTCTGAGTAATGACATTTCTCCTCATCTCTGTCCCAAGTGGCTTCCCCCTTATTTTGAAATTGTGTCCCCTGGTTCTAGACTCCCCAACCAGGAGAAACATCTTACCTACATCTACCCTGTCTATCTGTAATGTTCCCCCAGGGTCCCCACACAGCCTGTCTCCCCGTCCCCCTGCTTCTAAAGTGTCTCAGGGTCTCCTGGCACTTTCTATCTCTCTGCTTCTGTCTCTATCCCTCACTATCTCTCTGTTCTCTCTCCATTTCTATCTCTCCCTATCTCTCTGTTACTCTACCTCTGTTCCTCTCTCTCTGTCTATCACTCTCTCCCACCATGTTGGTTATCATTGGGGGTTGAGTTAAATCACAGACAAAATAAACACTTCACCTGTCTGCCCCGGAATAAATAGCAAAATGTGTGGATATTTTATGTCTGTATTCAGACAATATAGACAGGAGTGTATATTATATGATGGGATGCTGCAAATCGATTTACACTCGTACTGTCGGAAAAACAATTTAAAAAGAATTATTCACAAGTCTAGTCCAACTTAATGACAGATTTGACCCGATAAGGTAATAAATGCCAAAAGTCTGGAGTTTTTTGGAGTCCGTTAAGCTTTACTCTGTCTGGCTTTCAGAAATTAAACATTACACATGAACTGCAAGATTAAAGATTATACATAGGTTAGGTTACATAGAATTTTGGAAGGACTAACAAGGCTTGGGAATATCCAATGAATGGTAGGACCATAGGAAGTACCGAGTGTCAGAGGGATCTTGGTGTACTTGTCCATAGATCACTGAAGGCTGCAGCGCAGGTAGACAAGGTGGTTAGGAAGGGATATGGGATACTTGCCTTTATTAGTTGAGGCATAGAATGTAAGAGCAGGGAGGTTATGATGGAGCTGTATAAAACACTGGTTAGGCCACAGCTGGAGTACTGTGTACAGTTCTGGGCACCACACTATAGGAAGGATGTGATTGCACTGGAGAGGATGCAGAGGAGATTGACCAGGATGTTGCCTGGGCTGGAGCATTTCAGCTATGAAGAGAGACTGAAACGGCTGGAGTTTTTTCCTTAGAGCAGAGAAGGCTGAGGGGGGACCTGATTGAGGTGTACAAAATTATGAGGGGCATTGATAGGTTAGATAGGAAGAAACTTTTTCCCTTCGCGGAGGGGTCAATAACCAGGGGGCATAGATTGAAGGCAAGGGGCAGGAGGTTTAGAGGGGATTTGAGGAAAAGATTTTTCATCCGGAAGGTTATTGGATGATTTGATGAAGGTTTACAAAATAATAAGGGAAACTGATAGGGTGGACTGAGAGTAAATATTCCCACTGGCTGCGGAGTCAGGAACTTGGGGCATAGTCCAAAAATATAAAGAGTGGCCACTTTGACTTCATCCCATCGTGTCGTATGTACATTCTCACATATAGCAGGTATAGCAGCACATATATAACAGGATAACAGGTATAACTGTAGTTATAGTATTCAGCTGAAAATTGATCAATTACATTGTTATTTCAGTCCATATTTACAGTACACACGGTACCTTACTGTTGTAATAAAGTCATATAGTGTCTATTCATCCCACTGGGGCAAAATGTCACTGGCTCAACATTCTCACCAAATACTAAAGCATTCCACAATGCAAGACTCACAAATTCAACACAAGTTTCCTTTTCTGAGTCTCGCTGGTCTGTTCTGATTCTCTGAGGGATTACTGATGCTTATCCTCCACATGAGCAGTCGTCCTAATCCCGTGTGCCTGTCCTGCTCCCAAACCCGGCATCCACTTATGTTAAGGCAAGTGATACAGGAGCGTCTCAGTGACTGAGGCAGGTGAGTCTTGAGGCTGAGCCGGGCACAGTGAGTGACCCGGGTTAATCCGACACTCCAGGGACAGTTTAAACGGAGCTTTACTCTGTATCTAACCCGTGCTGTACCTTCTCTGAGAGTGTTTGATGGGGCAGTGCAGACAAGGGGAGTTATTCCTTACCCATTTTAAATATAGAGAAGTGAATATCCAAGAGATTGTTTTAAATGTGATGAGGGTTTCGCCTCTACCATCCTTTAGAGTCATAGAGAGATACAGCACTTATACAGGCCCTTCGGCCCGCCCAGTCGGTGCCGGCCATCAACCACCCATTTTATACTAATCCTTTCAGGCAGTGAGTTCCAGACACCCACCAGCCACTGGGTGAAGAAACTATTGATGTGTTTCGTTCTGTTAAGTTTGATGTCAATGTTTCCCCAGGATGTTGACGCTGGGGGATTCAGCGATGGGACAATGCTTTGAATGCCAAGGGGAGGTGGTTGGATTCTCTCTTGTTGCAGATGGTCATTGCCTGGCACTTGTGTGACGTGAATGTTACTTGTCACTGGTCGGCCCAAACCTGAATGTTGTCTGGGTCTCGGTGCATGTGGCTCTGGATTGCTTCATTATCTGAGGCAAAATACTGTGGATGCTGGAAATCTGGAAAGCATCGAGCTGAATCACTAACTCTGTTTCTCTCTCCACAGATGCTGCCTGACCTGCTCAGTATTTAAAGCACTTTCTGCTGGGATCTCAGCTGAAGATGGTTGGGCTGAGGACACTACCCTGATAAACTCCTGCAGTGAAGGCCTGGGACTGAGATGATTGACTTCCAACAACCAAAACCATCTTCCTTTGTGCTCGGTATGATTCCAACCAGTGGAGAGATTTCCCCCGATTCCCACTGACTTCAGTTTTACTCGGGCTCCTCGATGTCACACTCGGTCAAACGCTGCCTTGATGTTCAGGTCAGTCTCTCTTCCCAGTAGCAGACAGGAGTGAATCGTTCCCTTTGACCCGTTGTACACTGAACAAGCTGTGCTTCTTCACAGCCTGATACAGGACTGTACACGGCCCATTAATGTAGCCCATCAAACACTCCCAGAGCAGCTTCAGCTCAGCTAAGGAACAGAGTACAGTTCCTTCAACATTCTCTCTCTGTCTCTCCCTCCTGCTATCTCTGACACCAGGAGAGAGACTGAGGGAGAGAGGGTTAGATATGAAGGCAGAGAGAGGGCTGTAGAGAGGGACAAATTTGGAGAGAGAGAGGTTGTTGAGGTGGATGAAAAGGATAATGTAAGATATATTAATTTGATGTAATCCTTCACTGCTGTGGACACAAACATATAAGAGATAGATATGGAGAGAAAAAAACATCGGGAGATGGGGAAATGTAGTTGATGTTGGGGCCCAGGCAGATACGTTTGATGATCCAGAAGGAACAGTCTCCATTTTAAACATCCAGCAAGCTATTCCACTGTGGGAGCCATCGCACCCTCATGATAATGGTTGCGCAAATTTCTTGCTGGCATATTGGTTACTTTTTAAATCTGTGATTGATAGATTCTTGTTAACCAAAGGTATTAAGAGATAAAGGGCAAAGGCAGGATATATGGTGTAAGTTACATCACAGATCAGCCAAGATCACATTGGATGCCGGAACAGGATTGTGGGGTTAAATTGCATCCTCCTCTTCCAGTATCCCCTTTGAAGTATCCTTCTTTCTCTTTTAGTCACCCTGTCAGTCTATGTCTCTCTGTTTCTCTCTCTCTGTCTCTATCGGACAGTGCAGAGTGAGATTCACTCTGTATCCACCCCATGATGTTCCTGCCCTGGGAGTGTGTGATGGGACAGTGTAGAGGGAAATTTACTCTGTGTCAAACCCAACATTGTGCTTGACTTGGGAATGTTTAATGGGACAGTGTAGCTGGAGATTTACTCTGTATCCCTGGAATTTTGAAGGCTCAGGTGTGATTTGATGATTGTTTTCAAGATAATAAGGGAAACTGATGGGGTAGACAGAGAGTAACAATTCCCACTGGCTGCAGAGTCTAGAACATGGGGGCATAGTCTAAAAATATAAACCTAGTCTAAAAACCTTTCAGGAGTGAAATGAAGAAACACTTCAACACACCAGGTGTGGTATCAGTTTGAAACTCTCTTCCACAAACAGCAATTGATGCTGAGACACTTGTTAATTTTTAAATCTGAGTTTGATAGATTTTTGTTAACCAAAGGTATTAAGGGGCAAAGATAGGTACATGGAGTTAGATCACACATCAGCCATGAGCTCATTGAATGACAGAACAGGGTTGAGGGGCCAAATGGCCTCCTCCTCTTCCTCTGTCCTACGCCCAATATCCTGCGATCACTCTCTGTGTCTTGGTCTCTGTCTCCCTCTTTGTCTCTCTTTCTGTCTGTCTGTATGTCTCTCTCTCTCTCCTCTCATCTGTGGAAATCCACACACATCAGTCAGCCATTTTAGGTTCATTTTCAGTGGCCATTTTATGTTCCCACAACACTGGGACATTTATCGCTGTCTATCCCAAACCATCTCTCTTTGTAGTCTATTTGTGTCCTCCTCACAGCTTATTGTCCCACCTAACCTAGTATCTCTCTCCTTTGCTCCGTCTCACTCACGCACTCTCCCCCCCATTTCTCTCTCCCCCCATTTCTCTCTCCCCCCACCCCCTGCAATCTCTCTTTAAGTGTCCTGTTATCACATCCTTTATTATAGATTCAAACATTTTCCCAATGACTGATGTTAGACGAACAGGTCTTTAGTTCCCATTTTCTCTCTCCTTCCTTTTGTAAATAGTGGGGTTACATTTGCTACCTTCTAATCTGCCTCTCTCACTCTGCCTCTCTCACTCTGCCTCTGTACCTCACTATCTGTCTTACCCCCCTCTCTCTCTCGCTATCTCTCCCTCTCTCTCTTTTTCTCTCTCTCGCTCGATCTCTCCCTCTCTCTCTCTACCTCTGTCCACGTCTCAATTTGTGCCTCCCTCACACCATCTCTCCCTCTCTCTCTGTCTCTCTCTAGCTCTCTGTCTGCCTCTCTATGTCTGCCTCTCTGTGTCGTCTTCTCTCTCTGTGCCTCTCTCACTCTCTATCTGTCTCTCCCCCAGCTCTCTCTGTCTGTCTCTCACTCTCTCTCTTTCTCAACCTCTGTCCATGTCTCAATTTGTGCCTCCCTCACACCATCTCTCCCTCTCTCTGTCTCTCTCTAGCTCTCTGTCTGCCTCTCTGTGTCGGCCTCTCTGTGTCTCCTTCTCTCTCTGTGCCTCTCTCACTCTCTATCTGTCTCTCCCCCAGCACTCTCTCTGTGTCTCTCCCTGTCTCTCTTTCTCAACCTCTGTCCATGTCTCAATTTGTGCCTCCCTCACACCATCGCTCCCTCTCTCTGTCTCTCTCTAGCTCTCTGTCTGCCTCTCTCTCCCTGTCTCTCTCTCCCTGTCTCTGCCTCCCTGTCTCTGCCTCCCTCTCTCTGCCTCCCTCTCTCTGCCTCTCTCTCTCTGTCTCTCTCTCTCTGTCTCTCTCTCTCTGCCTCTCTCTCTCTGTCTCTCTCTCTCTGCCTCTCTCTCTCTGCTTCTCTCTCTCCGTCTCACCCTCTCTCTCTCTCTGTCTCTCTCTGCATCTCTCTCTCTCTCTGCCTCTCTCTCTCTCTCTGCCTCTCTCTCTCTCTGCCTCTCTCTCTCTATCTCTCCCTCTCTCTCTTTCACTGCCTCTGTCCACGTCTCAGTTTGTGTCTCCCCCACACCATCTCTCCCTCCCTCTCTCCCTCCCTCTCTCTCTCTCTTTCTCCCTCTCTCCCTCCCTCTCTCTCTCTCTTTCTCCCTCTCTCCCTCCCTCTCTGTCTCTGTCTCAGAGTTACAGCTCAGATGATTAACCTCTTTATCCATGTGTTATGAACACGGGACTTTGTCTCTCTCCCATTTTCCAGGATGTTGCCAGGACTGGAGAATTGTAGCTATGAGGATAGGCAGGGGTTGTTGTCCTTGGAACAGAGAAGGCCGAGGGGAGATCTGATTGAAATGTACAAAATGTTGAGGGTCCTGGATAGAGTGGAGGTGAAGGGCAGAGAACCATAGCAGAAAGGTCAGTGACGAGGGGGCATAGATTTAAAGTGATTGGCAGAAAAATTAGAGGGGAGTTGAGGAAAATCTTTTTCACCCAGAGGGTCGCGATGGTCTGGAACTCACTGCCTGAAAGGGTAGTTGAGGCAGAGACCCTCAACTCATTCAGAAGGAGTCTGGATCGGCACCTCAAGTGCGGTAAGCTGCAGTGCTCGGAACAAATGCTGGAAGGTGGGATGAGAATAGGTTGATCGTTTTTCGGCTGGCACAGAGAGAATGGGTGAAGTGGCCGCTTTCAGTGCCTTAAAATTTCTATGTTGCCCTTGCCAACTCGATTTTACCCTCTGTTACCCTCTGAATCTCAGTCTCTCCCTCTCTGTTACTCTCTGAATCCCAGTCTCTCCCTCTCTGTTACCCTCTGAATCCCAGACTCTCCCTCTCTGTTACCCTCTGAATCCCAGTCTCTCCCTCTCTGTTACCCTCTGAATCCCAGTCTCTCCCTCTCTGTTACTCTCTGAATCCCAGACTCTCCCTCTCTGTTACCCTCTGAATCCCAGACTCTCCCTCTCTGTTACCCTCTGAATCTCAGTCTCTCCCTCTCTGTTACCCTCTGAATTCCAGTCTCTCCCTCTCTGTTACCCTCTGAATCTCAGTCTCTCCCTCTCTGTTACCCTCTGAATCCCAGTCTCTCCCTCTCTGTTACCCTCTGAATCCCAGTCTCTCCCTCTCTGTTACCCTCTGAATTCCAGTCTCTCCCTCTCTGTTACCCTCTGAATCTCCCTCTCCCCCTCTATCTCCCTCTCCCCTCTATCTCCCAATCCCCCTCTATCTCCCAATCCCGCTCTCTCTCCCTCAACCCCCTCTATCTCCCTCAACCCCCTCTATCTCCCTCAACCCCCTCTATCTCCCTCTCCCCCTCCATCTCCCTCTCCCCCTCTATCCCCCTCTCCCCCTCTATCTCCCTCTTCCCCTCTATCTCCCTCACCCCCCTCTATCTCCCTCACCCCCCTCTATCTCCCAATCCCCCTCTATCTCCCTCGCCACCCTATATCTCCCTCTCCCCTGCTATCTCCCAATCCCCTCTATCTCCCTCTCCCACTCTCTCTCCCTCACCCACTCTATCTCCCTCTCCACCCTCTATCTCCATCTCCCCCTCTATCTCCCTCTCCCACTCTATTTCACACATCCCCTCGATCTCACACTTCCCCTCTATCTCACTCTCCCCCTCTATCTCACTCTCTCCCTCTATCTCGCTCTCTCCCTCTATCTCCCTCTCCCCCTCTATCTCCCTCTCCCCCTCTATCTCCCTCTGCCCCTCTACCTCCCTCTCCCTCCCTCTCCCCCTCTATCTCACACACCCCCTCTATCACACACACCCCCTCTATCACACACACCCCCTCTATCTCACACACCCCCTCTATCTCACACACCCCCTCTATCTCCCTCTCTCCCTCTATCTCCCTCTCCCCCTCTATCTCCCTCTCCCCCTCTATCTCCCTCTGCCCCTCTACCTCCCTCTCCCTCCCTCTCCCCCTCTATCTCACACACCCCCTCTATCACACACACCCCCTCTATCACACACACCCCCTCTATCTCACACACCCCCTCTATCTCACACACCCCCTCTATCTCCCTCTCTCCCTCTCCCGCTCTCTCTCCCTCTCCCGCTCTCTCTCCCACTCCCCCCCTCTCTCCCTCTCCCCCCTCTCTCTCCCTCTGCCCCTCTACCTCCCTCTCCCTCCCTCTCCCCCTCTATCACACACACCCCCTCTATCACACACACCCCCTCTATCTCACACACCCCCTCTATCTCCCTCTCTCCCTCTATCTCCCTCTCCCCCTCTATCTCCCTCTCCCCCTCTATCTCCCTCTGCCCCTCTACCTCCCTCTCCCTCCCTCTCCCCCTCTATCACACACACCCCCTCTATCACACACACCCCCTCTATCACACACACCCCCTCTATCTCACACACCCCCTCTATCTCACACTCCCCCTCTATCTCACTCTCTCCCTCTATCTCCCTCTCCCCCTCTATCTCCCTCTGCCCCTCTACCTCCCTCTCCCTCCCTCTCCCCCTCTATCTCACACACCCCCTCTATCACACACACCCCCTCTATCACACACACCCCCTCTATCTCACACACCCCCTCTATCTCACACACCCCCTCTATCTCCCTCTCTCCCTCTATCTCCCTCTCCCCCTCTATCTCCCTCTCCCCCTCTATCTCCCTCTGCCCCTCTACCTCCCTCTCCCTCCCTCTCCCCCTCTATCACACACACCCCCTCTATCACACACACCCCCTCTATCACACACACCCCCTCTATCTCACACACCCCCTCTATCTCACACTCCCCCTCTATCTCACTCTCTCCCTCTATCTCCCTCTCTCCCTCTATCTCCCTCTCTCCCTCTATCTCCCTCTGCCCCTCTACCTCCCTCTCCCTCCCTCTCCCCCTCTATCACACACACCCCCTCTATCTCACACACCCCCTCTATCACACACACCCCCTCTATCTCACACACCCCCTCTATCTCACACACCCCCTCTATCTCCCTCTCTCCCTCTCCCGCTCTCTCTCCCTCTCCCGCTCTCTCTCCCTCTCCCCCTCTATCTCCCTCTCCCCACTCTAACTCCCTCTCCCCACTCTATCCCATCCTTCCCCCACTATCTCACTCTCCCCATTGATGTGTCTCTCGCCCTCTATCTCACTCTCTCCCTCTCCCGCTCTCTCTCCCTCTCCCCCCCTCTCTCCCTCTCCCCCCTCTCTCTCCCTCTCCCCCTCTATCTCCCTCTCCCCCCCTCTCTCCCTCTCCACCCTCCATCTCCCTCTGCCCCTCTATCTCCCTCTGCCCCTCTATCTGCCTCTGCCCCTCTCTCTCCCTCTCCCCCTCTATCTCACTCTCCCCCTCTATCTCACTCTCCCCCTCTATCTCACTCTCCCCCTCTATCTGTCTGTCTCCCCCTCTATCTGTCTGTCTCTCCCCCTCTATCTCCCTCTCCCACTCCTCATGACACTCCCTCTCTCTCCTTCTATCTGTGTGTGTCTCTCTCTCTGGCTCTCCATCTCTCTCCTTCTATCTGTGTGTGTCTCTCTCTCTGGCTCTCCATCTGTCTTTCCCTTTCTGTCTCTCCCTCTCTCTCCTTCTCTCTCTGTCTCTGCCTCTCTCTCTGTCTCTCCCTCTCTCTCCTTCTCTCTCTGTCCCTCCATCTATCTTTCCCTTTTTGTCTCTCCCTCTCTCTCCTTCTCTCTCTGTCTCTGCCTCTCTCTCTGTCTCTCCCTCTCTCTCCTTCTATCTGTGTGTCTCTCTCTCTCTGTCTCTCCATCTGTCTTTCCCTTTCTGTCTCTCCCGCTCTCTCCTTCTCTCCCTGTCTCTGCCTCTCTCTCTGTCTCTCTCTCTCTCTCCTTCTCTCTCTGTCCCTCCATCTGTCTTTCCCTTTCTGTCTCTGCCTCTCTCTCTGTCTCTCTCTCTGTCCCTCCATCTGTCTTTCCCTCTCGGTCACTCCCTCTCTCTCCTTCTCTCTCTGTCTCGATCTCTGTTCCTCCACCTGTCTTTCCCTCTCTGCCAGTCCCTCTCTCCTTCTCTCTGTCTCTCCCTCTCTCTCCTCTCTCTCTCGTTCCCTCCATCTGTATCCGCCCCCCTACCACCTGTCACTCCTTCTCTCTCCTTCTATCTATGTCTCTCGTTCTCTATCCCTCCATCTATCCTTCCCTCTCTGTCACTCCATCTCTCTCCTTCTCTCCCTTTCTCTCTCTCTCTGTCTTTCCATCTGTCTTTCTCTCCCTGTCACTCCCTCTCTCTCCGTCCATCTCTGACTCTCTCTATCTCTGTCTCTCCATCTGTCTTTCCCTCTCTCTGTCTGTCCTTCTATCGCTCACTCTCTCTGTCCCTCCATCTGTCCTTCCCTCCCTGTCACTCCATCTCTGTCCGATCTCTGTCTTTCTCTCTGTCTTTCCATCTGTGTTTCCCTCCCTATCACTCCCTCTCACTCGTTCCATCTCTGCCTCTCTCCCTGTCCCTCCATCTGTCTTCCCACACCCCACCCATCACTCCATCTCTCTCCTTCTATCTCTGTCTCTCTCTCTCTATCCCTCCATCTGTCCTTCCCTCCCTGTCACTCCATTTCTCTCTCTGTCACTCTCTCTCTCTGTCCCTCCATCTGTCTTTCCCTCCCTGACACTCCCTCTCTCTCCTTCTCTCTCTGTCTCTCTCTCTGTCCCTCCATCTGTCTTTCCCTCTCTGTCTCTCCCGCTCACTCCTTCCATCTCTGTCTCTCTCTCTCTCTCTCTGTCTCTCCATCTGTCTTTACCTCTCTGTCTCTCCCTCTCTCTCCTTCTCTCTCTGTCTCTCTCTCTGTCCCTCCATCTGTCTTTCCCTCTCTGTCTCTCCCGCTCACTCCTTCCATCTCTGTCTCTCTCTCTCTCTTTGTCTCTCCATCTGTCTTTACCTCTCTGTCTCTCCCTCTCTCTCCATCTATCTCTGTCTCTCTCTCTGTCTTTCCAGATGTCTTTCACTTCCTGTCACTCCCTCTCTCTCCTTCCATCTCTGCCTCTCTCTCTCTCTGTCTCTCCAACTGCCTTTCCCTCTCTGTCTCACCCACACTCTCCTTCTCTCTCTCTCTCTACCTCTCTCTCTACCTCTCTCTCTGCCTCTCTCTCTGCCTCTCTCTCTCTGCCTCTCTCTCTCTGTCTCACTCTCTCTGTCTCTCTCTCTCTCTCTGTCCCTCCATCTGTCTTTCCCTCCCAGTCACTCCTTCTCTCTCCTTCTATCTCTGTCTCTCTCTCTGTTCCACCATTTGTCTTTCCCTCTCTGTCACTCCCACTCTCCTTCTCTCTGTCTCTCCCTCTCCCTCCCCTCGATCTCACTGTTCTCCTCAATCTCACTCTCTCCCTCTATCTCACTCTCTCCCTCTATCTCCCTCTCCCCTCTATCTCTCTCTCCCCCTCTATCTCCCTCTCCCCCTCTATCTCCCTCTCCCCCTCTATCTTCCTCTCCCCCTCTATCTTCCTCTCCCCCTCTATCTTCCTCTCCCCCTCTAACTCACACACCCCCTCTATCTCACACACCCCCTCTATCTCACACACCCCCTCTATCTCACACACCCCCTCTATCTCACACACCCCCTCTATCTCACACTCCCCCTCTATCTCACACTCCCCCTCTATCTCACACTCCCCCTCTATCTCACACTACCCCTCTATCTCACTCTCCCCATCTATCTCACTCTCCCTCTCTCTCTGTCTCTCTCACTGACTCTCTCTCTATCTCTTCCTGTCTCTCTCTCTCTGTTTCTCTCTCTCTTTGTGTCTCTCTGTCTGTTGCTCTCTCTCTCTGTCTCTCCTCTCACTCTCTGTCCATGACTCTGTTTGTGTCTCTCTCACACCATTTCTCTCTCTCTGCCTCTGGCTCTCTGCCTCTCCCTGTCTCTATCTCTCTCTCTGTCTCTCCTCTCTCTCTCTCTCTCCATGACTCTGTTTGTGACTCTCTCACACCATTTCTCTCTCTCTGCCTCTGTCTCTCTCACTCTCCCTCTCTCTCTCACTCTCCCCCTCTATCTCACTCTCCCCCTCGATCTCCCTCTCCCTCTCTCTCTGTCTCTCTCACTGACTCTCTCTCTATCTCTTCCTGTCTCTCTCTCTCTGTTTCTCTCTCTCTTTGTGTCTCTCTGTCTGTTGCTCTCTCTCTGTCGCTCCTCTCTCTCTCTGTCCATGACTCTGTTTGTGTCTCTCTCACACCATTTCTCTCTCTCTGCCTCTGTCTCTCTGTGTCTCAGTTTCCCCAATCTCTCACCATAGGACAGTCCCGTCATCCCGGGAACAAGTCTGGTGAACCTTCATTGCACTCCCTCTCTGGCAATAATATCCTTCCTAAGGTAAGGGGACCAAAACTGCACACAGTACTCCAGGTGTGGTCTAACCAAGGTTCTATGTGATTGAAGCAAGACTTCACTACTCCTGTACTCAAATCCTCTTGTGATAAAGACTAACATCCCATTAGCCTTCTGAATTGCATTCTGTACCTGCATGTTAGTTTTCAGTGACTTATTGACGGGGACACCCAGGTCGCTTTGTACATCTACGCTTTCTAATCTCTTACCATTTAATAAATACTCAATTCCACCATCCCGGGTGTGATCAGATACTCTGTCCCTTCGTAAACCATTTCCTGTCCCTCCAACAGCTTGTGCCACTGCCCTATTTATCGGTGTGTTTTCCCCTTCTGATGATGTTGAATTTGTTAGTGGCTTTTCTCCGACTGAAGTTGTTGTATTTGTTAGGTTTTTTTATCCTTGGGAAGCTGTTCTTTTCCTGTTGAAATTGTTGCATTTGTTGGTGTTTTTTTCTCCTGTTGAGGTTGTTGTTGCATTTGTTGGTGTTTTTTCCCCCTGCTGAGATTGTTGTTGCATTTGTCGGTGTTTTTTCTCATGTTGAAGTTGTTGTTGCATTTGTTGGTGTTTTTCCTCCTGTTGAGGTTGTTGTTGCATTTGTCGGTGGTTTTTTCTCATGTTGAAGTTGTTGTTGCATTTGTCGGTGGTTTTTTTCTCCTGTTGAAGTTGTTGTTGCATTTGTTGGTGTTTTTCCTCCTGTTGAGGTTGTTGCAGAATTGATTTGAAAAACACGTTTGCTAACACTTTTCGGGATGAGAAGCTACATTCAACTGAACCCCAGGACCCGTTTATCTGTCACGTTTAAAGCACTAACCTTGCATTAGTGAGGAGTCAGTCTCTGAAATAAATGTCCCAGTGCTGCTGTAACATAAAATGGCCACCGTGAACAAACCTAAAATGGCTGACTGATGTTCTGAGAGAGGAGGGAACGAGAGACAGACAGACAGACAGAAAGAAAGACAATCTGTAACCTCATGGCCCGGCATATCCCCCACTCTACCATTACCATCAAGCCAGGAGACCAACCCCGGGTCAGTGAAGTGTGCAGGAGGGCATGCCAGGAGCAGCACCAGGCATACCTCAAAATGAGGTGTCAACCTGGTGAAGCTACAACCCAGGACTATCTGCGTGCCAAACTGCGTAAGCAGCATGCGATAGACAGAGCTAAGCGATCCCATAACCAACGGATCAGATCTAAGCTCTGCAATCCTGCCACATCCAGAGAAAAGGAGTGATCAGCATGAAGAGACTGCTGGAGATTTATGTTCCTGGTAATCTCTCCATCTCTATCTCTCCTTCCTCTGTCTTTTACTCTCTCAAGCCCTGTCTCACCTCTCTGTTCCTCTTTATCCATGTGTTACGAACACTGGACTTTGTCTTTCTCCCATCTTCACTCTTCATCTCTACTTCTCCATCCGTTACCCTCTGAATCCCAGTCTCTCCCTCTCTGTTACCCTCTGAATCCCAGTCTCTCCCTCTCCGTTACCCTCTGAATCCCAGTCTCTCCCTCTCTGTTACCCTCTGAATCCCAGTCTCTCCCTCTCTGTTAGCCTCTGAATCCCAGTCTCTCCCTCTCTGTTAGCCTCTGAATCCCAGTCTCTCCCTCTCTGTTACCTTCTGAATCCCAGTCTCTCCCTCTCTGTTAGCCTCTGAATCCCAGTCTCTCCCTCTCTGTTAGCCTCTGAATCCCAGTCTCTTCCTCTCCATTACCCTCTGAATCACAGTCTCTCCCTCTCCGTTATCCTCTGAATCCCAGTCTCTCCCTCTCCGTTACCCTCTGAATCACAGACTCTCCCTGTCCGTTACCCTCTGAATCCCAGTCTCTCCCTCTCTGTTACCCTCTGAATCCAAGTCTCTCCCTCTCTGTTACCCTCTGAATCCCGGTCTCTCCCTCTCTGTTACCCTCTGAATCCCAGTCTCTCCCTCTCTGTCTCTCTCTCCCTCCCTCTCTGTTTCTTTCTCTCTCGCTGTCTCTCTCTGTCTCTCAGTGTCTCTCCCTCTCTCTCTCTGCCTCTGTCCATGCCTCTGTCTCTCTCACACCATCTCGCCCTCCCTCTCTCTGTCTCTCCCTCTCTCTGCCTCTCCATCTCTCTCTCTGTATCTCCCTCTCCCTCTCTGTCTCTCCCTCTCCCTCTCTGTATCTCCCTCTCCCTCTCTGTCTCTCCCTCTCCCTCTCTGTATCTGCTTTCTCTCTCTGTCTCTCCCTCTCTCTGCCTCCATCTCTCTCTCTCTCTCCTTCTTTTACTTTGTCTCTCCCTATCTCTCTTTCTCACCCTCTGTCCATGACTCTGTTTACATCTCTCTCATTCTCTGTCTCTGCCTATCTCTCTCTCTGTCTCTTTCCATGACTCCATTTGTGCCTCCCTTACACCATCTCTCCCACTCTCTCTGTCTCTCTGTCTCTCTCTCTCTGTATCTCGCTCTCTCTGTCTCTCTCTCTTTCCCTTCACCTGTCTTTCCCTCTCTGTCTCTCCTCCTCTCTCCTTCTAACTCTCACTCTCTCTCTCTCTGTCTCTCTCTCTCTGTCTCTCTCTCTGTCCCTTCATCTGTCTTTCCCTCTCTGTCACTCCTCCTCTCTCCTTCTCTCTCTGTCTCTCACTTTGTCTCTCCATCTGTCTTTCCCTCTCTGTCTCTCCTCCTCTCTCCTATCTCTGTCTCTCTCTCTCTATCCCTCCATCTTTCCTTCCCTCCCTGTCACTCCATCTCTCTACTCTCTCTCTGTCTCTCACTTTGTCCCTCCATCGGGCATTCCCTTCCTGACACTCCCTCTCTCTCCCTCTCTCTCTCTGTCTCTGCCACTCTCTCTGTCTCCAGCTCTGTCCCTCCATCTGTCTTTCCCTCTCTGTCTCTCCGTCTCACTCCTTCTATCTCTCTCACTCTCGCTCTCTGTCTGTCTCTCTCTCTGTCCCTCCATCTGTCTTTCCTTCTCTTTCTCTCCCTCTCTCTCCTTCTATCTCTGTCTCTCCATCTGTCTTTCCTTCATTGTCTGTCCCTCTCTCTCCTTCTCTCTCTGCCTCTCTCTCTGTCTCTCTCTCTGTCCCTCCATCTGTCTTTCACTGTCTGTCACTCCCTCTCTCTCCTTCTATCTCTGTCTCTGTCTCTCTGTCTGTCCCTCTGTCTGTCTTTCCCTCTCTGTCACTACCTCACTCTCCTATCTCTGTCTCTCTCTCTCCATCGCTCCATCTGTCTTTCCCTCTCTGTCTCTCCACACTCTCCTTCTATCTCTGTCTCTCTCGCTCTCTGTCTTTCCATCTGTCTTTCCCTCCCTGTCACTCCCTCTCTCTCCAACTATCTCTGTCTCTGCCACTCTGTCTGTCTCTCTCTCTGTCCCTCCATCTGTCTTTCCTTCTCTGTCTCTCCCACTCTCTCCTTCTATCTCTGTCACTCCCGCTCTCTGTCTGTCTCTCTCTCTGTCCCTCCATCTGTCTTTCCTTCTCTGTCTCTCCCTTTCTCTCCTTCTATCTCTGTCTCTCCATCTGTCTTTCCCTCTCTGTCTCTCCATCTCTCTCCTTTCATCTCTGTCTCTCTCTGTGTCCCTCCATCTGTCTTTCCCCCCCTGTCACTCCCTCTCTCTCCTTCTATCACTGTCTCTGTCTCTCTGTCTGACCCTCTGACTGTCTTTCCCTCTCCGACACTCCCTCACTCTCCTATCTCTGTCTCTCTCTCACTATCCCTCCATCTGTCCTTCCCCCCATGTCACTCCCTCTCTCTCCGTCTATCTCAGTTTCTGCCTCTTCCTCTCTCTCTCTCTCTCTCTCTCTCTCTCTGTCCCTCCATCTGTCTTTCCCTTTCTGTCACTCCCTCTCTCTCCTTCTATCTCTGTCTCTCTCTCTCTCCCTCCATCTGTCCCTCCCTCCCTGTCATTCCATCTCTCTCCTTCTCTCTCTGTCCCTCACTTTGTCCCTCCATCTGTCCTTCCCTCCCTGTCACGCCATCTCTCTCCTTCGCTCACTCTCCCTCACTTTGTCCCTCCATCAGTCTTTCCCTCTCTGTTGCTCCCTCGCTCTCCTTCTATCTCTGTCTCTCTCTCTGTTCCACCATTTGTCTTTCCCTCTCTGTCACTCCCACTCTCCTTCTCTCTGTCTCTCCCTCTCCCTCCTTCACTTTCTCGCCGTCCCTCCATCTGTCTTTCCCATCATGTCACTCCCTCTCGCTCCTTCTATCTCAGTCTCTCTCTCAATCCCTCCATCTGTCTTTCCTTGCTGTCACTCCCTCTCTCTCCTTCTATCTCTGACCCTCTCTCTCTCTGTCCATCTGTCCTTCCCTCTCTGTCTCTCCCTCTCTCTCCTTCTCTCTCTGTCTCTCACTTTGTCCCTCCATCTGTCTTTCCCTCTCTGTTGCTCCCTCTCTCTCCTTCTATCTCTGTCTCTCTGTCTGTCCCTCCATCTGTCTTTCCCTCTCTGTCACTCCCACTCTCTTTCTCTCTGTCTCTCCCTCTCCCTCCTTCTCTCTCTCTCTAACCCTCCATCTGTCTTTCCCCCAATGTAACTCCCTCTCTCTCCTTCTATCTCTGTCTCTGCCTCTTCCTCTGTCTCTCTCTCTCTCTCGCTGTCCCTCCATCTGTCTTTCCCTCCCTGTCACTCCATCTCTCTCCTTCGCTCTCTCTCCCTCACTTTGTCCCTCCATCAGTCTTTCCCTCTCTGACACTCCCTCTCTCTCCTTCTATCTCTGTATCTCTCTCTGTCCCTCCATCTGTTTTTCCCTCTGTCAGCACCATTCTCCTTCTCTGTCTCACCCTCTCTCTCACTCTGTCCCTCCATCCGTCTTTCCCTCCCTGTCACTCCCTCGCTCTCCTGTCTCTATCTTTCTCCCTGTCTTTCCATCTGTATTTCCCTCCCTATCACTCCCTCTCACTCGTTCCATCTCTGCCTCTCTCCCTGTCCCTCCATCTGTCTTCCCACACCCCACCCATCACCCCATCTCTCTCCTTCTATCTCTGTCTCTATCTCTCTATCCCTCCATATGTCTTTCCCTCCCTGACACTCCCTCTCACTCCTCTCTCTGTCTCTCTCTCTGTCTCTCCATCTGTCTTTCCCTCTCTGTCTGTCCCTTTCTCTCCTTCCATCTCTGCCTCTCTCTCTCTCTCTGCCCATCCATCTGTCTTTACCTCTCTGTCTCTCCCTCTCTCTCCATCTATCTCTGTCTCTCTCTCTCTCTGTCCCTCCAACTGCCTTTCCTTCTCTGTCTCATCCACACTCTCCTTCTCTCTCTTTCTCTGCCTCTCCCTCTGTCTCTCTGTCTCTCTGTCTCTGTCCCTCTATCTGCCTTTCCCTCCCAGTCACTGCCTCTCTCTCCTTCTATCTCTTTCTCTCTCTCTGTTCCACCATTTGTCTTTCCCTCTCTGTCACTCCCACTCTCCTTCTCTCTATCTCTCCCTCTCCCTCCTTCACTTTCTCGCCGTCCCTCCATCTGTCTTTCCCCCCATGTCACTCCCTCTCGCTCCTTCTATCTCAGTCTCTCTCTCTGTCCCTCCATTTGTCTTTCCCTCTCTGTTGCTCCCTCTCTCTCCTTCTATCTCTGTCTCTCTCTCTGTCCCTCCATCGGTCTTTCCCTCTCTGTCACTCCCTCTCTCCTTCTCTCTTTCTCTCCCTCTCTCTCCTTCTCTCTCTCTCGATCCCTCCATCTGACCTTCCCTCCCTGTCACTCCATCTCTCTCCTTCTCTCTCCATCTCTCACTTTGTCCCTCCATCTGGCTTTCCCTCTCTGTCGCTGCCTCTCCTTCCTTCTATCTCTGTCTGCAAATCTGTCTTTCCCTCTCTGACACACCCTCTCTCTCCATCTCTCTCTGTCTCTGCCACTCTTTCTGTCTCACTCTCTGTACCTCCATCAGTCTTTCCCTCTCTGTCACTCCCTCTCTCCTTCTCTCTGTCTCTCCCTCTCTCTCCTTCTCTCTCTCTCTGTCCCTCCATCTGTCTTCCCACACCCGTCACTCCCTCTCTCTCTGTCTCTCTCTCTCTCTATCCCTCCATCTGACCTGCCCTCCCTGTCACTCCATCTCTCTCTGTCTCTCACTGTGTCCCTCCATCTGTCTTTCCCTCTCTGTCTCTCCCTCTCTCTCCTTCTATCTCTGTCTGTCCATCTGTCCTTCCCTCTCTGTCTCTCCATCTCTCCTTCTCTCTGTCTCTGCCTCTCTCTCTGTCTCTCTCTCTGTCCCTCCATCTGTCTTTCCCTCTCTTGCAGTCCCTCTCTCTCCTTCTATCTCTGTCTCTCACTTTGTCCCTTCTTCTGTCTTTCCCTCTCTGTCACCCTCTCTCTCCTTCTCTCTCTCTCTCTCTCCCTCCATCTGTCTTTCCCTCCCTGTCAATCCCTCTCTCTCCTTACATCTCTATCTCGTTCTCTCTCTCTGTCTCTCTCTCTGTCCCTCCATCTGTCTTTCCCTCCCTGTCACTCTATCTCTCTCCTTCTCTCTCTGTCTCTCACTCTGTCCCTCCATTTGTCTTTTCCTCCCTGTCATTGCCTCTCTCTCCTTCTCTCTCTCTCTGTCCCTCGATCTGTCTTTCCCTCCCTCCCTGACACTCCCTCTCACTCCTTCTCTCTCTGTCTCTCTCTCTGCTATCACTGACACTGGGAGAGCGACAGAGGGAGGGAGGGTTAGATATGACGGCATAGAGAGGGCTGTAGTGAGGGACAAATGTGGAGAGAGAGAGATTGTTGAGGTGGATGAAGAGGATAATGTAAGATATATTAATTTGATGAAATCCTTCACTGCTGTGTACACAGACATATAAGAGATAGGTATGGAGAGAAAACGAACATCGGGAGAGGGAGGAATGCAGATGAAGTTGGGGCCCAGGCAGACACTTTTGATGATCCAGAAAGAATAGCCTCCATTTTAAATATTCTGTTAGCTATTCCACTGTGGTAGCCATCACACCCTCGTGACATTGTGGAAATTTCATGCTAGCTTATTGGTTAATTTTTAAACCTGTGATTGATAGATTCTTGTTAACCAAATGTATTAAGAGATAAGGGGCAAAGGTGGGATATATGGTGTAAGTTTGATCACAGATCAGCCAAGATCTCATTGAATGCCAGGACGGAGGTGTGGGGTTAAATTGCATCCTCCTCTTCCAATATCCCCTGTTAAATATCCTTCTTTCTCTGTCAGTCACCCTGTCAGTCTATGTCTCTCTGTTTCTCTTTTTCTGACTCTCACTCTGTCTCTATCGGACAGTGTAGAGTGAGATTCACTCTGTATCCACCCCATGATGTTCCTGTCCTGGGACTGTTGGATGGGACAGTGTAGAAGGAGCATTACTCTGTATCTAAGCCATGCTGTACCTGTCTGGGGAATGTTGTTGGGAGAGTGGAAACAGAGAGGTCTGGGACCAGGGTCCTCATGGGGAGGACTTAATGGTGCCTCCTAATTGACCAGTTAGCAATATTGGTGCTCCAGGGATGAAAGGGACATTGGCTGAGTGGATACGACATTGGCTGAGAGAGTGGACAATGGTTGTTTCAGACTGGAGGGAGGTATACAGTGGAGGTTTATATGAGGACCACTGATCTTTTTGATATATACTAATGATTTGGACTTGTGTTTACAGGGCATAACTTCAATGTTTGCCAATGTTTGTGTCATCTGCAATGTAATAAACAGGGAATGGACTAGAAGCAGACTTCAGGAGGAGAGAGGCAGTCTGGTGAAATGGAACACACAAGAACAAATGAATTAGGAGCAGGAGTAGGCCATTCGGCCCCTCGAGCCTGCTCTGCCATTCAATGGCTGATCTGATTGTGAACTCAACTCCACTTTCCTGTCTGTGTCCCATAACCCTTGACTCTCTAATTGATCAAAAATCTATCGAACTCAGCCTTGAATATATTCAATGATCCAGCCTCCACTGCTCTCTGGGGAAGAGAATTCCACAGACTAACCACCCTCTGAGAGAAAAACATTTCTCCTCATCTCAGTTTTAAATGGGAGAGCCCACATTTTAAACTGTGTCCCCTCGTTCTAGACTCCCCGACAAGGGGAAACATCCTCTCAGCATCCACCCTGTCCAGTCCCCTCAGGACCTGAGATGTTTCACTCAGATCACCTCTCATTCTTCTAAACTCCAGTGGGTATCGGCCCAACCTGTTCAACCTTCCATCATAAGATAACCCCTTCATCCCAGGAATCAGCCCAGTGAACCTTCTCTGAACTACTTCGAATGCAATTATATAATTTCTTCAGTAAGGAGACCAAAAGTGTCCACAATCCTGCAGATGTCGTCTAACTTATGCCCTGTACAGCTTTAACAACACTTCCCTACTTTGATATTCTATTCACCTTGCAATAAACAACAACATTCCATTTGTCTTCCTAATCACTCGCTGTAGCTACACGGTAACATTTTGTGATTCATGTACCAGGACACCCAGATCCCTCTGTACCGTACAGTTCTGCAGTCTCTCTCCATTTCAATAATATACTGATTTTTATTCTTCCTGCTAAAGTGGACAAGCTCACATTTTCCCACATTGTACTCCATCTGCCAATTTTTTGCTCACTCACTTAAACTATGGAAATCTCTTTGTACACTTTATGTCCTCTTGACAGCTGGTGAAATGGTCAGACACAGGGCAGGTTAACTTCAATGCTGAGAAATGTAAAATGATGCATTTTGGAAGGAAGACTGAGTGATATAAACTAAATGGTACAATGTTAAAATGGGTGCAGGGGCAGAGAGATCTGGGATTTCATTTGTGTCACTTTTTACACCTAAAAGATTCAATTTGGGGCTTGGAATCTGTCAGTTGAATTTAGCTTCATCCTGAAAAGTGTTAGCAAACGTGTTGGGAAATGTGTCAAAAGCTGTTTCCATTCAGACATTCCTGCATTGTGGAAGTGTGAGCTATCTTTGCAGAGACAGGAAATAGAGTTGTTTGAATGGACCTGCAGGTTTTGGTTGATGCAATAAGGTGAGAATTTGAATTGTGTCCCTTCCAGATACACAGAATTGAAGGTATTTACAGAACACCACATGAAGTAGTTTACCAATGTCTGACAAACTTCAAAGACTTCAAACACATGGAAGAAGAGGCGAAGGGAACAATATACAAAACCTCAGTCAGTCAGACAACTGCAGGAGGAAAATGAATCTCTTTTTATGGGTTTTAATTTGAAGGCCTGAGCTGATGATTGAAAAAGCAGGAGTTCAAATCCCACACAGGGCTGTTGTGAATTTGAATTTTTTTTTAAACATTAATGTGGAGTTAAAAAGCCTCGAGGTTGGAATGATTCACTCCTGTCTTCTAGTGCAAAGCCCGTGTGTGTCTCAGTTTTGCTGTATTTATTAATGATTTAAGATGATGAAGATAGATGAAGTAGGGCGGCACAGTGGCGCAGTGGTTAGCACCGCAGCCTCACAGCTCCAGGGACCCGGGTTCGATTCCAGGTACTGCCTGTGTGGAGTTTGCAAGTTCTCCCTGTGTCTGCGTGGGTTTCCTCCGGGTGCTCCGGTTTCCTCCCACAAGCCAAAAGACTTGCAGGTTGATAGGTAAATTGGCCATTATAAATTGTCACTAGTGTAGGTAGGTGGTAGGGAAATATAGGGACAGGTGGGGATGTTTGGAAGGAATATGGGATTAGCGTAGGATTAGTATAAATGGGTGGTTGATGTTCGGCACAGACTCGGTGGGCCGAAGGGCCTGTTTCAGTGCTGTATCTCTAATCTAAGAATGTAACATACCCAAGTTTACCAATCACACAAAAATAGGCAGCATTGTAAGCAGTGTAGCTGGAAGCATCAAATTACAAAGAGATATTAATATCTTAAATAAATGGGCAAAACTGTGGTAGATAGATTTACATGTCAGTAAAAAAGACTAGAACAGAGTACTTTATAAATGGTGAAAAATGAGAAACACTGGAGGTCCAAAGAGACTTTGGGGGGGTCCGTGTCCATTTGAGTGCAGTGTAGATTTACCAGAATGATAACTGGACTCCAAGGGTTAAATTACGAGGTGATATTACACAAACTAGGGATTTATTGCCTGGAATTTAGGAGGATCAAGGTGATTTGTTCAAAGATGTAGAGATATTTAGGGGAACTGATGGGGTAGTTTGGGAGAAACTATTTCAGCAGCTTGGGAACATAGGAATAGGAGTAGGCCATTCAGCCCATCGAGCCTGCTCCGCCATTCTATACGATCCTGGCTGATCATCCACTTCAATGCCTTTTTCCCAGACTGAGTTTCCACAGCCCACTGGAGTAGAGAATTCCAAAGATTCACAACCCTCTGAGTAATGACATTTCTCCTCATCTCTGTCCCAAGTGGCTTCCCCCTTATTTTGAAATTGTGTCCCCTGGTTTTAGACTCCCGAACCAAAGGAGACATCTTACCTGCATCTAACCTGTCTATCCCTTTTAGTATTTAGTATGTTTCAATAAGATCACCTCTCATTCTTCTAAACTCCAATGAGTATCGGCCCAACCTGTTCAACCATTCCTCATAAGACAACCCCTTCATCCCGGGAATCAGCCGACGGAACCTTCTCTGAACTGGTTCCAATGCATCCAGGCCTGACCATTTATCCACTTTGAAAGTTGCCAAACACCTTAATATTTCCCTCTCACTCTGTTTATCCCATCCAATATTTCACACTCCTCCTCTTTAACTACAATGTCTGCATTGTTCCCCCTCTTTTATAAAGATGGAGACAAAGTATTCATTAAGAACCATGCCCACATCTCCCACCTCCACACACACATTCCCTTTTTGGTCCCTAATACTCTATCCTTAATAATCCTCTTGCTCTTCATGTATTTGTGTTTTCTTTGTTTTAATGGTAATATTATTTTCTGGCCATTACTTTGCTCTCCTAATTTGCTTTTTCATTTCACCCTTGAACTTTCTACAATCCTCTCAGCTTTCTGTGGTATTGAGCTCTCGGTATCCGACATAAGCTTCCCTCTTGTGCCTTATCGTACCCGGTTTGATCCTTGACATCCAAGGGGCTCTAGATTTGGGAGTACCACCCTGTTTGTCTTTGTCTGAACATATTTGATATCAACCCTCAGTAACTCTCACTGCTCTGACACTGATTGACCTTCAAGTAGCTGTTTCCAGTCCACTTTGCTAAAATCCCCCATCTCTGGATCCACCATCCCCTCTGCTCCCTACAATGGACTCTCACATCCTTCTGTAAGTGTGGTCACCAGAATTGGATGCAGTATTCTGGTCGAGGCCTAACCAGAGGTTTATAAACATTCAGCATAACTTTCATGCTTTTGTACTTTTATGAAGCCCAAGATCCCATATGCTTTGCTGCCTACTTTCTCAATATGTCCTGCCACCTTCAAAGATGTATGTACATGTATCCCCAGGTCTCTCTGTCCCTGCACACTCCCTAGAACTGGGCCATTAAGTCTATGTTCCCTCTCCCTATCCCTTCTGCCCATCTCACATTTCCCTGTATTAAATTCCTTCTGACATTTGTCTGCCCATCCCACTCCCCTATCTATGTCCTGTTGCAGTCGATTGGTGTCACCTTCACTGTTTGCATCTCCTCCAAGTTTGTTAACGGCAAATATTAAAATTTTACAAGAAGCACTGACTTTTGGGGAACACTGCTGTCTACCATCTTCCAGTCTGAAAAACAATCATTTACCACAACTCCCTGTTTTCTGTCCTTTCACCAATTTTTGATCCAAGCTGACACTGGCCCTCCTATCCCATGAGCCTCAGTTTTGTTAACCAGAATTTTATGTGCCACTTTGTCAAACGCTTTCTTCAAATCCATATAAAATCCATTGCATTCCCTTCATCAACCTTCTCTGTTACTTCATCAAATTCTTGCTGGCTTTCCCTAATGAACTCAAACCTCTCCAAGTGCCTGTTGATTTTTTTCTCTTTCAATGATTTCTCCAATTCTCCTTTTGAAAGTTACTATTGAATCTGTCTCCACCACTATCAGACATTGCATTTCAAATCTGAAGCACTTGTGTGGAAAAAAAATCCTTTTCCTCATGTCACCAATGTTTGTTTTTGCCGATCACCTTCAATCTGTGCTCTCTGGTTATCAATCCTTCAGCCATTGGAAACACTTTCTCTTTATTTCCTCCATCTAAAGCTTTCATGATTTTATACACCCCGATCAAATCTCCTTTTAATCTTCTCTGCTCTAAGGAGAACAAGCCCAGTTTCTCCAGTCTATCAGTGTAACTGTAATAATCTCATCCAGGAACCGTTCTAGTAAATCTCTTCTGTACATTCACCAAAGCCTCCATGTCTTTCCTAAAGTGTGGTTCCAGCATAACTTTCATGCTTTTGTATTCAAAATCTCTATTTATGAAGACCAAGATCCCATATGCTTTGCTGCCTACTTTCTCAATATGTCCTGCCACCTTCAAAGATGTATGTACATGTATCCCCAGGTCTCTCTGTCCCTGCACACTCCCTAGAACTGGGCCATTAAGTCTATATTCCCTCTCCCTATCCCTTCTGCCCATCTCACATTTCCCTGTATTAAATTCCTTCTGCCACTTGTCTGCCCATCCCGCTCACCTATCTATGTCCTGTTGTAGTCGATTGGTGTCATCAACACTGTTTGCATCTCCTCAAAGTTTGTCATCTCCCCCTCTATCTCTCTCTCCCCGCTCTATCTCTCTCTCCCCGCTCTATCTCTCTCTCCCCCCTCTATCTCTCTCTAACCCCTCTATCTCTCTCTCCCCCCTCCATCTCTCTCTCCCCCCTCCATCTCTCTTTCCCCCCTCCATCTCTCTATCGACCCTCCATCTGTCTCTCCCCCCTCCATCTGTCTCTCCCCCCTCCATCTGTCTCTCCCCCCTCTATCTCTCTCTCCCCCCTCTATCTCTCTCTCCCCCCACAATCTCTCTCTCCCCCCACAATCTCTCTCTCCCCCCACAATCTCTCTCTCCCCCCACTATCTCTCTCTCCCCCCACTATCTCTCTCTCCCCCCTCTATCTCTCTCTCCCCTCTCTATGTCTCCCTGCCCACTCTATCTCTCTCTGCCCCCTCTATATCTCTCCCCCCCTCTATATCTCTCCCCCCCTCTATATCTCTCCCCCCCTCTATCTCTCTCCCCCCCTCTATCTCTCTCTCCCCCCTCTATCTCTCTCTCACCCCCCAATCTCTCTCTCTCCCCCCCATCTCTCTCTCTCCCCTCTCTATCTCTCTCTCTTCCCCCTCTATCTCTCTTCCCCCTCTCTCTCTTCCCCCTCTCTGTCCCTCCATCTGTATTTCCCTCTCTGTCACTCCCTCTCTCTCCTTCTATCTCTGTCTCTCTCTCTCTCTATCCCTCCATCTGTCCTTCCCTCCCTGTCACTCCATCTCTCTCCTGCTCTCTCTGTCTCTCACTTTGTCCCTCCATCTCTATTTCCCTCCCTGACACTCCCTCTCTCTCCTTCTATCTCTCTCTCTCTGTCCCTCCACCTGTCTACCCCCCCCCACACCGTCACTCCATCTCTCTCCTTCTATCTCTGTCTCCCTCTCTGTCTCTCTCTCTATCTCTCTCTCTATCCCGCCATCTGTCTTTCTCTCTCTGTCACTCCCTCTCTTTCCTTCCATCTCTGCCTCTCTCTCTCTGTACCTCCATCAGTCTACCACCCCACCCCCCGTCACTCGATCTCTCTCCTTCGATCTCTGTCTCTGCCTCTCTCTGTCTCTCTCTCTATCCCTCCATCTTTCCTTCACTCCCTGTAACGCCATCTCTCTCCTTCTCTCTCTGTCTCTCCGTCTCTGTCCCTCCATCTGTCTTTCCCTCCCTGACACTCCCTCTCTCTCCTTCTCTCTCTGTCTCTCTCTCCGTCCCTCCATCTGTCTTTCCCTTGCTGTCTCTCCCTCTCTCACCTTTGCTCTTACTATCTCAGTCTATCTCTCTCTCTTTCCATCTGTCTTTCCCTCCTTGTCACTCCCTCTCTCTTCTCCCTCTGTCTCGCTCTCTCTCCGTCTCTCTCTCTCTGCCTCTCCATCTGTCCTTCCATCTATGTCACTCCATCTCTGTCCTTCTCTCTCTGTCTCTCACTCTGTTCCTCCATTTGTCTTTCCCTCCCTGTCACTCCCCCTCTCTCTCCTTCTCTCTCTGTCTCTCACTCTGTCCCTCCATCAGTCATTCCCTCCCAGACACTCCCTCTCTCTCCTTCCATCTCTGCCTCTCTCTCTGTCTTTCCATCTGTCTTTCCCTCCCTGTCACTCCCTCTCTCTCCTTCTATCTCTGTCTCTCGCTCTCTGTCTCTCCATCTGTCCTTCCCTCCCTGTCACTCCATCTATCTCCTCTCTCTATCTCTCACTCTGTCCCTCCATCTGTCTTTCCCTCCCTGTCACTCCATCTCTCTCCTTCCATCTCAGCGTCTCTCTCTCTCTCTGTCTCTCCAACTGCCTTTCCCTCTCTGGTTGACTAACGGGAAGCAGAGAGTGGGGATAAATGAGTGCTCTTCTGGTTGACAATCAGTCACTAGTGGTGTGCCTCAGGGATCGGTGTTGGGACCACAATTATTTACAATTTATATCGATGATTTGGAGTTGGGGACCACGTGTAGGGTGTTAAAGTTTGCAGATGACACTAAGTTGAGTGGCAGAGCAAAGTGTGCAGATGACTGTGAAACTTTGCAGAGGAACATAGATACATTGAGTGAGTGGGCAAAGGTCTGGCAGATGGAATACAATGTTAATATATGTGAAGTTATTCATTTCGGTAGGAGTAACAGTAAAAAGGATTATTACTTGAATGGTAAAAAGTTGCAGCATGCTGCTATGCAGAGGGACCTGGGTGTCCTTGTGCATGAATCGCAAAAGGTTGGTCTGCAGGTACAGCAAGTAATTAGGAAGGCAAATGGAATTTTGTCCTTCATTGCGAAAGGGATTGAGTTTAAAAGCAGAGAGGTTATGTTGCAGCTGTATAAAGGTACTGGTGAGGCCGCACCTGGAGTACTGTGTGCAGTTTTGGTCTCCTTACTTGAGAAAGGATGTACTGGCACTGGAGAGGGTGCAGAGGAGGTTCACTAGGTTGATTCCAGAGTTGAGGGGGTTGGTTTATGAGGAGAGACTGAGTAGATTGGGATTATATTCATTGGAATTCAGAAGAATGAGGGGGGATCTTATAGAAACTGAAATTGAAATATTATAGAAATTGAAATATTCTTCTGTCACTCTCTGTCCCTTGGGCAGTCTGTTTGTGTGTGTGTCTGTGCATGTCGGTCTCTGTGTCTGTGTGTCTGTGCATGTCGGTCTGTGTGTGTGGTTCTCTGTGTGTGGGTGTATGTCTTGCTGTCTGAGTCTATGCCTGTTTCTCTCTCCTCTCTCAGAACCTCAGTAAAACTCCACATACATCAATTTGCTATTTTAATTTGGCTGCTTTTGGTGATACCACAACTGCAGAGGGTGCACTTCCTTCTGCAGGCTGGTAGGAAACCCATATCCCGCTCTTTAACGGCATATTCTGTCTGCTTTGTATACTAAATTGATTAATCCCTAATAATTGATCAAATCTGACATTGATTACTGTTTGAAAGTCTCCAGGTTTACTTTCCTCCCAGGGCTGATTAAAAGTTCGAGTTTCCCTCAGTGTTTTGGAAATATCAAACCCTGATCCCACACCCAGTAAAGTATTTTACATGATGGGACGCTGCAAATGTTGTTATACTCAGTGCGCACGGTCCCTTCATGTTGCAATAAGATGTTATAATCTCTATTCAGATAACTCTCATGCCACAGGGGCAAAATTTCACTGGGTCAACATTCTGACCAAACACTAAAACATTACAGAAAGCGAGGCTCACAAATTCAACACAAGTTTCCTTTTCTGTGTCTCGCTGGTCTGTTCTGATTTTCTGTTGGGTGACATCAGCCTAGATTTTGTGTTCGGACCTGAACCCACAAACGTATAACTCAGAGGCAGGATTATTACCCACTGAGCTACAGCTGGCTCCAATGTTCCCAGAAAATTTAGTTGTTGTGCACGGCAAGTTTTTTTTTGTCCCACGTGCAGTCCCTTTAAATTTTAAAGAATCTTCGAAGACGTGTGTTATTTATCACGGAACAGGACCTGCGTGGTACCTTCCAGGCTGCTGCACACAGCTTTGCAGGAACACTGACCGACACTCTCCATCCCAATCTCTTCCTCTCTGGTAATCTCTCCCCATTGCTATCCTTCCCTCTCTCTGTTATTCCCTCTCTATATCTATCCCTGTCTTTCTCACTGTTACACTCTCCATCTGGATGGAGGAGGAGAAAGAGAGGCATATATAGAGGCAGCTTTACTCGGTATCTAACCCCACACTGTACCTGTCCTGCGAGTGTTTTATAGAACAGAGAGGACAGAGATTTGCTCTGTAGATAACTCCATTCTGTACTTGGCTTGGCAGCATTTGAAGGGACAGTTTAGACGGAGCTTTACTCTGTATCCCTGGAATTTTGAAGTGTAAGGGGTGTTAAGTTTAGTTTAGTTTATTGATACAGCACTGAAACAGGCCCTTCGGCCCACCGAGTCTGTGCCGACCATCAACCACCCATTAATACTAATCCTACACTAATTCCATATTCCGACCACATCCCCACCTGTCCCCATATTTCCCTCCCACCCACCTATACTAGGGGCAATTGCTAATGGCCAATTTACCTATCAACCTGCAAGTCTTTGGCATGTGGGAGGAAACCGGAGCACCCGGAGGAAACCCACGTAGACACAGGGAGAACTTGCAAACTCCACACAGGCAGTACCCAGAATTGAACCCGGGTCGCTGGAGCTGTGAGGCTGCGGTGCTAACCACTGTGCCACTGTGCTGGGTGAATTGATCAAAGTTTACAAGACAATACTGGAAACTGATGGGGTAGATAGAGAGAAACTCTTCTCATTGGTTGGAGGAGTCTCGGACGAGGGGCACAGTCAAAAAATCGAACATTAGTCAAAGACCCTTTCAAGGCTGAAATTTAATAACACTTCTACACACAAAGGATGGTGGAATTTTGGAATTGTCTTCCACAAATGACCCCTCCCTATCTCTGCAATCTCCTCCAGCTCCACAATCCACCAATATCTGCCATCCTCTAATTCTGGCCTCTTGAACATCCCCAATTTGAATCGTTCCACCATTGGTGGCCGTGCCTTCAAGCTGCCAAGGCCCTAACTCTGGAATTCCTTTCCCAAACCTCTCCATCTCACTAACTCTCTTTCCTCTTTGAGGATTCTCCCTCAAACCAACCTCTGACCAAGTTTTTGGTCATCTGGTCTAATATCTCCTGAAGTGACTCGGTGTCAAATTTTTATTTTCTTGATTCATTTGTTGGATGTGTGCGTTAGTGACCAGGACAGCATTTATTGCCCATTCATAATTGCCCTTGAGAAGGTGGTGTTGAGCCTCCTTCTTGAACCGCTGCAGTCCATGTGGGGGAGGTACACCCACAGTGCTGTTAGGAAGGGAGATCCAGGATTTTGACCCAGTCACAGTGAAGGAGCAGCGATATAGTTCCAAGTCAGGATGGTGTGTGACTTAAGGGAAACTTGCAGATGGTGGTGTTCCCATATGTGTTTCCTGTTTGTTTGCTCTCTCTCCCCCTCATTATTTCTAGACCTCCCTGTCCTTCTGTCCCTCTCTGTCATGGGAACCTAAGAACAGAAGGAAGTGGGTGCAGGAACAGAGAGACCTGGGGATGTCTGTGCACAAATTGAAGGTGGCAGAGCTAGTTGAGAAAGTGGTTAAAAGGCATATGGGATCCTAGGCTTTGTAAATAGAGGCTGAGAGTATAAAAGCAAGGAGGTTATGATGAAGCTTTATAAAACACTGCTTCATCCTCAACTAGTATTGTGTCCAATTCTGGACACCGTACTTTCGGAAGGATGTGGGGGCTTTAGAGAGGATGCAGAAAAGATTCACGAGCAAGGTTCCAGGGATGAGGGACTTCAGTTACCTGGATAGATTGGAGAAACTGGTGTTGTTCTCCACAGAGAAGAGAAACTTGAGATTAGATTTGATAGAGGTGTTCAAAATCATGAGGGGTCCTGACAGAGTAGATGTAGGAGTAGGAATGCAGTACATAGGACATTCCAGACCCATTTCTGTTCAGTGTTTACTTAAACAAGTGAATTGACCATTTAATATTTTTAACTAACTTAACCCTTGTGTTCCCACAAAGATCAAGCTAGTGAATTCAACAGTGGTCACTTTGACTTCATCCCATCGTGTCTTATGTACATTCTGACAGGATTGCAGGTATAACTGTAGTTATAAAATTCAGCTGAAAATTGATCAGTTACATTGTTATTTCAGTCCATATTTACAGTACACACGGTACCTTACTGTTGTAATCAAGTCATATAGTGTCTATTCATCCCACTGGGGCAAAATGTCACTGGCTCAACATTCTCACCAAATACTAAAGCATTCCACAATGCAAGACTCACAAATTCAACACAAGTTTCCTTTTCTGAGTCTCGCTGGTCTGTTCTGATTCTCTGAGGGATTACTGATGCTTATCCTCCACATGAGCAGTCGTCCTAATCCCGTGTGCCTGTCCTGCTCCCAAACCCGGCATCCGCTTACATTAAGGCAAGTGATACAGGAGCGTCTCAGTGACTGAGGCAGGTGAGTCTTGAGGCTGAGCCGGGCACAGTGAGTGACCCGGGTTAATCCGACACTCCAGGGAATGTTTTAACGGAGCTTTACTCTCTATCTAAGCCATGCTGTACCTTCTCTGAGAGTGTTCGATGGGGCAGTGCAGACGAGGAGAGTTATTCCTTACCCATTTTAAACATGGAGAAGTGAATATCCAAGAGATTGTTTTAAATGTGATGAGGGTTTCTGCCTCTACCACCCTTTCAGGCAGTGAGTTCCAGACACCCACCAGCCACTGGGTGAAGAAACTATTGATGTGTTTCGTTCTGTTAAGTTTGATGTCAATGTTTCCCCAGGATGTTGATGCTGGGTGATTCAGCGATGGGATAATGCTTTGAATGCCAAGGGGAGGTGGTTGGATTCTCTCTTGTTGCAGATGGTCATTGCCTGGCACTTGTGTGACGTGAATGTTACTTGCCACTGGTCGGCCCAAACCTGAATGTTGTCTGGGTCTTGGTGCATGTGGCTCTGGATTGCTTCATTATCTGAGGCAAAATACTGTGGATGCTGGAAATCTGGAAAGCATCGAGCTGAATCACTAACTCTGTTTCTCTCTCCACAGATGCTGCCTGACCTGCTCAGTATTTAAAGCACTTTCTGCTGGGATCTCAGCTGAAGATGGTTGGGCTGAGGACACTACCCTGATAAACTCCTGCAGTGAAGGCCTGGGACTGAGATGATTGACTTCCAACAACCAAAACCATCTTCCTTTGTGCTCGGTATGATTCCAACCAGTGGAGAGATTTCCCCCGATTCCCACTGACTTCAGTTTTACTCGGGCTCCTCGATGTCACACTCGGTCAAACACTGCCTTCATGTGAAGGTCAGTCTCTCTTCCCAGCAGCAGACAGGAGTGAATCGTTCCCTTTGACCCGTTGTGTACTGAACAACCTGTGTTTCTTCACAGCCTGATACAGGACTGTACACGGCCGATTAATGTAGCCCATCAAACACTCCCAGAGCAGGTTCAGCACAGCTTAGGAACAGAGTATAGTTCCTTCAACATTCTCTCTCTGTCTCTCCCTCCTGCTATCTCTGACACGAGGAGAGAGACTGAGGGAGAGAGGGTTAGTTATGAAGGCAGAGAGAGGGCTGTAGAGAGGGACAAATTTGGAGAGAGAGAGGTTGTTGAGGTGGATGAAAAGGATAATGTAAGATATATTAATTTGATGTAATCCTTCACTGCTGTGTACACACACATATGAGAGATAGATATGGAGAGAAAAAAAACATCAAGAGAGGGGGAAATGCAGACAATGTTGGGGCCCAGGCGTATACGTTTGATGATCCAGAAGGAATAGCCTCCATTTTAAACATCCAGCAAGCTATTCCACTGTGGGAGCCATCACACCCAAACAGGCATAGACACAAACACAAACACACAGAAATACCCACACAATGATATTGGTTGTGGAAATTTCATGCTGGCTTATTGGTTAATTTTTAAATCTGTGATTGATAGATTCTTGTTAACCAAAGGTATTAAGAGATAAGGGGCAAAGGCAGGATATATGGTGTAAGTTACATCACAGATCAGCCAAGATCACATTGGATGCCGGAACAGGATTGTGGGGTTAAATTGCATCCTCCTCTTCCGATATCCACTGTTAAATATCCTTCTTTCTCTTTTAGTCACCCTGTCAGTCTATGTCTCTCTGTTTCTCTCTTTCTGTCTCTATCGGACAGTGTAGAGTGAGATTCACTCTGTATCCACCCCATGATGTTCCTGCCCTGGGAGTGTGTGATGGGACAGTGTAGAGGGAAATTTACTCTGTGTCAAACCCAACATTGTGCTTAGCTTGGGAATATTTAATGGGACAGTGTAGCTGGAGATTTACTCTGTATCCCTGGAATTTTGAAGGCTCAGGTGTGATTTGATGATTGTTTTCAAGATAATAAGGGAAACTGATGGGGTAGACAGAGAGTAACAATTCCCACTGGCTGCAGAGTCTAGAACATGGCGGCATAGTCTAAAAATATAAACCTAGTCTAAAAACCTTTCAGGAGTGAAATGAAGAAACACTTCAACACACCAGGTGTGGTATCAGTTTGGAACTCTCTTCCACAAACAGCAATTGATGCTGAGACACTTGTTAATTTTTAAATCTGAGTTTGATAGATTTTTGTTAACCAAAGGTATTAAGGGGCAAAGATAGGTACATGGAGTGAGATCACACATCAGCCATGAGCTCATTGAATGACAGAACAGGGTTGAGGGGCCAAATGGCCTCCTCCTCTTCCTCTGTCCTACGCCCAATATCCTGCGATCACTCTCTGTGTCTTGGTCTCTGTCTCCCTCTTTGTCTCTCTTTCTGTCTGTCTGTCTGTCTCTCTCTCTCTCCTCTCATCTGTGGAAATCCACACACATCAGTCAGCCATTTTAGGTTCATTTTCAGTGGCCATTTTATGTTACCACAACACTGGGACATTTATCGCTGTCTATCCCAAACCATCTCTCTTTGTAGTCTATTTGTGTTCTCCTCACAGCTTATTGTCCCACCTAACCTAGTATCTCTCTCCTTTGCTCCGTCTCACTCACACACTCTCCCCCCTCTCTCTCCCCCCCCATTTCTCTCTCCCCCCACCCCCTGCAATCTCTCTTTAAGTGTCCTGTTATCACATCCTTTATTATAGATTCGAGCATTTTCCTATTGACTGATGTTAGACGAACAGGTCTTTAGTTCCCCATTTTCTCTTTCTTTCCTTTTGTAAATAGTGGAGTTACATTTGCTACCTTCTAATCTGCCTCTCTCACTCTGCCTCTCTCACACTGCCTCTGTCCCTCGCTATCTGTCTTTCCCCCCCCTCTCTCTCTCTATCTCTCCCTCTCTCTCTTTTTCTCTCTCTCGCTCGATCTCTACCTCTCTCTCTCTTCCTCTGTCCACGTCTCAATTTGTGCCTCCCTCACACCATCTCTCCCTCTCTCTGTCTCTCTCTAGCTCTCTGTCTGCCTCTCTATGTCTGCCTCTCTGTGTCGTCTTCTCTCTCTGTGCCTCTCTCACTCTCTATCTGTCTCTCCCCCAGAACTCTCTCTCTGTCTCTCCCTCTCTCTCTTTCTCAACCTCTGTCCACGTCTCAATTTGTGCCTCCCTCACACCATCTCTCCCTCTCTCTGTCTCTCTCTAGCTCTCTGTCTGCCTCTCTATGTCTGCCTCTCTGTGTCGTCTTCTCTCTCTGTGCCTCTTTCACTCTCTATCTGTCTCTCCCCCAGCACTCTCTCTCTGTCTCTCCCTCTCTCTCTTTCTCAACCTCTGTCCATGTCTCAATTTGTGCCTCCCTCACACCATCGCTCCCTCTCTCTCTGTCTCTCTCTAGCTCTCTGTCTGCCTCTCTCTCCCTCTCTCTCTCTCCCTCTCTCTGCCTCCCTCTCTCTGCCTCTCTCTCTCCGTCTCTCCCTCTCTCTCTTTCGCTGCCTCTGTCCACGTCTCAGTTTGTGTCTCCCCCACACCATCTCTCCCTCCCTCTCTCTCTGTCTCTCTCTGTCTCTCTCTGCCTCTCTCTCTCTGCATCTCTCTCTCTCTCTGCATCTCTCTCTCTCTCTGCCTCTCTCTCTCTCTGCCTCGCTCTCTCTGACTCTCCCTCTCTATCTCTCCCTCTCTCTCTTTCACTGCCTCTGTCCACGTCTCAGTTTGTGTCTCCCCCACACCATCTCTCCCTCCCTCTCTCCCTCCCCCTCTCTCTCTCTTTCTCCCTCTCTCCCTCTCTCTCTCTGTCTCTATCTCAGAGTTACAGCTCAGATGATTAACCTCTTTATCCATGTGTTATGAACACGGGACTTTGTCTCTCTCCCATTTTCTAGGATGTTGCCAGGACTGGAGAATTGTAGCTATGAGGATAGGCAGGGGTTGCTGTCCTTGGAACAGAGAAGGACCTCTCCAACTATCTCTGTCTCTGCCACTGTCTCTGTCTTTCTCTCTGTCCCTCCATCTGTCTTTCCCTCCCTGTCACTCCCTCTCTCTCCTTCTATCTCTGTCTCTCCCTCTCTGTCCCTCCATCTGTCTTTCCCTCCCTAACACACCCTGTCTCTCATTTTCAATCTGACGCTCTCTCTCTCTGTCTCTCCATCTGTCCTTCCCTCCCTGTCACACCGTCTCTCTCCTTCTCTCTCTGTCTCTCTCTCTCCGGAACAGGATTGTGGGGTTAAATTGCATCCTCCTCTTCCAATATCCCCTGTGAAGTATCTTTCTTTCTCTTTTAGTCACCCTGTCAGTCTATGTCTCTCTGTTTCTCTTTTTCTGTCTCGCTCTCTCTTTCTGTCTCTATCAGACAGTGTAGAGTGAGATTCACTCTGTATCCACCCCATGATGTTCCTGCCCTGGGAGTGTGTGATGGGACAGTGCAGAGGGAAATTTACTCTGTGTCAAACCCAACCTTGTGCTTGGCTTGGGAATATTTAATGGGACAGTGTAGCTGGAGATTTACTCTGTATCCCTGGAATTTTGAAGGTTCAGGTGTGATTTGATGATTGTTTTCAAGATAATAAGGGAAACTGATGGGGTGGACAGAGAGTAACAATTCCCACTGGCTGCAGAGTCTAGAACATGGGGGCATAGTCTAAAAATATAAACCTAGTCTAAAAACCTTTCAGGAGTGAAATGAAGAAACACTTCAACACACCAGGTGTGGTATCAGTTTGGAACTCTCTTCCACAAACAGCAATTGATGCTGAGACACTTGTTAATTTTTAAATCTGAGTTTGATAGATTTTTGTTAACCAAAGGTATTAAGGGGCAAAGATAGGTCCATGGAGTTAGATCACACATCAGCCATGAGCTCATTGAATGACAGAACAGGGTTGAGGGGCCAAATGGCCTCCTCCTCTTCCTCTGTCCTACGCCCAATATCCTGCGATCACGCTCTGTGTCTTGGTCTCTGTCTCCCTCTTTGTCTCTCTTTCTGTCTGTCTGTCTGTCTCTCTCTCTCTCCTCTCATCTGTGGAAATCCACACACATCAGTCAGCCATTTTAGGTTCATTTTCAGTGGCCATTTTATGTTACCACAACACTGGGACATTTATCGCTGTCTATCCCAAACCATCTCTCTTTGTCGTCTATTTGTGTTCTCCTCACAGCTTATTGTCCCACCGAACCTAGTATCTCTCTCCTTTGCTCCGTCTCACTCACGCACTCTCCCCCTCTCTCACCCCCCCCTTTCTCTCTCCCCCCATTTCTCTCTTCCCCCCCCCACCCGCCCCCGCAATCTCTCTTTAAGTGTCCTGTTATCACATCCTTTATTATAGATTCGACCATTTTCCCAATGACTGATGTTAGACGAACAGGTCTTTAGTTCCCTATTTTCTCTCTCCTTCCTTTTGTAAATAGTGGGGTTACATTTGCTACCTTCTAATCTGAAGGTTTCTGCCTCTACCATCCTTTAGAGTCATAGAGAGATACAGCACTTTTACAGGCCCTTCGGCCCACCCAGTCTGTGCCGGCCATCAACCACCCATTTTATACTAATCCTTTCAGGCAGTGAGTTCCAGACACCCACCAGCCACTGCGTGAAGAAACTATTGATGTGTTTCGTTCAGTTAAGTTTGATGTCAATGTTTCCCCAGGATGTTGATGCTGGGGGATTCAGTGATGGGATAATGCTTTGAATGCCAAGGGGAGGTGGTTGGATTCTCTCTTGTTGCAGATGGTCATTGCCTGGCACTTGTGTGACGTGAATGTTACTTGCCACTGGTCGGCCCAAGCCTGAATGTTGTCCGGGTCTCGATGCATGTGGCTCTGGATTGCTTCATTATCTGAGGCAAAATATTGTGGATGCTGGAAATCTGGAAAGCATCGAGCTGAATCACTAACTCTGTTTCTCTCTCCACAGATGCTGCCTGACCTGCTCAGTATTTCCAGTATTTCCTCCTGGGATCTCAGCTGAAGATGGTTGAGCCTCGGACACTACCCTGAGGAACTCCTGCAGTGATGTCCTGGGACTGAGATGATTGACCTCCAACAACCACAACCATCTTCCTTTGTGCTCGGTATGAGTCCAACCAGCGGATTCCCACTGACTTCAGTTTTACTCGGGCTCCTCGATGTCACTCTCGGTCAAACGCTGCCTTGATGTTAAGGTCAGTCTCTCTTCCTAGTAGCAGACAGGAGTGAATCATTCCCTTTGACCCTTTGTACACTGAACAAGCTGTGTTTCTTCTCAGCCTGATACAGGACTGTACACGGCCGATTAATGTAGCCCATCAAACACTCCCAGAGCAGGTTCAGCACAGCTTAGGAATAGAGTACAGTTCCTTCAACATTCTCTCTCTGTCTCTCCCTCCTGCTATCTCTGACACGAGGAGAGAGACAGAGGGAGAGAGGGTTAGTTATGAAGGCAGAGAGAGGGCTGTAGAGAGGGACAAAGTTGGAGAGAGAGAGATTGTTGAGGTGGATGAAAAGGATAATGTAAGATATATTAATTTGATGTAATCCTTCACTGCTGTGGACACAAACAGAAAGAGATAGATATGGAGAGAAAAAAAACATCGGCAGAGAGGGAAATGTAGATGAAGTTGGGGCCCAGGCAGATACATCTGATGATCCAGAAGGAACAGCCTCCATTTTAAACATCCAGTAAGCTATTCCACTGTGGGAGCCATCACACCCTCATGTTATTTGTTGTGCAAATTTCTTGCTGGCTTATTGGTTAATTTTTAAAGCTGTGATTGATAGATTCTTGTTAACCAAAGGTATTAAGAGATAAGGGGCAAAGGCAGGATATATGGTGTAAGTTACATCACAGATCAGCCAAGATCACATTGGATGCCGGAACAGAGTTGTGGGGTTAAATTGCATCCTCCTCTTCCAATATCCCCTGTTAAATATCCTTCTTTCTCTTTTAGTCACCCTGTCAGTCTATGTCTCTCTGTTTCTCTCTCTCTGTCTCTATCGGACAGTGTAGAGTGAGATTCACTCTGTATCCACCCCATGATGTTCCTGCCCTGGGAGTGTGTGATGGGACAGTGTGGAGGGAAATTTACTCTGTGTCAAACACAACATTGTGCTTGACTTGGGAATATTTAATGGGACAGTGTAGCTGGAGATTTACTCTGTATCCCTGGAATTTTGAAGGCTCAGGTGTGATTTGATGATTGTTTTCAAGATAATAAGGGAAACTGATGGGGTAGACAGAGAGTAACAATTCCCACTGGCCGCAGAGTCTAGAACATGGGGGCATAGTCTAAAAATATAAACCTAGTCTAAAAACCTTTCAGGAGTGAAATGAAGAAACACTTCAACACACCAGGTGTGGTATCAGTTTGGAACTCTCTTCCACAAACAGCAATTGATGCTGAGACACTTGTTAATTTTTAAATCTGTGTTTGATAGATTTTTATGAAACCTCTGTGTCACTCCCTCTCTCTTCTCCCATCTCTGCCTCTCTCTGTCTCTCCATCTGTCTTTCCATCTCTGTTGCTCTCACTCTCTCCTTCTCTCTCTGTCTCTCTCTCTCTCTCTCTCTCTGTCTCTCCATCAGTCTCCCCACCCATCACTCCCTCTCTCTCCTCCTATCTCTGCTTCTCTCTCTATCCCTCCATCTGTCCGTCCCTCCCTGTCACTCCACATCTCTCTGTCTCTCACTCTGTCCCTCCATCTGTTTTTCCCTCCCTCTGTCACTCCCTCTCTCTCCTTCTATCTCTCTCTCTCTGTCGCTCTATCCCTCCATCTATCCTTCCCTCCCTGTCACTCCATCTCTCTCCTTCTCTCTTTGTCTTTATCTCCATCTCTCCATCTGTCTTTCCCTTCCTGTCGCTCCCTCTCTCTCCTTCTATCTCTGTCTCTCACTCTCTGTCTCTTCATCTGCCTTCCCAACCCCCTGACAATCCCTCTCTCTCCTTCCATCTCTGTCTCTGCATCTCTCTCTGCCTCTCTCTCTGCCTCTCTCTCTGTCTCTCTCTCTTGCCCTCCATCTGCCTTTCCCTCTCTGTCACGCCCACTCTCTCCGTCTTTCTCTGTCTCTCTCTCTCTCGATCCATCCATCTGTCCTTCCCTCCCTGTTACTCCTTCTCTCTCTGTCTCTCTCTCTGTCCCTCCATCTGTCTTTCTCTCCATGACACTCCCTCACTCTCCTTCTATCTCTGTCTTTCTCTCTGTCTCTCCATCTGTCTTTCCCTCTCTGTCTCTCCGTCTCTCTTCTTCTATCACTGTCTCTGCCTCTCTCCTTCTCTCTCAGTCTCTGCCTCTCTCTATCCCTCCATCTGTCCTTCCCTCCCTGTCACTCCATCTCTCTCCTTCTCTCTCTCTCTCTGTCCCTCCGTCTGTCTTCCACCCCCCATCACTCCCTCTCTCTCCGTCTCTCTCTCGATCCCTCCATCTGACCTTCCCTCCCTGTCACTCCATCTCTCTCCTTCTCTCTCCGTCTCTCACTTTGTCCCTCCATCTATCTTTCCCTCTCTGTCTCCCTCTCACTCCTTCTATCTCTGTCTCTCACTGTGTTCCTCCATCTGTCTTTCCCTCTCTGGCTCTCCCTCTCTCTACTTCTCTCTGTCTCTGCCTCTCTCTCTGTCTCTCTCTCTGCCCCTCCATCGGTCTTTCCCTCTCTGTCTCTCCTTCTATCTCTGTCTGTCCATCTGTCTTTCCCTCTCTGTCTCTCCCTCTCTCTACTTCTCTCTGTCTCTGCCTCTCTCTCTGCCCCTCCATCGGTCTATCCCTCTCTGTCACTCCCTCTCTCCTTCTCTCTGTCTCTCCCTCTGTCTCCTTCTCTCTCTCTCTGTCCCTCCATCTGTCTTCCCCTCTGTCACTCCCTCTCTCTCCGTCTCTCTCTCTCTATCCCTCCATCTGACCTTCCCTCCCTGTCACTCCATCTCTCTCCTTCTCTCTCTGTCTCTCACTTTGTCCCTCCATCTGTCTTTCCCTCTCTGTCTCTCCCTCTCTCTCCTTCTATCTCTGTCTGTCCATCTGTCTTTCCCTCTCTGTCTCTCCCTCTCTCTCCTACTCTCTGTCTCTGCCTCTCTCTCTGTCTCTGTCTCTCCATTTGTCTTTCCCTCACTTGCACTCCCTGTCTCTCTCCTTCTATCTCTGTCTCTCTCCTTGTCCCTCCATCTGTCTTTCCCTCTCTGTCACCCTCTCTCTCCTTCTCTCTCTCTCTGTCCCTCCATCTGTCTTTCCCTCCCTGTCAATCCCTCTCTTTCCTTACATCTCTGCCTCACTCTCTCTGTCCCTCCATCTGTCTTTCTCTCTCTGGCTCTCTGTCTCTCTTCTTCTCTCACTGTCTCTGCCTCTCTCTCTGTCCCTCCATCTGTCTTTCCCTCCCTGTCACTCTATCTCGCTCCTTCTCTCTCTGTCTCTCTCTCTGTCCCTCCATCTGTCTTTCCCTCTCTGGCTCTCTGTCTCTCTCCTTCTCTCACTGTCTCTGCCTCTCTCTCTGTCCCTCCATCTGTCTTTCCCTCCCTGTCACTCGATCTCGCTCCCTCTCTCTTTGTCTCACACTCTGTACCTCCATCTGTCTTTCCCTCCCTCTCACTCCTTCTCTCTCTGTCTCTCTCTCTGCTATCACTGACACTAGGAGAGCGACAGAGGGAGGGAGGGTTAGATATGACGGCATCGAGAGGGCTGCAGTGAGGGACAAACGTGGAGAGAAAGAGATTGTTGAGGTGGATGAAGAGGATAATGTAAGATATATTAATGTGATGAAATCCTTCACTGCTGTGTACACAAACATATTTGAGATAGGTATGGAGAGAAAACGTACATCGGGAGAGGGAGGAATGCTGATGAAGTTGGGGCCCAAGCGGACACTTTTGATGATCCAGAAAGAATAGCCTCCATTTTAAATATTCAGCCAGCTATTCCACTGTGGGAACCATCACACCCTCATGATATTGTTTGTGGAAATTTCATGCTGGCTTATTGGTTAATTTTTAAACCTGTGATTGATAGATTCTTGTTAACCAAATGTATTAAGAGATAAGGGGCAAAGGCAGGATATATGGTGTTAGTTAGATCACAGATCAGCCCTGATCTCATTGGATGCCGGAACAGAGCTGTGAATTGCATCCTCCTCTTCCAATATCCCCTGTTAAATATCCTTCTTTCTCTGTCAGTCACCCTGTCAGTCTCTGTCTCTCTGTTTCTCTCTTTCTGTCTCTCTCTCTGTCTCTATCGGACAGTGTAGAGTGAGATTCACTCTGTATCCACCCCATGATGTTCCTGTCCTGGGACTGTTGGATGGGACAGTGTAGAAGGAGCAATACTCTGTATCTAATCCATGCTGTACCTGTCTGGGGAATGTTGATGGGAGAGTGGAAACAGAGAGGTCTGGGACCAGGGTCCTCATGGGGAGGACTTAATGGTGCCTCCTAATTGACCAGTTAGCAATATTGGTGCTCCAGGGATGAAAGGGACATTGGCTGAGTGGATATGACATTGGCTGAGAGAGTGGACAATGGTTGTTTCAGACTGGAGGGAGGTATACAGTGGAGGTTTATATTAGGATCACTTATCTTTTTGATATATACTAATGACTTGGACTTGTGTTTACAGGGCATAACTTCAATGTTTGCCAATGTTTGTGTCATCTGCAATGCAATAAAAGGGAAGGGACTAGTAGCAGACTTCAGGAGGATAGAGGCAGTCTGGTGAAATGGAACACACAAGAACAAATGAATAAGGAGCAGGAGTAGGCCATTCGGCCCCTCGAGCCTGCTCTGCCATTCAATGGCTGATCTGATTGTGAACTCAACTCCACTTTCCTGTCTGTGTCCCATAACCCTTGACTCCCTAATTGATCAATAATCTATCTAACTCAGCCTTGAATATATTCAATGATCCAGCCTCCACTGCTCTCTGGGGAAGAGAATTCCACAGACTGACCCCCCTCTGAGAGAAACACATTTCTCCTCATCTCAGTTTTAAATGGAACGTCCCTAATTTTTAAACTGTGTCCCCTAGTTCTAGTCTCCCCAACAAGGGGAAACATCCTCTCAGCATCCACCCTGTCCAGTCCCCTCGGGACCTGAGATGTTTCACTCTGATCACCTCTCATTCTTCTAAACTCCAGTGGGTATGGACCCAACCTGTTCAACCTTTCCTCATAAGATAACCCCTTCATCCCAGGAATCAGCCCAGTGAACCTTCTCTGAACTACTTCGAATGCAATTATATAATTTCTTCAGTAAGGAGACCAAAAGTGTCCACAATCCTGCAGACGTCGTCTAACTTATGCCCTGTACAGCTGTAACAACACTTCCCTACTTTGATATTCTATTCACCTTGCAATAAACAACAACATTCCATTTGCCTTCCGAATCACTCGCTGTAGCTACACGGTAACATTTTGTGATTCATGTACCAGGACACCCAGATCCCTCTGTACCGTACAGTTCTGCAGTCTCTCTCCATTTCAATAATATACTGATTTTTATTCTTCCTGCTGAAGTGGACAAGCTAACATTTTCCCACATTGTACTCCATCTGACAATGTTTTGCTCACTCACTTAACCTATGGAAATCTCTTTGTAGACACTTTATGTCCTCTTGACAGCTTACTATCCAACCTATCATTGGACAGACACAGGGCAGGTTAACTTCAATGCTGAGAAATGTGAAGTGATGCATTTTGGAAGGAAGACTGAGTGATATAAACTAAATGGTACAATGTTAGAATGGGTGACAGGACAGAGAGATCTGGGATTTCATCAATGTTCCCTGTTCTACCCAAAAGCTCAATTTGGGGCTTGGAATCTGTGAGTTGAATTTAGCTTCATCCTGAAAAGTGTTAGCAAACGTGTTGGGAAATGTGTCAAAAGCTGTTTCCATTCAGACATTCCTGCATCGTGGAAGTGTGAGCTGTCTTTGCAGAGACAGGAAATAGAGTTGTTTGAATGGACCTGCAGGTTTTGGTTGATGCAATAAGGTGAGAATTTGAATTGTGTCCCTTCCAGATACACAGAATTGAAGGTATTTACAGAACACCACATGAAGTAGTTTACCAATGTCTGACAAACTTCAAAGACTTCAAACACATGGAAGAAGAGGAGAAGGGAACAATATACAAAACCTCAGTCAGTCAGACAACAGCAGGAGGAAAATGAATCTCTTTTTATGGGTTTTAATTTGAAGGCCTGAGCTGATGATTGAAAAAGTAGGAGTTCAAATCCCACGCTGGGCTGTTGTGAATTTGAATTTTGTTTTTTCTAAAAATAAATATAAATCTGGAATTAAAAAACCTCTGGGTTGGAATGATTCACTCCTGTCTACTAGTGCAAAGCCCGTGTGTGTCTCAGTTTTGCTGTATTTATTAATGATTTAAGATGATGTGGTAGAATGCAACATACCCAAGTTTACCAATGACACAAAAATAGGCAGCATTGTAAGCAGTGTAGCTGGAAGCAGAACAATGCAAAGAGATATCTGAAGTGAATGGTTAAAACTGTGGTAGATAGATTTCCATGTCAGTAAAAAAGACTAGAACAGAGTACTTTATAAATGGTGTAAAGATAGAAACACTGGACCTTCCTGACTTTTACAGTCCATTGATATGTTAATCCCAGCACAGCAATGCTTTCAGACATCTCTTAGTTCATTTTAAACCTTTAATTCTTTCCCTGCAGTTTCAAAATATCAAACACTGATCCAAACCTCCCCCCTCAAACCCTCACACTAAACCCACAAAAAAGACAGAGGCGCAAGGGAAGAGCCAACTGTGTAACAGCCCCGACAATCACATTTCTCTGCAGCACCTGTGGAAGAAGAGCTTGTCACTCTAGAATTGGCCTTTATCGCCACTCCAGGCGCTGCTCCACACACCACTGATCCACCTCCAGGCACTTACCCATTGTCTCTCGAGATAAGGAGGCCAAAGAAGAAAACCCACAAAACAGGACTGGGCAGATAATGGGGATTGTTACTGAGGTTGTGTTTGGGGATTTTTACTGACATCAGTGTGGATTTTAAAGTGTGTCTCCCCTTCCCTCACATCTAAAGTCTCTCAGTGTTGTTGTTGTGTGTTGACAGCTTTTCCAGTGTCCAGTCCCTTTCAACTTTTAATAAAATCTGTGGAACACAAAGAAATGTAAAGTTTCTCCCACAAGCTGTTTTGTCCTCCCTCTTTCACTGTCTTTCTCTGTCACTGCCCTATCTCTCTCTCTGTCTCTCTCAGGACTGGGCAGACACTGGGGATTGTTACTGAGGTTCTGTTGGTCATTTTTACTGACATCCGTGTGGATTGTAAAATCTGTCTGTGTGTGTCTGTGTGTGTGTGTGTCTCTGTGTGTGTGTGTGTGTCTCTGTCTGTGTCTGTGTGTGTGTGTGTGTGTGTGTCTCTGTCTGTCCCTTTATGTATGTGTCTGTGTGTGTCTGGATGTGTGTGTGAGAGAGAGAGAATATCAGGGTCACCTCGCTCCATCTCTATCTCTCCTTCTCTCTCTGTTTCTCCTTCTCTCTCCCTCTCTCAATCCGCCTCTCTCATAGAAACATAGAAAATAGGAGCAGGAGCAGGCCATTCGGCCCTTTGGGCCTGCTCCGTCATTCAATAAAGATCATGACCGATGGTCTAATTCAGTACCCTGTTCCCACTTTCTCCCCATACCCCTTGATCCCTTTGACATTTAGAAATATATCTCTCTCCTCCATGAATATATTTAATGACTTGGCCTCCACTGCCTTCTGCGGTAGAGAATTCCACAGGTTCACCACCCTCTACCCCATCCATCTCTCCCCCTCTATCTCCGTCTCCCCCTCTATCTCCGTCTCCACCCTCTATCTCCCTCTCCCCCTCTATCTCCGTCTCCACCCTCTATCTCCCTCTCCCCCTCTATCTCCCTCTCCCCTCTATCTCCCAATCCCCCTCTATCTCCCAATCCCGCTCTCTCTCCCTCAACCCCCTCTATCTCCCTCAACCCCCTCTATCTCCCTCTCCCCCTCCATCTCCCTCTCCCCCTCTATCCCCCTCTATCTCCCTCTTCCTCTCTATCTCCCTCACCCCCCTCTATCTCCCTCACCCCCTTCTATCTCCCAATCCCCCTCTATCTCCCTCGCCACCCTCTATCTCCCTCTCCCCTGCTATCTCCCAATCCCCTCTATCTCCCTCTCCCACTCTCTCTCCCTCACCCACTCTATCTCCCTCTCCACCCTCTATCTCCATCTCCCCCTCTATCTCCCTCTCCCACTCTATTTCACACATCCCCTCGATCTCACTCTCCCCCTCTATCTCACTCTCCCCCTCTATCTCACTCTCTCCCTCTATCTCGCTCTCTCCCTCTATCTCCCTCTCCCCCTCTATCTCCCTCTCCCCCTCTATCTCCCTCTCCCCCTCTATCTCCCTCTGCCCCTCTACCTCCCTCTCCCTCCCTCTCCCCCTCTATCTCACACACCCCCTCTATCACACACACCCCCTCTATCTCACACACCCCCTCTATCTCACACACCCCCTCTATCTCCCTCTCTCCCTCTCCCGCTCTCTCTCCCTCTCCCGCTCTCTCTCCCTCTCCCGCTCTCTCTCCCTCTCCCCCTCTATCTCCCTCTCCCCACTCTAACTCCCTCTCCCCACTCTATCCCATCCTTCCCCCACTATCTCACTCTCCCCATTGATGTGTCTCTCGCCCTCTATCTCACTCTCTCCCTCTCCCGCTCTCTCTCCCACTCCCCCCCTCTCTCCCTCTCCCCCCTCTCTCTCCCTCTCCCCCCTCTCTCTCCCTCTCCCCCCCTCTCTCTCCCTCTCCACCCTCCATCTCCCTCTGCCCCTCTATCTCCCTCTGCCCCTCTATCTGCCTCTCCCCCTCTCTCTCCCTCTCCCCCTCCATCTCCCTCTGCCCCTCTATCTCCCTCTCCCCCTCTATCTCACTCTCCCCCTCTATCTCACTCTCCCCCTCTATCTGTCTGTCTCCCCCTCTATCTGTCTGTCTCTCCCTCTATCTGTCTCTCCCCCTCTATCTCCCTCTCCCACTCCTCATGACACTCCCTCTCTCTCCTTCTATCTCTGTCTCTGCCATTCTCTCTGTCTCTCCCCCTCTCTCCTTCTATCTGTGTGTCTCTCTCTCTCTGTCTCTCCATCTGTCTTTCCCTTTCTGTCTCTCCCTCTCTCTCCTTCTCTCTCTGTCTCTGCCTCTCTCTCTGTCTCTCCCTCTCTCTCCTTCTCTCTCTGTCCCTCCATCAATCTTTCCCTTTTTGTCTCTCCCTCTCTCTCCTTCTCTCTCTGTCTCCGCCTCTCTCTCTGTCTCTCCCTCTCTCTCCTTCTATCTGTGTGTCTCTCTCTCTCTGTCTCTCCATCTGTCTTTCCCTTTCTGTCTCACCCGCTCTCTCCTTCTCTCCCTGTCTCTGCCTCTCTCTCTGTCTCTCCCTCTCTCTCCTTCTCTCTCTGTCCCTCCATCTGTCTTTCCCTTTCTGTCTCTGCCTCTCTCTCTGTCTCTCTCTCTGTCCCTCCATCTGTCTTTCCCTCTCGGTCACTCCCTCTCTCTCCTTCTATCTCTGTCTCGATCTCTGTTCCTCCACCTGTCTTTCCCTCTCTGCCAATCCCTCTCTCCTTCTCTGTCTCTCCCTCTCTCTCCTCTCTCTCTCGTTCCCTCCATCTGTATCCGCCCCCCTACCACCTGTCACTCCTTCTCTCTCCTTCTATCTATGTCTCTCGTTCTCTATCCCTCCATCTATCCTTCCCTCTCTGTCACTCCATCTCTCTCCTTCTCTCCCTTTCTCTCTCTCTCTGTCTTTCCATCTGTCTTTCTCTCCCTGTCACTCCCTCTCTCTCCGTCCATCTCTGCCTCTCTCTATCTCTGTCTCTCCATCTGTCTTTCCCTCTCTCTGTCTGTCCTTCTGTCGCTCACTCTCTCTGTCCCTCCATCTGTCCTTCCCTCCCTGTCACTCCATCTCTGTCCGATCTCTGTCTTTCTCTCTGTCTTTCCATCTGTGTTTCCCTCCCTATAACTCCCTCTCACTCGTTCCATCTCTGCCTCTCTCCCTGTCCCTCCATCTGTCTTCCCACACCCCACCCATCACTCCATCTCTCTCCTTCTATCTCTGTCTCTCTCTCTCTATCCCTCCATCTGTCCTTCCCTCCCTGTCACTCCATTTCTCTCTCTGTCACTCTCTCTCTCTGTCCCTCCATCTGTCTTTCCCTCCCTGACACTCCCTCTCTCTCCTTCTCTCTCTGTCTCTCTCTCTGTCCCTCCATCTGTCTTTCCCTCTCTGTCTCTCCCGCTCACTCCTTCCATCTCTGTCTCTCTCTCTCTCTCTCTCTCTCTCTACCTCTCTCTCTGCCTCTCTCTCTCTGCCTCTCTCTCTCTGTCTCACTCTCTCTGTCTCTCTGTCTCTCTCTCTCTCTCTGTCCCTCCATCTGTCTTTCCCTCCCAGTCACTCCTTCTCTCTCCTTCTATCTCTGTCTCTCTCTCTGTTCCACCATTTGTCTTTCCCTCTCTGTCACTCCCACTCTCCTTCTCTCTGTCTCTCCCTCTCCCTCCCCTCGATCTCACTGTTCTCCTCAATCTCACTCTCTCCCTCTATCTCACTCTCTCCCTCTATCTCCCTCTCCCCTCTATCTCTCTCTCCCCCTCTATCTCCCTCTCCCCCTCTATCTCCCTCTCCCCCTCTATCTTCCTCTCCCCCTCTATCTTCCTCTCCCCCTCTAACTCACACACCCCCTCTATCTCACACACCCCCTCTATCTCACACTCCCCCTCTATCTCACACTCCCCCTCTATCTCACACTACCCCTCTATCTCACTCTCCCCATCTATCTCACTCTCCCTCTCTCTCTGTCTCTCTCACTGACTCTCTCTCTATCTCTTCCTGTCTCTCTCTCTCTGTTTCTCTCTCTCTTTGTGTCTCTCTGTCTGTTGCTCTCTCTCTCTGTCTCTCCTCTCACTCTCTGTCCATGACTCTGTTTGTGTCTCTCTCACACCATTTCTCTCTCTCTGCCTCTGGCTCTCTGCCTCTCCCTGTCTCTATCTCTCTCTCTGTGTCTCAGTTTCCCCAATCTCTCACCATAGGACAGTCCCGTCATCCCGGGAACAAGTCTGGTGAACCTTCATTGCACTCCCTCTTTGGCAATAATATCCTTCCTAAGGTAAGGGGACCAAAACTGCACACAGTACTCCAGGTGTGGTCTAACCAAGGTTCTATGTGATTGAAGCAAGACTTCACTACTCCTGTACTCAAATCCTCTTGTGATAAAGACTAACATCCCATTAGCCTTCTGAATTGCATTCTGCACCTGCATGTTAGTTTTCAGTGACTTATTGACGGGGACACCCAGGTCGCTTTGTACATCTACGCTTTCTAATCTCTTACCATTTAATAAATACTCAATTCCACCATCCCGGGTGTGATCAGATACTCTGTCCCTTCGTAAACCACTTCCTGTCCCTCCAACAGCTTGTGCCACTGCCCTATTTATCGGTGTGTTTTCCCCTTCTGATGATGTTGAATTTGTTAGTGGCTTTTCTCCTACTGAAGTTGTTGTATTTGTTAGGTTTTTTTAGTCCTCGGGAAGCTGTTCTTTTCCTGTTGAAATTGTTGCATTTGTTGGTGTTTATTTCTCTTGTTGAAGTTGTTGTTGCATTTGTTGGTGTTTTTCTCCTGCTGAGGTTGTTATTGCATTTGTCGGTGTTTTTTCTCATGTTGAACTTGTTGTTGCATTTGTTGGTGTTTTTCCTCCTGTTGAGGTTGTTGTTGCATTTGTTGGTGTTTTTTCTCCTGTTGAGGTTGTTGTTGCATTTGTTGGTGTTTTTCCTCCTGTTGAAGTTGTTGTTGCATTTGTTGGTGTTTTTCCTCCTGTTGAGGTTGTTGCGGAATTGATTTGAAAAACACGTTTGCTAACACTTTTCGGGATGAGAAGCTACATTCAACTGAACCCCAGGACCCGTTTCTCTGTCACGTTTATAGCACTAACCTTGCATTAGTGAGGAGTCAGTCTCTGAAATAAATGTCCCAGTGCTGCTGTAACATAAAATGGCCACCGTGAACAAACCTAAAATGGCTGACTGATGTTCTCAGACAGGAGGGAACGAGAGACAGACAGACAGACAGAAAGAAAGACAATCTGTAACCTCATGGCCCGGCATATCCCCCACTCTACCATTACCATCAAGCCAGGAGACCAACCCCGGGTCAGTGAAGTGTGCAGGAGGGCATGCCAGGAGCAGCAGCAGGCATACCTGAAAATGAGGTGTCAACCTGGTGAAGCTACAACCCAGGACTATCTGCGTGCCAAACTGCGTAAGCAGCATGCGATAGACAGAGCTAAGCGATCCCATAACCAACGGATCAGATCTAAGCTCTGCAATCCTGCCAAATCCAGAGAAAAGGAGTGATCAGCATGAAGAGACTGCTGGAGATTTATGTTCCTGGTAATCTCTCCATCTCTATCTCTCCTTCCTCTGTCTTTTACTCTCTCAAGCCCTGTCTCACCTCTCTGTTCCTCTTTATCCATGTGTTACAAACACTGGACTTTGTCTTTCTCCCATCTTCACTCTTCATCTCCACTTCTCCATCTGTTACCCTCTGAATCCCAGTCTCTCCCTCTCTGTTACCCTCTGAATCCCAGTCTCTCCCTCTCCGTTACCTTCTGAATCCCAGTCTCTCCCTCTCCATTACCCTCTGAATCCCAGTCTCTCCCTCTGTTACCCTCTGAATCCCAGTCTCTCCCTCTCTGTTACCTTCTGAATCCCAGTCTCTCCCTCTCTGTTACCTTCTGAATCCCAGTCTCTCCCTCTCTGTTACCTTCTGAATCCCAGTCTCTCCCTCTCTGTTACCTTCTGAATCCCAGTCTCTCCCTCTCTGTTAGCCTCTGAATCCCAGTCTCTCCCTCTCTGTTAGCCTCTGAATCCCAGTCTCTCCCTCTCCATTACCCTCTGAATTACAGTCTCTCCCTCTCCGTTATCCTCTGAATCCCAGTCTCTTCATCTCTGATACCCTCTGAATCCCAGTCTCTCCCTCTCTGTTACCCTCTGAATCCCAGTCTCTCCCTCTCCGTTACCCTCTGAATCACAGACTCTCCCTGTCCGTTACCCTCTGAATCCCAGTCTCTCCCTCTCTGTTACCCTCTGAATCCAGGTCTCTCCCTCTCTGTTACCCTCTGAATCCCGGTCTCTCCCTCTCTGTTACCCTCTGAATCACAGACTCTCCCTGTCCGTTACCCTCTGAATCCCAGTCTCTCCCTCTCTGTTACCCTCTGAATCCCGGTCTCTCCCTCTCTGTTACCCTCTGAATCCCAGTCTCTCCCTCTCTGTTACCCTCTGAATCCCAGTCTCTCCCTCTCTGTTACCCTCTGAATCCCAGTCTCTCCCTCTCTGTTACCCTCTGAATCCCAGTCTCTCCCTCTCTGTTACCCTCTGAATCACAGACTCTCCCTGTCCGTTACCCTCTGAATCCCAGTCTCTCCCTCTCTGTTACCCTCTGAATCCCGGTCTCTCCCTCTCTGTTACCCTCTGAATCCCAGTCTCTCCCTCTCTGTTACCCTCTGAATCCCAGTCTCTCCCTCTCTGTTACCCTCTGAATCCCAGTCTCTCCCTCTCTGTTACCCTCTGATTCCCAGTCTCTGCCTCTCTCTCTCTCTCTCCCTCCCTCTCTGTTTCTTTCTCTCTCGCTGTCTCTCTCTGTCTCTCAGTGTCTCTCCCTCTCTCTCTCTGCCTCTGTCCATGCCTCTGTCTCTCTCACACCATCTCGCCCTCCCTCTCTCTGTCTCTCCCTCTCTCTGCCTCTCCATCTCTCTCTCTCTCTCTACTTCTTTTACTTTGTCTCTCCCTATCTTTCTTTCTCACCCTCTGTCCATGACTCTGTTTACATCTCTCTCTCTCTCTCTCTCTCTGTCTCTTTCCATGACTCCATTTGTGCCTCCCTTACACCATCTCTCCCACTCACTCTGTCTCTCCCTCTCTCTCTCTGTATCTCCCTCTCCCTCTCTGTCTCTCCCTCTCCCTCTCTGTATCTCCCTCTCCCTCTCTGTCTCTCCCTCTCCCTCTCTGTATCTGCTTTCTCTCTCTGTCTCTCCCTCTCTCTGCCTCCATCTCTCTCTCTCTCTCCTTCTTTTACTTTGTCTCTCCCTATCTCTCTTTCTCACCCTCTGTCCATGACTCTGTTTACATCTCTCTCATTCTCTGTCTCTGCCTATCTCTCTCTCTCTCTCTTTCCATGACTCCATTTGTGCCTCCCTTACACCATCTCTCCCACTCTCTCTGTCTCTCTGTCTCTCTCTCTCTGTATCTCGCTCTCTCTGTCTCTCTCTCTTTCCCTTCACCTGTCTTTCCCTCTCTGTCTCTCCTCCTCTCTCCTTCTAACTCTCACTCTCTCTCTCTCTGTCTCTCTCTCTCTGTCTCTCTCTCTGTCCCTTCATCTGTCTTTCCCTCTCTGTCACTCCTCCTCTCTCCTTCTCTCTCTGTCTCTCACTTTGTCTCTCCATCTGTCTTTCCCTCTCTGTCTCTCCTCCTCTCTCCTATCTCTGTCTCTCTCTCTCTATCCCTCCATCTTTCCTTCCCTCCCTGTCACTCCATCTCTCTACTCTCTCTCTGTCTCTCACTTTGTCCCTCCATCGGGCATTCCCTTCCTGACACTCCCTCTCTCTCCCTCTCTCTCTCTGTCTCTGCCACTCTCTCTGTCTCCAGCTCTGTCCCTCCATCTGTCTTTCCCTCTCTGTCTCTCCGTCTCACTCCTTCTATATCTCTCACTCTCGCTCTCTGTCTGTCTCTCTCTCTGTCCCTCCATCTGTCTTTCCTTCTCTGTCTCTCCCTCTCTCTCCTTCTATCTCTGTCTCTCCATCTGTCTTTCCTTCATTGTCTGTCCCTCTCTCTCCTTCTCTCTCTGCCTCTCTCTCTGTCTCTCTCTCTGTCCCTCCATCTGTCTTTCACTGTCTGTCACTCCCTCTCTCTCCTTCTATCTCTGTCTCTGTCTCTCTGTCTGTCCCTCTGTCTGTCTTTCCCTCTCTGTCACTACCTCACTCTCCTATCTCTGTCTCTCTCTCTCCATCGCTCCATCTGTCTTTCCCTCTCTGTCTCTCCACACTCTCCTTCTATCTCTGTCTCTCTCGCTCTCTGTCTTTCCATCTGTCTTTCCCTCCCTGTCACTCCCTCTCTCTCCTTCCATCGCTGCCTCTCTCTCTGTCTCTCCAACTGCCTTCCCCTCTCTGTCTCTCCCACTCATCCTTCTCTCTCTGTCTCTGCCTCTCTCTATCCCTCCATCTGTCCTTCCCTCCCTGTCATTCCATCTCTCTCCTTCTCTCTGTTTCTCACTGTCCCTCCATCGGTCTTTCCCTCTCTGTCACTCCCTCTCTCCTTCCCTCTGTCTCTCCCTCTCTCTCCTTCTCTCTCACTCTGTCCCTCCATCTGTCTTCCCCCCCCCCTCACTCCCTCTCGCTCCTTCTATCTCTGTCTCTGCCACTCTCTCTGTCCCGCCATCTGTCTTTCCCTCTCTGTCACTCCCTCTCTCTCCAACTATCTCTGTCTCTGCCACTCTGTCTGTCTCTCTCTCTGTCCCTCCATCTGTCTTTCCTTCTCTGTCTCTCCCACTCTCTCCTTCTATCTCTGTCACTCCCGCTCTCTGTCTGTCTCTCTCTCTGTCCCTCCATCTGTCTTTCCTTCTCTGTCTCTCCCTTTCACTCCTTCTATCTCTGTCTCTCCATCTGTCTTTCCCTCTCTGTCTCTCCATCTCTCTCCTTTCATCTCTGTCTCTCTCTGTGTCCCTCCATCTGTCTTTCCCCCCCTGTCACTCCCTCTCTCTCCTTCTATCACTGTCTCTGTCTCTCTGTCTGTCCCTCTGACTGTCTTTCCCTCTCCGACACTCCCTGTCTCTCCTATCTCTGTCTCTCTCTCACTATCCCTCCATCTGTCCTTCCCCCCATGTCACTCCCTCTCTCTCCGTCTATCTCAGTTTCTGCCTCTTCCTCTCTCTCTCTCTCTCTCTCTCTCTCTCTGTCCCTCCATCTGTCTTTCCCTTTCTGTCACTCCCTCTCTCTCCTTCTATCTCTGTCTCTCTCTCTCTATCCCTCCATCTGTCCCTCCCTCCCTGTCATTCCATCTCTCTCCGTCCCTCACTTTGTCCCTCCATCTGTCCTTCCCTCCCTGTCACGCCATCTCTCTCCTTCGCTCACTCTCCCTCACTTTGTCCCTCCATCAGTCTTTCCCTCTCTGTTGCTCCCTCGCTCTCCTTCTATCTCTGTCTCTCTCTCTGTTCCACCATTTGTCTTTCCCTCTCTGTCACTCCCACTCTCCTTCTCTCTGATCTCCCTCTCCCTCCTTCACTTTCTCGCCGTCCCTCCATCTGTCTTTCCCATCATGTCACTCCCTCTCGCTCCTTCTATCTCAGTCTCTCTCTCAATCCCTCTATCTGTCTTTCCTTGCTGTCACTCCCTCTCTCTCCTTCTATCTCTGACCCTCTCTCTCTCTGTCCATCTGTCCTTCCCTCTCTGTCTCTCCCTCTCTCTCCTTCTCTCTCTGTCTCTCACTTTGTCCCTCCATCTGTCTTTCCCTCCCTGTCACTCCCTCTCTCTCCTTCTATCTCTGTCTTTCTCTCTGTCTCTCCATCTGTCTTTCCCTCCCCATCACTCCCTCTCTCTCCTTCCATCTCTTCCTCTCTCTCTGTCTTTCCCTCCCAGTCACTCCTTCTCTCTCCTTCCATCTCTGCCTCTCTCTCTGTCCCTCCATCTGTCTTTCCTCTCTGTTGCTCCCGCTCTCTCCTTCTATCTCTGTCTCTCTGTCTGTCCCTCCATCTGTCTTTCCCTCTCTGTCACTCCCACTCTCTTTCTCTCTGTCTCTCCCTCTCCCTCCTTCTCTCTCTCTCTATCCCTCCATCTGTCTTTCCCCCAATGTCACTCCCTCTCTCTCCTTCTATCTCTGTCTCTGCCTCTTCCTCTGTCTCTCTCTCTCTCGCTGTCCCTCCATCTGTCTTTCCCTTTCTGTCACTCCCTCTCTCTCCTTCTATCTCTGTCTCTCTCTCTCTATCCCTCCATCTGTCCTTCCCTCCCTGTCACTCCATCTCTCTCCTTCGCTCTCTCTCCCTCACTTTGTCCCTCCATCAGTCTTTCCCTCTCTGACACTCCCTCTCTCTCCTTCTATCTCTGTATCTCTCTCTGTCCCTCCATCTGTTTTTCCCTCTGTCAGCCCCATTCTCCTTCTCTGTCTCTCCCTCTCTCTCACTCTGTCCCTCCATCCGTCTTTCCCTCCCTGTCACTCCCTCGCTCTCCTGTCTCTATCTTTCTCCCTGTCTTTCCATCTGTATTTCCCTCCCTATCACTCCCTCTCACTCGTTCCATCTCTGCCTCTCTCCCTGTCCCTCCATCTGTCTTCCCACACCCCACCCATCACCCCATCTCTCTCCTTCTATCTCTGTCTCTATCTCTCTATCCCTCCATATGTCTTTCCCTCCCTGACACTCCCTCTCACTCCTCTCTCTGTCTCTCTCTTTGTCTCTCCATCTGTCTTTCCCTCTCTGTCTGTCCCTTTCTCTCCTTCCATCTCTGCCTCTCTCTCTCTCTCTGTCCCACTATCTGCCTTTCCCTCCCAGTCACTCCCTCTCTCTCCTTCCATCTCTGCCCCTCTCTCTCTCTGTCCCTCCAACTGCCTTTCCTTCTCTGTCTCATCCACACTCTCCTTCTCTCTCTTTCTCTGCCTCTCCCTCTGTCTCTCTGTCTCTCTCTCTCTGTCCCTCTATCTGCCTTTCCCTCCCAGTCACTCCCTCTCTCTCCTTCTATCTCTTTCTCTCTCTCTGTCCCTCCATTTGTCTTTCCCTCTCTGTTGCTCCCTCTCTCTCCTTCTATCTCTGTCTCTCTCGCTGTTCCACCATTTGTCTTTCCCTCTCTGTCACTCCCACTCTCCTTCTCTCTATCTCTCCCTCTCCCTCCTTCACTTTCTCGCCGTCCCTCCATCTGTCTTTCCCCCCATGTCACTCCCTCTCGCTCCTTCTATCTCAGTCTCTCTCTCTGTCCCTTCATTTGTCTTTCCCTCTCTGTTGCTCCCTCTCTCTCCTTCTATCTCTGTCTCTCTCTCTGTTCCACCATTTGTCTTACCCTCTCTGTCAATCCCACTCTCCTTCTCTCTATCTCTCCCTCTCCCTCCTTCACTTTCTCACCGTCCCTCCATCTGTGTTTCCCCCCATGTCACTCCCTCTCTCTCCTTCTATCTCTGACCCTCTCTCTCTCCGTCCGTCTGTCCTTCCCTCCCTGTCTCTCCATCTCTCTCCTTTTATCTCTATCTCTCCATCTGTCTGTCCCTCTCTGTCTCTCCCTCTCTCTCCTTCTCTCTCTGTCTCTCACTTTGTCCCTCCGTCTGTCTTTCCCTCCCTGTCACTCCCTCTCTCTCCTTCCATCTCTGCCTCTCTCTGTTTCTCTGTCTCTCCAACTGCCTTTCCCTCTCTGTTTCTCCCAATCTCTCCTTCTCTCTCTGTCTCTGCCTCTCTCTCTGTCTCTCTCTCTGTCCCTCCATCTGTCTTTCCCTCTCTGTCTCACCCTCTCTCTCCTGCTATCTCTGTCTCTCTCTCTCAATCCCTCCATCTGTCCATCTGTCCTTCCCTCCCTGACACTCCCTCTCTCTCCTTCTCTCTCTGTCCCTCCATCTGTCTTTCCCTCCCAGTCTCTCCCTCTCTCTCCTTCTATCACTGTCTCTCTCTCTCTGTCTTTCCATCTGTCTTTCCCTTCCTGACATTCCCTCTCCCTCCTTCCATCTCTGCCACTCTCTCTCTCGCTCTGTCTCTCCAACTGCCTTTCCCTCTCTGTCTCTCCCAATCTCTCCTTCTCTCTTTGTCTCTGCCTCTCTCTCTGTCTCTCTCTCTCTGTCCCTCCATCTGTCTTTCTCTCTCTGTCTCTCCCTCTCTCTCCTTCCATCTCTGTCTCTCTCTCTCTATCTCTCCATCTCTCTTTCCCTCCCAGTCACTCCCTCTCACTCTTTCAATCTCTGTCTCTTCCTCTCTCTCCTTCTATCACTGTCTCTCTCACTGTCTTTCCATCTGTCCTTCCCTCCCTGTCACTCCCTCTCTCTCCTTCCATCTCTGCCTCTCTCTCTTTTTCTGTCTCTCCAACTGCCTTTCCCTCTCTGTCTCTCCCAATCTCTCCTTCTCTCTCTGCCTCTGCATCTCTCTCTGTCCCTCCATCTGTCTTTCCCTCTCTGACTCTCCCTCTCTCTCCTTCTATCTCTGTCTCTCTCTGTCAATCCCTCCATCTGTCCATCCGTCCTTCCCTGCCTGACACTCCCTCTCTCTCCTTCTCTCTCTGTCTCTCTCTCTGTCCCTCCATCTGTCTTTCCCTCCCTGTCACTCCCTCTGTCTCCTTCTATCTCTGTCTCTCTCGCTCTATCTCTCCATCTCTCGTTCCCTCCCAGTCACTCCCTCTCACTCTTTCTGTCTCTCCCTCTCTCTCCTTCTATCACTGTCTCTCTCACTGTCTTTCCATCTGTCCTTCCCTCCCTGACACTCCCTCTCTCTCCTTCTCTCTCTGTCTCTCTCTCTGTCCATCCATTTGTCTTTCCCTCCCTGTCTCTCCCTCTGTCTCCTTCCATCTCTGCACCTCTCTCTGTCTCTCCATCTGTCTTTCCCTCTCTGTCTCTCCCTCTCTCTCCTTCTACCACTGTCTCCCTCTCTCTGTCTTTCCATCTGTCATTCCCTCCCTGTCACTCCCTATCTCTCCTTCCATCTCTGCCCCTCTCTCTCTCTCTCTGTCTCCAACTGCCTTTGCCTCTCTGTCTCTCCCAATCTCTCCTTCTCTCTCTGTCTCTGCCTCGCTCTCTGTCTCTCTCTCTGTCCCTCCATCTGTCTTTCCCTCTCTGTCTCTCTCTCTCTATCTCTCCATCTCTCTTTCCCTCCCAGTCACTCCCTCTCTCTCCTTCAATCTCTGTCTCTTGCTCTCTCTCCTTCTATCACTGTCTCTCCATCTGTCTCTCCATCTGTCTTTCCCTCCCCGTCACTCCCTCTCTCTCCTTCTTTCACTGTCTCTCTCCCTCTGTCTTTCCATCTGTCTTTCCCTCCCTGTCTCTCCCTCTCTCTCCTTCCATCTCTGCCTCTCTCTCTCTCTCTGTCCCTCCATCTGCCTTTCCCTCTCTGTCTCTCCCAATCTCTCCTTCTCTCTCGTTCTCTGCCTATCTGTCTCTCTCTCTGTCCCTCCATCTGCCTTTCCCTCTCTGTCTTTCCCTCTCCCTCCTTCTATCTCTGTCTGTCTCTCTCAATCCCTCCAGCTGTCCATCCGTCCTTCCCTCCCTGACACTCCCTCTCTCTCCTTCTCTCTCTGTCTCTCCAAATGCCTTACCTCTCTGTCTCTCCCAAACTCTCCTTCTCTCTCTCTCTCTGCCTCTCTCTCTGTCTCTCTCTCTGTCCCCCCATCTGTCTTTGCCTCTCTGTCTCTCCCTCTCTCTATCTCTCCATCTCTCTTTCCCTCCCAGTCACTCCCTCTCACTCTTTCAATCTCTGTCTCTTGCTCTCTCTCCTTCTATCACTGTCTCTCTCACTGTCTTTGCATCTGTCCTTCCCTCCCTGTCACTCCCTCTCTCTCCTTCCATCTCTGCCTCTCTCTCTTTTTCTGTCTCTCCAACTGCCTTTCCCTCTCTGTCTCTCCCAATCTCTCCTTCTCTCTCTGCCTCTGCATCTCTCTCTGTCCCTCCATCTGTCTTTCCCTCCCTGTCTCTCCCTCTGTCTCCTTCCATCTCTGCACCTCTCTCTGTCTCTCCATCTGTCTTTCCCTCTCTGTCTCTCCCTCTCTCTCCTTCTCCCACTGTCTCCCTCTCTCTGTCTTTCCATCTGTCATTCCCTCCCTGTCACTCCCTATCTCTCCTTCCATCTCTGCCCCTCTCTCTCTCTCTCTGTCTCCAACTGCCTTTCCCTCTCTGTCTCTCCCAATCTCTCCTTCTCTCTTTGTCTCTGCCTCTCTCTCTGTCTCTCTCTCTGTCCCTCCATCTGTCTTTCCCTCTCTGTCTCTCTCTCTCTATCTCTCCATCTCTCTTTCCCTCCCAGTCACTCCCTCTCTCTCCTTCAATCTCTGTCTCTCCCTCTCTCTCCTTCTATCACTGTCTCTCCATCTGTCTCTCCATCTGTCTTTCCCTCCCCGTCACTCCCTCTCTCTCCTTCTTTCACTGTCTCTCTCCCTCTGTCTTTCCATCTGTCTTTCCCTCCCTGTCTCTCCCTCTCTCTCCTTCCATCTCTGCCTCTCTCTCTCTCTGTCCCTCCATCTGCCTTTCCCTCTCTGTCTCTCCCAATCTCTCCTTCTCTCTCGTTCTCTGCCTATCTGTCTCTCTCTCTGTCCCTCCATCTGCCTTTCCCTCTCTGTCTTTCCCTCTCCCTCCTTCTATCTCTGTCTGTCTCTCTCAATCCCTCCAGCTGTCCATCCGTCCTTCCCTCCCTGACACTCCCTCTCTCTCCTTCTCTCTCTGTCTCTCCAAATGCCTTTCCTCTCTGTCTCTCCCAAACTCTCCTTCTCTCTCTCTCTCTGCCTCTCTCTCTGTCTCTCTCTCTGTCCCCCCATCTGTCTTTGCCTCTCTGTCTCTCCCTCTCTCTATCTCTCCATCTCTCTTTCCCTCCCAGTCACTCCCTCTCACTCTTTCAATCTCTGTCTCTTGCTCTCTCTCCTTCTATCACTGTCTCTCTCACTGTCTTTCCATCTGTCCTTCCCTCCCTGTCACTCCCTCTCTCTCCTTCCATCTCTGCCTCTCTCTTTTTCTGTCTCTCCAACTGCCTTTCCCTCTCTGTCTCTCCCAATCTCTCCTTCTCTCTCTGCCTCTGCATCTCTCTCTGTCCCTCCATCTGTCTTTCCCTCCCAGTCACTCCCTCTCTCTCCTTCAATCTCGGTCTCTCCCTCTCTATCCTTCTATCACAGTCTCTCCCTCTCTGTCTTTCCATCTGTCTTTCCATCCCTGTCACTCCCCCTCTCTCCTTCCATCTCTGCCCCTCTCTCTTTCTCTCTGTCTCTCCAACTGCCTTTCCCTCTCTGTCTCTCCCAATCTCTCCTTCTCTGTCTCTCTCTCTGTCTCTCTCTCTCTGTCCCTCCATCTGTCTTTCCCTCTCTGTCTCTCCCTCTCTCTCCTTCTGTCTCTGTCTCTCTCTGTCTCTGTCTCTCTCTCTCTCCATCCCTCCATCTGTCCATCGGTCCTTCCCTTCCTGTCACTCCATCTCTCTCCTTCTCTCTCTGTCTCTCTCTTGGCCTCTCCATCTGTCTTCCCACCCAGCCCCATCACTCCATCTCTCTCCTTCTATCTCTGTCTCTCTCTCTCTCTATCCCTCCATCTGCCCTTCCTTCACTGTCACTCCATCTCTCTCCTCTCTCTGTCTCACACTCTGTCCCTCCATCTGTCTTTCCCTCTCTGTCACTCACTCCCCCTCCTTCTATCTCTGTCTCTATCTCTGCTATCACTGACACTAGGAGAGAGACAGAGGGACGGAGGGTTAGATATGAAGGCATAGAGAGGGCTGTTGAGAGAGACAAACTTGGAGAGAGAGAGAGATTGTTGAGTTGGATGAAGAGGATAATGTAAGATATATTAACTTGATTTAATCCTTCACTGCTGTGCACACAAACATATTTGAGATAGGTATGGAGAGAAAAAAAACATCGGGAGAGGGAGGAATGCAGATGAAGTTGGGGCCCAGGCGGACACTTTTGATGATCGAGAAGGAATAGCCTCCATTTTAAATATTCAGCCAGCTATTCCACTGTGGGAACCATCACACCCTCATGATATTGTTTGTGGAAATTTCATGCTGGCTTATTGGTTAATTTTTAAACCTGTGATTGATAGATTCTTGTTAAACAAATGTACTAAGAGATAAGGGGCAAAGGTAGGATATATGGTGTAAGTTTGATCACAGATCAGCCCTGATCTCATTGAATGCAGGAACTGAGTTGTGAATTGCATCCTCCTCTTCCAATATCCCCTGTTAAATATCCTTCTTTCTCTGTCAGTCACCCTGTCAGTCTATGTCTCTCTGTTTCTCTCTTTCTGTCTCTCTCTCTGTCTCTATCGGACAGTGTAGAGTGAGATTCACTCTGTATCCAGCCCATGATGTTCCTGACCTGGGACTGTTGGATCGGACAGTGTAGAAGGAGCATTACTCTATATCTAATCCATGCTGTACCTGTCTGGGGAATGTTGTTGGGAGAGTGGAAACAGAGAGGTCTGGGACCAGGGTCCTCATGGGGAGGACTTAATGGTGCCTCCTAATTGACCAGTTAGCAATATTGGTGCTCCAGGGATGAAAGGGACATTGGCTGAGTGGATACGACATTGGCTGAGAGAGTGGACAATGGTTGTTTCAGACTGGAGGGAGGTATACAGTGGAGGTTTATATTAGGATCAATGATCTTTTGGATATATACTAATGACTTGGACTTGTGTTTACAGGGCATAACTTCAATGTTTGCCAATGTTTGTGTCATCTGCAATGTAATAAACAGGGAAGGGACTAGTAGCAGACTTCAGGAGGATAGAGGCAGTCTGGTGAAATGGAACACACAAGAACAAATGAATTAGGAGCAGGAGTAGGCCATTCGGCCCCTCGAGCCTGCTCTGCCATTCAATGGCTGATCTGATAGTGAACTCAACTCCACTTTCCTGTCTGTGTCCCATAACCCTTGACTCTCTAATTGATCAAAAATCTATCGAACTCAGAATTGAATATATTCAACGATCCAGCCTCCACTTCTCTCTGGGGAAGAGAATTCCACAGACTGACCCCACTCTGAGAGAAACACATTTCTCCTCATCTCAGTTTTAAATGGAACGTCCCTAATTTTTAAACTGTGTCCCCTAGTTCTAGTCTCCCCAACAAGGGGAAACATCCTCTCAGCATCCACCCTGTCCAGTCCCCTCGGGACCTGAGATGTTTCACTCTGATCACCTCTCATTCTTCTAAACTCCAGTGGGTATAGACCCAACCTGTTCAACCTTTCCTCATAAGATAACCCCTTCATCCCAGGAATCAGCCCAGTGAACCTTCTCTGAACTACTTCGAATGCAATTATATAATTTCTTCAGTAAGGAAACCAAAAGTGTCCACAATCCTGCAGACGTCGTCTAACTTATGCCCTGTACAGCTGTAACAACACTTCCCTACTTTGATATTCTATTCACCTTGCAATAAACAACAACATTCCATTTGCCTTCCTAATCACTCGCTGTAGCTACACGGTAACATTTTGTGATTCATGTACCAGGACACCCAGATCCCTCTGTACCGTACAGTTCTGCAGTCTCTCTCCATTTCAATAATATACTGATTTTTATTCTTCCTGCTAAAGTGGACAAGCTCACATTTTCCCACATTGTGCTCCATCTGCCAATTTTTTGCTCACTCACTTAACCTCTGGAAATCTCTTTGTAGACACTTTATGTCCTCTTGACAGCTTACTATCTAACCTATCATTATACAGACACAGGGCAGGTTAACTTCAATGCTGAGAAATGTGAAGTGATGCATTTTGGAAGGAAGACGGAGTGATATAAACTAAATGGTACAATGTTAGAATGGGTGACAGGACAGAGAGATCTGGGATTTCATCAATGTTACCTGCTCTACCCAAAAGATCAATTTGGGGCTTGGAATCTGTGAGTTGAATTTAGCTTCATCCTGAAAAGTGTTAGCAAACGTGTTGGGAAATGTGTCAAAAGCTGTTTCCATTCAGACATTCCTGCATTGTGGAAGTGTGAGCTATCTTTGCAGAGACAGGAAATAGAGTTGTTTGAATGGACCTGCAGGTTTTAGTTGATGCAATAAGGTGAGAATTTGAATTGTGTCCCTTCCAGATACACAGAATTGAAGGTATTTACAGAACACCACATGAAGTAGTTTACCAATGTCTGACAAACTTCAAAGACTTCAAACACATGGAAGAAGAGGAGAAGGGAACAATATACAAAACCTCAGTCAGTCACACAACAGCAGGAGGAAAATGAATCTCTTTTTATGGGTTTTAATTTGAAGGCCTGAGCTGATGATTGAAAAAGTAGGAGTTCAAATCCCACACTGGGCTGTTGTGAATTTGAATTTTGTTTTTTCTAAAAATAAACATAAATCTGGAATTAAAAAACCTCTGGGATGGAATGATTCACTCCTGTCTACTAGTGCAAAGCCCGTGTGTGTCTCAGTTTTGCTGTATTTATTAACGATTTAAGATGATGTGGTAGAATGCAACATACCCAAGTTTACCAATGACACAAAAATAGGCAGCATTGTAAGCAGTGTAGCTGGAAGCAGAACAATGCAAAGAGATATCTGAAGTGAATGGTTAAAACTGTGGTAGATAGATTTCCATGTCAGTAAAAAAGACCAGAACAGAGTACTTTATAAATGGTGAAAAGATAGAAACACTGGCGGTTCAAAGAGACTTGAGGGGTCCGTGTCCATTTGAGTGCTGTGTAGATTTACCAGAATGATAACTGGACTCCAAGGGTTAAATTACGAGGTGATATTACACAAACTAGGGATTTATTCCCTGGAATTTAGGAGGTTCAAGCTGATTTGATCAAAGATGTTGAGATATTAAGGGGAACTGATGGGGTCGTTTGAGAGAAACTATTTCGGCAGCTTTGGTATATAGGGACAGGAGTAGGCCATTCAGCCCATCGAGCCTGCTCTGCCATTCAATACTATCATGGCTGATCATCCACTTCAATGTGTTTTTCCCAGACTATCCTCTTACCCTTTATGTCATTGGTATTCAGCAATCTGTCAATCTCTGCTTTAAACATACTCAATGACTGAGCTTCCACAGCCCTCTGGGATCGAGAATTCCTAAGATTCACAACCCTCTGAGTAATGACATTTCTCCTCATCTCTGTCCCAAGTGGCTTCTCCCTTATTTTGAAATTGTGTCCCCTGGTTCTTGACTCCCCAACCAGGAGAAACATCTTACCTACATCTACCCTGTCTATCTGTAACGTTACCCCAGGGTCTCCACACAGCCTGTCTCCCCGTCCCCCTGCTTCTAAAGTGTCTCAGGGTCTCCTGACACTTTCTATCTCTCTGCTTCTGTCTCTATCCCTCACTATCTCTCTGTTCTCTCTCCATTTCTATCTCTCCCTATCTTTCTGTTACTCTACCTCTGTTCCTCTCTCTCTGTTTATCACTCTCTCCCACCATGTTGGTTATCATTGGGGGTTGAGTTAAATCACAGACAAAATAAACACTTCACCTGTCTGCCCCGGAATAAATAGCAAAATGTGTGGATATTTTATGTCTGTATTCAGACAATATAGACAGGAGTGTATATTATATGATGGGATGCTGCAAATCGATTTACACTAGTACTGTCGGAAAAACAACTTAAAAAGAATTATTCACAAGTCTAGTCCAACTTAACGAAAGATTTGACCCGATAAGGTAATAAATGCCAAAAGTCTGGAGTTTTTTGGAGTACGTTAAGCTTTACTCTGTCTGGCTTTCAGAAATTAAACATTACACATGCACTGCAAGATTAAAGATTACACAGAATTTTGGAAGGACTAACAAGGCTAGGGAATATCCAATGAATGGTAGGATCATAGGAAGTACCGAGTGTCAGAGGGATCTTGGTGTACTTGTCCATAGATCACTGAAGGCTGCAGCGCAGGTAGACAAGGTGGTTAGGAAGGTATATGGGATACTTGCCTTTATTAGTTGAGGCATAGAATATAAGAACAGGGAGGTTATGATGGAGCTGTATAAAACACTGGTTAGGCCACAGCTGGAGTACTGTGTACAGTTCTGGGCACCACACTATAGGAAGGATGTGATTGCACTGGAGAGGATGCAGAGGAGATTGACCAGGATGTTGCCTGGGCTGGAGCATTTTAGCTATGAAGACAGACTGAAAAGGCTGGAGTTGTTTTCCTTAGAGCAGAGAAGGCTGAGGGGGGACCTGATTGAGGTGCACAAAATTATGAGGGGCATTGATAGGTTAGCTAGGAAGAAACATTTTCCCTTAGCGGAGGGGTCAATAACCAGGGGGCATAGATTGAAGGCAAGGGGCAGGAGGTTTAGAGGGGATTTGAGGAAAAGATTTTTCTCCTGGAAGGTTATTGGGTGATTTGATGAAGGTTTACAAAATAATAAGGGAAACTGATAGGGTGGACTGAGAGGAAATATTCCCTTTGGCTGCAGAGTCAGGAACTTGGGGCATAGTCAAAAAATATAAACAGTGGCCACTTTGACTTCATCCCATCGTGTCGTATGTACATTCTCACATATAGCAGGTATAGCAGCACATATATAACAGGATAACAGGTATAACTGTAGTTATAGTATTCAGCTGAAAATTGATCAGTTACATTGTTATTTCAGTCCATATTTACAGTACACACGGTACCTTACTGTTGTAATAAAGTCATATAGTGTCTATTCATCCCACTGGGGCAAAATGTCACTGGCTCAACATTCTCACCAAATACTAAAGCATTCCACAATGCAAGACTCACAAATTCAACACAAGTTTCCTTTTCTGAGTCTCGCTGGTCTGTTCTGATTCTCTGAGGGATTACTGATGCTTATCCTCCACATGAGCAGTCGTCCTAATCCCGTGTGCCTGTCCTGCTCCCAAACCCGGCATCCGCTTATATTAAGGCAAGTGATACAGGAGCGTCTCAGTGACTGAGGCAGGTGAGTCTTGAGGCTGAGCCGGGCACAGTGAGTGACCCGGGTTAATCCGACACTCCAGGGAATGTTTTAACGGAGCTTTACTCTGTATCTAACCTGTGCTGTACCTTCTCTGAGAGTGTTCGATGGGGTAGTGCAGACGAGGAGAGTTATTCCTTACCCATTTTAAATATAGAGAAGTGAATGTCCAAGAGATTGTTTTCAGTGTGATGAGGGTTTCTGCCTCTACCATCCTTTAGAGTTATAGAGAGATACAGCACTTATACAGGCCCTTCGGCCCGCCCGGTCTGTGCCGGCCATCAACCACCCATTTTATACTAATCCTTTCACACAGTGAGTTCCAGACACCCACCAGCCACTGGGTGAAGAAACTATTGATGTGTTTCGTTCTGTTAAGTTTGATGTCAATGTTTCCCCAGGATGTTGATGCTGGGTGATTCAGTGATGGGATAATGCTTTGAATGCCAAGGGGAGGTGGTTGGATTCTCTCTTGTTGCAGATGGTCATTGCCTGGCACTTGTGTGACGTGAATGTTACTTCCCACTGGTCGGCCCAAGCCTGAATGTTGTCTGGGTCTTGGTGCATGTGGCTATGGATTGCTTCATTATCTGAGGCAAAATACTGTGGATGCTGGAAATCTGGAAAGCATCGAGCTGAATCACTAACTCTGTTTCTCTCTCCACAGATGCTGCTTGACCTGCTCAGTATTTCCAGTATTTTCTCCTGGGATCTCAGCTGAAGATGGTTGAGCCTCGGACACTACCCTGAGGAATTCCTGCAGTGATGTCCTGGGACTGAGATGATTGACCTCCAACAACCACAACCATCTTCCTTTGTGCTCGGTATGAGTCCAACCAGCGGATTCCCACTGACTTCAGTTTTACTCGGGCTCCTCGATGTCACACTCGGTCAAACGCTGCCTTGATGTTCAGGTCAGTCTCTCTTCCCAGTAGCAGACAGGAGTGAATCATTCCCTTTGACCCGTTGTACACTGAGCAAGCTGTGTTTCTTCACAGCCTGATACAGGACTGTACACGGCCGATTAATGTAGCCCATCAAACACTCCCAGAGCAGGTTCAGCACAGCTTAGGAACAGAGTACAGTTCCTTCAACATTCTCTCTCTGTCTCTCCCTCCTGCTATCTCTGACACTAGGAGAGAGACAGAGGGAGAGAGGGTTAGATATACAGACAGAGAGTGCTGTGGAGAGGGACAAGATTGGAGAGAGAGAGATTGCGGGGTCGATTGAAAGGGAGAATGTAAGAGAAATTAATTTGATGTAATCCTTCACTGCTGTGTGCACAAACATTTCAGAGATAGGTATGGAGACAGAAACATCGGGAGAGATCTCTGTCTCTCTCTCTCTGTCTCTCCATTTGTCTTTCCCTCTATGTCTCTCCCACTCTCTCCATCTCTCTCTGTGTCTCTCTCTCTCCCTCCATCTGTCTTTCCCTCTCTGTGTCTCCCACTCTCTGCTTCTCTCTCTGTCTCTCTCTCTGTCCCTCCATCTGTCTTTCCCTCTCTGTGTCTCCCACTCTCTCCTTCTCTCTCTGTCTCTCTCTCTGTCCCTCCATCTGTCTTTCCCTCCCTGACACTCGCTTTCTCTCCTTCTATCTCTGTTTCTCTCTCTCTGTCCCTCCATCTGTCTTTCCCTCCCTGTCACTCCCTGTCTCATCTTCTATCTCTGTCTCTCTCTCTCTCTGTGCCTCCATCTGTCTATCACCCCCTGTCTCTGCCTCTCTCTCCTTCCATCTCAGCCCCTCTCTCTCTCTGTCTATCCATCTGTCTTTCCCTCTCTGTGTCTCCCACTCTCTGCTTCTCTCTCTGTCACTCTCTCTGTCCCTCCATCTGTCTTTCCCTCCCTGACACTCCCTCTCTCTCCTTCTATCTCTGTCTCTCTCTCTCTGTCCCTCGATCTGTCTTTCCCTGTCTGTCTCTCCCTCTCTCTCCTTCCCTCTCTGTCTCTCTCTCTCTCTGTCTCACGATCTATCTTGCCCACCCCCTGTCACTCCCTCTATCTCCTTCTGTCTCTATCTCTGCCTCTCTCTCTGTCTCTCTCTCTGTCCCACCATCTGTCTTTCCCTGCCCTGTCACTCCATCTCTCTCCTTCTCTCTCTGTCTCTCACTTTGTCCCTCCATCTGTCTTTCCCTTCCTGACACTCCCTCGCAATACATCTATCTCTGTCTCTGCCACTCTCTCTGTCTTTCTCGGTTGTCTCTCCATCTGTCTTTCCCTATCTGTCTCTCCCTCTCTCTCCTTCTGTCTCTGTCTCTCTCTCTCTATCGCTCCATCTTTCTCTGTCCTCTCTATCCCTCCCTATCACTACCTCTTTCTCCTACTAACTCTGTCTCACTGTCCCTCCATCTGTCTCTGCACCACACCGTCACTCCATCTCTCTCCTTCTGTCTCTGTCTCTCTCTCTCTATCGCTCCATCTTTCTCTGTCCTCTCTATCCCTCCCTATCACTACCTCTTTCTCCTACTAACTCTGTCTCACTGTCCCTCCATCTGTCTCTGCACCACACCGTCACTCCATCTCTCTCCTTCTGTCTCTGTCTCTCTCTCTCTATCGCTCCATCTGTCTTTCCCTCCCTGTCACTCCATCTCTCTCCCTGTCTCTCTCTCTCTGTCCCTCCATCTGTCTTTCACTTCCTGACACTCCCTCTCACTACTTCTATCTCTGTCTCTGCCACTCTCTCCGTCTTTCTCTCTTGTCGCTCCATTTGTCTTTCCCTCTCTGTCTCTCCATCTCTCTCCTTCTCTCTCTCGCTGCCTCTCTCTCTGTCCCTCCATCTGTCTTTCCCTCTCTGTCTCTCCCTCTCTCTCCTTCTATCTCTGTCCCTCCATCTGTCTTTCCCTCTCTGTCTCTTCCTCTATCTCCTTCTCTCTCTGTCACTGTCTCCAGCTCTGTCCCTCCATCTGTCTTTCCCTCTCTGTCTCTCTGTCTCTCTCCTTCTCTCTCTGTCTCTGCCTCTCTCTCTGCCTCTCTCTCTGTCCCTCCATCTGTCTCTCCCTTCCTGACACTCCCTCTCACTACTTCTATCTCTGTCTCTCTCTCTGTCTCTCCATCTGTTTTTCCCTCTGTCACTCCTCTCTCCTTCTCTGTCTCTCTCTCTCTCTCCTTCTCTCTCACTCTGTCCCTCCATCCGTCTTTCCCTCACTGTCACTCCCTCGCTCTCCTATCTCTGTCTTTCTCTCTGTCTTTCCATCTGTATTTCCCTCCCTATCACTCCCTCTCACTCGTTCCATCTCAGCCTCTCTCCCTGACCCTCCATCTGTCTTCCCACCCCCCACTCATCACTCCATCTCTCTCCTTTTATCTCTGTCTCTATCCCTCCTTCTGTCCTTCCTTCCCTGTCACTCCATTTCTTTCCCTGTCTCTCTCTCTGTCCCTCCATCTGTCTTTCCCTCTCTGTCTCTCCCGCTCTCTCCTTCTATCTCTGTCTCTCTCTCTCTATCTTTCCATATGTCTTTCCCTTTCTGTCACTCCCTCTCTCTCCTTCCATCTCTGCCTCTCTCTCTCTCTGTCTCTCCAACAGCCTTTCCCTCTCTGTCTGTCCCACAATCTCCTTCTCTCTCTGTCTCTGCCTCTCACTCTGTCTCTCTGTCTCTCTCTCTCTGTCCCTCCATCTGCCTTTCCCTCCCAGTCACTCCTTCTCTCTCCTTCTATCTCTGTCTCTCTCTCTGTCCCTCCATCTGTCTTTCCCTCTCTGTTGCTCCCTCTCTCTCCTTCTATCTCTGTCTCTCTCTCTGTTCCACCATTTGTCTTTCCCTCTCTGACACTCCCTCTCTCTCCTTCTATCTCTGGCTCTCTCTCTCGATCCCTCCATCTGTCCCTCCCTCTCTGTCACTCCCTCTCTCTCCTTCTATCTCTGTCTCTCTCTCTCTATCCCACCATCTGTCCCTCCCTCTCTGTCACTCCCTCTCTCTCCTTCTATCTCTGTCTCTTTCTCTCTATTCCTCCATCTGTCCCTCCCTCCCTGTCACTCCATCTCTCTCCTTCTCTCTCTGTCTCTCAGTCTGTCCCTTTATCTGTCCTTGCCTCCCTGACATTCCCTCTCTCTCCTTCCATCTCTGTATCTCTCTCTGTCTCTCCATCTGTATTTCCCTCTGTCACCCCCGCTCTCCTTCTCTGTCTCTCCCTCTCTCTCCTTCTCTCTCACTCTGTCCCTCCATCCGTCTTTCCCTCCCTGTCATTCCCTCTCTCTCCTATCTCTGTCTTTCTCTCTGTCTCTCCATCTGTATTTCCCACCCACCCCCCCATCACACCATCTCTCTCCTTCTATCTCTGTCTCTATCTCTCGATCCCTCCATCTGTCCTTCCCTCCCTGTCACTCCATTTCTCTCCCTGTCTCTCTCTCTCTGTCCCTCCATCTGACTTTCTGTCCCTGACACTCCCTCTCGCTCCTTCTCTCTGTCTCTCTCTCTGTCCCTCCATCTGTCTTTCCCTCTCTGTCTCTCCCGCTCACTCCTTCCATCTCTGCCTCTCTCTCTCTCTGTCTCTCCATCTGTCTTTACCTCTCTGTCTCTCCCTCTCGATCCATCTATCTCTGCCTCTCTCTCTCTGTCTCTCCATATGTCTTTCCCTTCCTGTCACTCCCTCTCTCTCCTTCCATCTCTGCCTCTCTCTGTCTCACCAACTGCCTTTCCCTCTCTGTCTCACCCACACTCTCCTTCTCTCTCTGTCTCTGCCTCTCTCTCTGTCTCTCTCCCTCTGTCCCTCCATCTGCCTTTCCCTCCCAGTCACTCCTTCTCTCTCCTTCTATCTCTGTCTCACTCTCTGTCCCTCCATCTATCATTCCCTCTCTGTTGCTCCCTCTCTCTCCTTCTATCTCAGTCTCTCTCTCTGTTCCACCATTTGTCTTCCCCTTTCTGTTGCTCCCTCTCTCTCCTTCTATCTCTGTCTCTCTCTCTGTTCCACCATTTGTCTTTCCCTCTCTGTCACTCCCACTCTCTTTCTCTCTGTCCCTCCATCTGTCTTTCCCCCCATGTCACTCCCTCTCTCTCCTTCTATCTCAGCCTCTGCCTCTTCCTCTCTCTCTCTCTCTCTCTCTCTGTTCCACCATTTGTCTTTCCCTCTCTGTCACTCCCACTCTCCTTCTCTCTATCTCTCCCTCTCCCTCCTTCACTTTCTCGCCGTCCCTCCATCTGTCTTTCCCCCCATGTCACTCCCTCTCGCTCCTTCTATCTCAGTCTCTCTCTCTGTCCCTCCATTTGTCTTTCCCTCTCTGTTGCTCCCTCTCTCTCCTTCTATCTCTGTCTCTCTCTCTGTTCCACCATTTGTCTTACCCTCTCTGTCACTCCCACTCTCCTTCTCTCTATCTCTCCCTCTCCCTCCTTCACTTTCTCACCGTCCCTCCATCTGTCTTTCCCCCCATGTCACTCCCTCTCTCTCCTTCTATCTCTGACCCTCTCTCTCTCCATCCGTCTGTCCTTCCCTCCCTGTCTCTCCATCTCTCTCCTTTTATCTCTATCTCTCCATCTGTCTGTCCCTCTCTGTCTCTCCGTCTCTCTCCTTCTCTCTCTGTCTCACACTTTGTCCCTCCGTCTGTCTTTCCCTCCCTGTCACTCCCTCTCTCTCCTTCTATCTCTGTCTTTCTCTCTGTCTCTCCATCTGTCTTTCCCTCCCCATCACTCCCTCTCTCTCCTTCCATCTCTGTCTCTCCATCTGTTTTTCCCTCCCTGTCACTCCCTCTCTCTCCTTCTATCTCTGTCTTTCTCTCTGTCTCTCCATCTGTCTTTCCCTCCCCATCACTCCCTCTCTCTCCTTCCATCTCTGCCTCTCTCTGTTTCTCTGTCTCTCCAACTGCCTTTCCCTCTCTGTTTCTCCCAATCTCTCCTTCTCTCTCTGTCTCTGCCTCTCTCTCTGTCTCTCTCTCTGTCCCTCCATCTGTCTTTCCCTCTCTGTCTCACCCTCTCTCTCCTTCTATCTCTGTCTCTCTCTCTCAATCCCTCCATCTGTCCATCTGTCCTTCCCTCCCTGACACTCCCTCTCTCTCTCTATCTCTCCATCTCTCTTTCCCTCCCAGTCACTCCCTCTCTCTCCTTCAATCTCTGTCTCTCCCTCTCTCTCCTTCTGTCACTGTCTCTCCCTCTCTGTCTTTCCATCTGTCTTTCCCTCCTTGTCACTCCCCCTCTCTCCTTCCATCTCTGCCCCTCTCTCTTTCTCTTTGTCTCTCCAACTGTCTTTCCCTCTCTGTCTCTCCCTCTCTCTCCTTCTGTCTCTGTCTCTCTCTCTCTCCATCCCTCCATCTGTCCATCGGTCCTTCCCTTCCTGTCACTCCATCTCTCTCCTTCTCTCTCTGTCTCTCTCTTGGTCTCTCCATCTGTCTTCCGACCCACCCCCATCACTCCATCTCTCTCCTTCTATCTCTGTCTCTCTCTCTCTCTCTATCCCTCCATCTGTCCTTCCTTCACTGTCACTCCATCTCTCTCCTCTCTCTGTCTCTCACTCTGTCCCTCCATCTGTCTTTCCCTCCTTGTCACTCCCCCTCTCTCCTTCCATCTCTGCCCCTCTCTCTTTCTCTCTGTCTCTCCAACTGCCTTTCCCTCTCTGTCTCTCCCAATCTCTCCTTCTCTCTCTCTCTCTCTGTCTCTCTCTCTGTCTCTCTCTCTGTCCCTCCATCTGTCTTTCCCTCTCTGTCTCTCCCTCTCTCACCTTCTGTCTCTGTCTCTCTCTCTCTCCATCCCTCCATCTGTCCATCGGTCCTTCCCTTCCTGTCACTCCATCTCTCTCCATCTCTCTCTGTCTCTCTCTTGGTCTCTCCATCTGTCTTCCCACATACCCCCATCACTCCATCTCTCTCCTTCTCTCTCTGTCTCTCTCTCTCTCTATCCCTCCATATGTCCTTCCTTCACTGTCACTCCATCTCTCTCCTCTCTCTGTCTCTCACTCTGTCCCTCCATCTGTCTTTCCCTCTCTGTCACTCCCTCCCTCTCCTTCTATCTCTGTCACTCTCTCTGCTATCACTGACACTGGGAGAGAGACAGAGGGACGGAGGGTTAGATATGAAGGCATAGAGAGGGCCGTAGAGAGGGACAAACTTGGAGAGAGAGAGAGATTGTTGAGTTGGATGAAGAGGATAATGTAAGATATATTAACTTGATTTAATCCTTCACTGCTGTGTACACAAACATATTTGAGATAGGTATGGAGAAAAAAAAAACATCGGGAGAGGGAGGAATGCAGATGAAGTTGGGGCCCAGGCGGACACTTTTGATGATCCAGAAGGAATAGCCTCCATTTAAAATATTCAGCCAGCTATTCCACTGTGGGAACCATCACACCCTCATGATATTGTTTGTGGAAATTTCATGCTGACTTATTGGTCAATTTTTAAACCTGTGATTGATAGATTCTTGTTAACCAAAGGTATTAAGAGATAAGGGGCAAAGGTGGGATATTTGGTGTTCGTTAAATCACAGATCAGCCCTGATCTCACTGAATGCTGGAACAGGGTCGAGGGGTTAAATTGCCTCCTCATCATCCGATGTCTGATGTTTCATATCCTTCTTTCAATCTCAGACACCCTGTCTGTCTGTGTCTCCCTCTATTTCTCTCATTCTCTCTCTCTCTCTGTCTGTTTCGGACAGTGTAGAGTGAGATTCACTCTGTATCCACCCCATGATGTTCCTGTCCTGGGACTGTTGGATGGGACAGTGTAGAAGGAGCATTACTCTGTATCTAATCCATGCTGTACCTGTCTGCTGAATGTTGATGGGAGAGTGGAAACAGAGCGGTCTGGGACCAGGGTCCTCATGGGGAGGACTTAATGGTGCCTCCTAATTGACCAGTTAGCAATATTGGTGCTCCAGGGATGAAAGGGACATTGGCTGAGTGGATACGACATTGGCTGAGAGAGTGGACAATGGTTGTTTCAGACTGGAGGGAGGTATACAGTGGAGGTTTATATTAGGACCACTGATCTTTTTGATATATACTAATGACTTGGACTTGTGTTTACAGGGCATAACTTCAATGTTTGCCAATGTTTGTGACATCTGCAATGTAATAAAAGGGAAGGGACTAGTAGCAGACTTCAGGAGGAGAGAGGCAATCTGGTGAAATGGAACACACAAGAACAAATGAATTAGGAGCAGGAGTAGGCCATTCGGCCCCTCGAGCCTGCTCTGCCATTCAATGGCTGATCTGATTGTGAACTCAACTCCACTTTCCTGTCTGTGTCCCATAACCCTTGACTCCCTAATTGATCAAAAATCTATCGAACTCAGCCTTGAATATATTCAATGATCCAGCCTCCACTGGTCTCTGGGGAAGAGAATTCCACAGACTGACCTCCCTCTGAGAGAAACACATTTCTCCTCAGCTCAGTTTTAAATGGAACGACCCTAATTTTTAAACTGTGTCCCCTCGTTCTAGTCTCCCCAACAAGGGGAAACATCCTCTCAGCATCCACCCTGTCCAGTCCCCTCGGGACCTGAGATGTTTCACTCAGATCACCTCTCATTCTTCTAAACTCCAGTGGGTATAGACCCAACCTGTTCAACCTTTCCTCATAAGATAATCCCTTCATCCCAGGAATCAGCCCAGTGAACCTTCTCTGAACTACTTCGAATGCAATTATAGAATTTCTTCAGTAAGGAGGCCAAAAGTGTCCACATTCCTGCAGACGTCGTCTAACTTATGCCCTGTACAGCTGGAACAACACTTCCCTACTTTCATATTCTATTCACCTTGCAATAAACAACAATATTCCATTTGCCTTCCTAATCACTCGCTGTAGCTACACGGTAACATTTTGTGATTCATGTACCAGGAGACCCAGATCCCTCTGTACCATACAGTTCTGCAGTCTCTCTCCATTTCAATAATATACTGATTTTTATTCTTCCTGCTAAAGTGGACAAGCTCACATTTTCCCACATTGTACTCCATCTGACAATGTTTTGCTCACTCACTTAACCTCTGGAAATCTCTTTGAAGACACTTTATGTCCTCTTGACAGCTTACTATCCAACCGATCATTGGACAGACACAGGGCAGGTTAACTTCAATGCTGAGAAATGTGAAGTGATGCATTTTGGAAGGAAGACTGAATGATATAAACTGAATGGTACAATGTTAGAATGGGTGACAGGACAGAGAGATCTGGGATTTCATCAATGTTCCCTGTTCTACCCAAAAGCTCAATTTGGGGCTTGGAATCTGTGAGTTGAATTTAGCTTCATCCTGAAAAGTGTTAGCAAACGTGTTGGGAAATGTGTCAAAAGCTGTTTCCATTCAGACATTCCTGCATTGTGGAAGTGTGAGCTATCTTTGCAGAGACAGGAAATAGAGTTGTTTGAATGGACCTGCAGGTTTTAGTTGATGCAATAAGGTGAGAATTTGAATTGTGTCCCTTCCAGACACACAGAATTGAAGGTATTTACAGAACACCACATGAAGTAGTTTACCAATGTCTGACAAACGTCAAAGACTTCAAACACATGGAAGAAGAGGCGAAGGGAACAATATACAAAACCTCAGTCAGTCAGACAACAGCAGGAGGAAAATGAATCTCTTTTTATGGGTTTTAATTTGAAGGCCTGAGCTGATGATTGAAAAAGTAGGAGTTCAAATCCCACACTGGGCTGTTGTGAATTTGAATTCACTTTTTTCTAAAAATAAGCATAAATCTGGAATTAAAAAACCTCTGGGATGGAATGATTCACTCCTGTCTACTAGTGCAAAGCCCGTGTGTGTCTCAGTTTTGCTGTATTTATTAACGATTTAAGATGATGTGGTAGAATGCAACATACCCAAGTTTACCAATGACACAAAAATAGGCAGCATTGTAAGCAGTGTAGCTGGAAGCAGAACAATGCAAAGAGATATCTGAAGTGAATGGTTAAAACTGTGGTAGATAGATTTCCATGTCAGTAAAAAAGACCAGAACAGAGTACTTTATAAATGGTGAAAAGATAGAAACACTGGAGGTTCAAAGAGACTTGAGGGGTCCGTGTCCATTTGAGTGCAGTGTAGATTTACCAGAATGATAACTGGACTCCAAGGGTTAAATTACAAGGTGATATTACACAAACTGGGGATTTATTCCCTGGAATTTAGGAGGTTCAAGGTGATTTGATCAAAGATGTTGAGATATTAAGGGGAATTGATGGGGTCGTTTGAGAGAAACTATTTCGGCAGCTTTGGAATATATGAACAGGATTAGGCCATTCAGCCCATCGAGCCTGCTCCGCCATTCAATACTATCATGGCTGATCATCCACTTCAATGTGTTTTTCCCAGACTATCCTCATATCCCTTTATGTCATTGGTATTCAGCAATCTGTCAATCTCTGCTTTAAACATACTCAATGACTGAGCTTCCACAGCCCTCTGGGATAGAGAATTCCTAAGATTCACAACCCTCTGAGTAATGACATTTCTCCTCATCTCTGTCCCAAGTGGCTTCCCCCTTATTTTGAAATTGTGTCCCCTGGTTCTAGACTCCTCAACCAGGAGAAACATCTTACCTACATCTACCCTGTCTATCTGTAACGTTACCCCAGGGTCTCCACACAGCCTGTCTCCCCGTCCCCCTGCTTCTAAAGTGTCTCAGGGTCTCCTGGCACTTTCTATCTCTCTGCTTCTGTCTCTATCCCTCACTATCTCTCTGTTCTCTCTCCATTTCTATCTCTCCCTATCTCTCTGTTACTCTACCTCTGTTCCTCTCTCTCTGACTATCACTCTCTCCCACCATGTTGGTTATCATTGGGGGCTGAGTGAAATCACAGACAAAATAAACACTTCACCTGTCTTCCCGGAATAAATAGCAAAATGTGTGGATATTTTATGTCTGTATTCAGACAATATAGACAGGAGTGTATATTATATGATGGGATGCTGCAAATCGATTTACACTAGTACGGTCGGAAAAACAACTTAAAAAGAATTATTCACAAGTCGAGTCCAACTTAACGACAGATTTGACCCGATAAGGTAATAAATGCCAAAAGTCTGGAGTTTTTTGGAGTACGTTAAGCTTTTCTCTGTCTGGCTTTCAGAAATTAAACATTACACATGCACTGCAAGATTAAAGATTAAAGATTATACATAGGTTAGGTTACATAGAATTTTGGAAGGACTAACAAGGCTAGGGAATATCCAATGAATGGTAGGACCATAGGAAGTACCGAGTGTCAGAGGGATCTTGGTGTACTTGTCCATAGATCACTGAAGGCTGCAGCGCGGGTAGACAAGGTGGTTAGGAAGGTATATGGGATACTTGCCTTTATTAGTTGAGGCATAGAATATAAGAACAGGGAGGTTATGATGGATCTGTATAAAACACTGGTTAGGCCACAGCTGGAGTACTGTGTACAGTTCTGGGCACCACACTATAGGAAGGATGTGATTGCACTGGAGAGGATGCAGAGGAGATTGACCAGGATGTTGCCTGGGCTGGAGCATTTCAGCTATGAAGAGAGACTGAAAAGGCTGGAGTTGTTTTCCTTAGAGCAGAGAAGGCTGAGGGGGGACCTGATTGAGGTGTACAAAATTATGAGGGGCATTGATAGGTTAGATAGGAAGAAACTTTTTCCCTTAGTGGAGGGGTCAATAACCAGGGGGCATAGATTGAAGGCAAGGGGCAGGAGGTTTAGAGGGGATTTGAGGAAAAGATTCTTCTCCTGGAAGGTTATTGGATGATTTGATGAAGGTTTACAAAATAATAAGGGAAACTGATAGGGTGGACTGAGAGTAAATATTCCCTTTGGCTGCAGAGTCAGGAACTTGGGGCATAGTCTAAAAATATAAACAGTGGCCACTTTGACTTCATCCCATCGTGTCGTATGTACATTCTCACATATAGCAGGTATAGCAGCACATATATAACAGGATAGCAGGTATAACTGTAGTTATAGTATTCAGCTGAAAATTGATCATTTACATTGTTATTTCAGTCCATATTTACAGTACACACGGCACCTTACTGTTGTAATAAAGTCATATAGTGTCTATTCATCCCACTGGGGCAAAATGTCACTGGCTCAACATTCTCACCAAATACTAAAGCATTCCACAATGCAAGACTCACAAATTCAACACAAGTTTCCTTTTCTGAGTCTCGCTGGTCTGTTCTGATTCTCTGAGGGATTACTGATGCTTATCCTCCACATGAGCAGTCGTCCTAATCCCGTGTGCCTGTCCTGCTCCCAAACCCGGCATCCGCTTACATTAAGGCAAGTGATACAGGAGCGTCTCAGTGACTGAGGCAGGTGAGTCTTGAGGCTGAGCCGGGGACAGTGAGTGACCCGGGTTAATCCGACACTCGAGGGACAGTTTCAACTGAACTGTACTCTGTATCTAACCCGTGCTGTACCTTCTCTGAGAGTGTTCGATGGGGCAGTGCAGACGAGGAGAGTTATTCCTTACCCATTTTAAATATCGAGAAGTGAATATCCAAGAGATTGTTTTAAATGTGATGAGGGTTTCTGCCTCTACCATCCTTTAGAGTCATAGAGAGATACAGCACTTATACAGGCCCTTCGGCCCACCCAGTCTGTGCCGGCCATCAACCACCCATTTTATACTAATCCTTTCAGGCAGTGAGTTCCAGACACCCACCAGCCACTGGGTGAAGAAACTATTGATGTGTTTCGTTCAGTTAAGTTTGATGTCAATGTTTCCCCAGGATGTTGATGCTGGGTGATTCAGCGATGGGATAATGCTTTGAATGCCAAGGGGAGGTGGTTGGATTCTCTCTTGTTGCAGATGGTCATTGCCTGGCACTTGTGTGACGTGAATGTTACTTGCCACTGGTCGGCCCAAGCCTGAATGTTGTCTGGGTCTTGGTGCATGTGGCTATGGATTGCTTTATTATCTGAGGCAAAATACTGTGGATGCTGGAAATCTGGAAAGCATCGAGCTGAATCACTGACTCTGTTTTTTTCTCCACAGATGCTGCTTGACCTGCTCAGTATTTCCAGTATTTTCTCCTGGGATCTCAGCTGAAGATGGTTGAGCCTCGGACACTACCCTGAGGAACTCCTGCAGTGATGTCCTGGGACTGAGATGATTGACCTCCAACAACCACAACCATCTTCCTTTGTGCTCGGTTTGACTCCAACCAGCGGATTCCCACTGACTTCAGTTTTACTCGGGCTCCTCGATGTCACACTCGGTCAAACGCTGCCTTGATGTTAAGGTCAGTCTCTCTTCCCAGTAGCAGACAGGAGTGAATCGTTCCCTTTGACCCGTTGTACACTGAACAAGCTGTGTTTCTTCACAGCCTGATACAGGACTGTACACGGCCGATTAATGTAGCCCATCAAACACTCCCAGAGCAGGTTCAGCACAGCTTAGGAACAGAGTACAGTTCCTTCAACATTCTCTCTCTGTCTCTCCCTCCTGCTATGTCTGACACTAGGAGAGAGACAGAGGGAGAGAGGGTTAGATATGAAGGCAGAGAGAGGGCTGTAGAGAGGGACAAAGTTGGAGAGAGAGAGATTGTTGAGGTGGATGAAAAGGATAATGTAAGATATATTAATTTGATGTAATCCTTCACTGCTGTGTACACAAACAGAAAGAGATAGATATGGCAGAAAAACACATCGGCAGAGAGGGAAATGTAGATGAAGTTGGGGCACAGGCAGATACATTTGATGATCCAGAAGGAACAGCCTCGATTTTAAACATCCAGTAAGCTATTCCACTGTGGGAACCATCACACCCTCATGTTATTTGTTGTGCAAATTTCTTGCTGGCATATTGGTTAATTTTTAAAGCTGTGATTGATAGATTCTTGTTAACCAAAGGTATTAAGAGATAAGGGGCAAAGGCAGGATACATGGTGTAAGTTACATCACAGATCAGCCAAGATCACATTGGATGCCGGAACAGAGTTGTGGGGTTAAATTGCATCTTCCTCTTCCAGTATCCCCTGTGAAGTATCCTTCTTTCTCTTATAGTCACCCTGTCAGTCCATGTCTCTCTGTTTTTCTCTTTCTGTCTCTCTCTGTCTCTATCGGACAGTGTAGAGTGAGATTCACTCTGTATCCACCCCATGATGTTCCTGCCCTGGGAGTGTGTGATGGGACAGTGTAGAGGGAAATTTACTCTGTGTCAAACCCAACATTGTGCTTGACTTGGGAATATTTAATGGGACAGTGTAGCTGGAGATTTACTCTGTATCCCTGGAATTTTGAAGGCTCAGGTGTGATTTGATGATTGTTTTCAAGATAATAAGGGAAACTGATGGGGTAGACAGAGAGTAACAATTCCCACTGGCTGCAGAGTCTAGAACATGGGGGCATAGTCTAAAAATATAAACCTAGTCTAAAAACCTTTCAGGAGTGAAATGAAGAAACACTTCAACACACCAGGTGTGGTATCAGTTTGGAACTCTCTTCCACAAACAGCAATTGATGCTGAGACACTTGTTAATTTTTAAATCTGAGTTTGATAGATTTTTATGAAACCTCTCTGTCACTCCCTCTCTCTTCTCCCATCTCTGCCTCTCTCTGTCTCTCCATCTGCCTTTCCATCTCTGTTGCTCTCACTCTCTCCTTCTCTCTCTGTCTCTCTCTCTCTCTCTCTGTCTCTCCATCAGTCTCCCCACCCATCACTCCCTCTCTCTCCTCCTACCTCTGCTTCTCTCCCTATCCCTCCATCTGTCCGTCCCTCCCTGTCACTCCATCTCTCTCTGTCTCTCACTCTGTTCCTCCATCTGTTTTTCCCTCCCTCTGTCACTCCCTCTCTCTCCTTCTATCTCTCTCTCTCTGTCGCTCTATCCCTCCATCTATCCTTCCCTCCCTGTCACTCCATCTCTCTCCTTCCCTCTTTGTCTCTATCTCCGTCTCTCCATCTGTCTTTCCCTTCCTGTCGCTCCCTCTCTCTCATTCTATCTCTGTCTCTCACTCTCTGTCTCTTCATCTGCCTTCCCAACCCCCTGACAATCCCTCTCTCTCCTTCCATCTCTGTCTCTGCATCTCTCTCTGCCTCTCTCTCTGCCTCTCTCTCTTTCCCTCCATCTGCCTTTCCCTCTCTGTCACGCCCACTCTCTCCGTCTTTCTCTGTCTCTCTCTCTCTCTATCCATCCATCTGTCCTTCCCTCTCTGTCACTCCTTCTCTCTCTGTCTCTCTCTCTCTCTGTCCCTCCATCTGTCTTTCTCTCCATGACACTCCCTCACTCTCCTTCTATCTCTGTCTTTCTCTCTGTCTCTCCATCTGTCTTTCCCTCTCTGTCTCTCTTCTTCTATCTCTGTCTCTGCCTCTCTCCTTCGATCTCTGTCTCTTCCTCTCTCTCTGTCTCTCTCTCTGTCCCTCCATCTATCCTTCCCTCCCTGTCACTCCATCTCTCTCCTTCTCTCTCTGTCTCTCACTCTCTCCCTCCTTCTGTCTTTCCCTCTCTGTCTCTCCGTCTCTCTTCTTCTATCTCTGTCTCTGCCTCTCTCTCTGTTTCTCTCTCTGTCCCTCCATCTGTCTTTCCCTCTCTGTCTCTCCCTCTCTCTCCGTCTCTCTCTGTCTCTCTCTCTGTCCCTCCATCTGTCAAAGAACAAAGAACAGTACAGCACAGGAACAGGCCATTCGGCCCTCCAAGACTGCGCCGATCTTGATGCCTGCCGAAACTAAAACCTTCTGCACTTCTGGGGTCCGTATCCCTCTATTCCCATCCTATTCATGTATTTGTCAAGATGTCTTTTAAACATCTCTATGGTACCTGCTTCCACCACCTCCCCAGCAACACGTTCCAGGCACTCACCACCCTCTGTGTAAGGAACTTGCCTCGCACATCCCCTCTAAACTTTGCCCCCTCTCACCTTAAACCTCTGTCCCGTAGTAACTGACTCTTCCACCCTGGGAAAAAGCTTCTGACTATCCACTCTGTCCATGCCACTTATAACTTTGTAAACCTCTATCATGTCGCCCCTCCACCTCCGTCGTTCCAGTGAAAACAATCCGAGTTTATCCAACCTCTCCTCATCGCTAATGCCCTCCAGACCAGGCAACATCCTGGTAAACCTCTTCTGTACCCTCTCCAAAGTCTCCACGTCCTTCTGGTAGTGTGACGACCAGAATTCTAAGTGTGGCCTAACTAAAGTTCTGTACAGCTGCAACATGACTTGCCTATTTATATACGCTGTGCCCCGACCGATGAAGGCAAGCATGCTGTATGCCTTCTTGACTACCTTATCCACCTGTGTTGCACTTTCAGTGACCTGTGGACCTGTACGCCCAGATCTCTCTGCCTGTCAATACTCCGAAGGGTTCTGCCATTTACTGTATACTTCCCACCTGCATTAGACCTTCAGAAATGTAATACCTCACATTTGTCCGAATTAAACTCCATCTGCCATTTCTCCGCCCAAGTCTCCAACCGATCTATATCCTGCTGTATCCTCTGACCATCCTCATCACTATCCGCAACTCCACCAACCTTTGTGTCGTCCGCAAACTTACTAATCAGACCAGCTACATTTTCCTCCAAATCATTTATATATCCTACAAACAGCAAAGGTCCCAGCAGTGATCCCTGCGGAACACCACTAGTCACATCCCTCCATTCAGAAAAAAACCCTTCCACTGCTACCCTCTGTCTTCTATGAATGAGCCAGTTCTGTATCCATTTTACCTTTCCCTCTCTGTCACTCCCTCTCTCTCCTTCTATCTCTGTCTATCTCTCTGTTCCTCCATCAGTCCTTCCCTCTCTGTCACTCCATCTCTCCCTCTCTCCTTCTCTCTGCCTCTACCTCTCGCTCCTTCTCTCTCTCTGTCCCTCCATCTGTCTTTCTCCCTCTGTCACTCCCTCTCTATCTGTCTATCTCAGTCTCTACTTCTCTCTCTGTCCCTCCATTTGACTTTCCCTCTCTGTCACTCCATCTCTCTCCTATCTCTGTCTCTCTCCAGCTATCCCTCCATCTGTCCTTCCCTCCCTGTCACTCCATCTCTCCCATTCTCTCTCTGTCTCTCACTTTGTCCCTCCATCTATCTTTCCCTCCATGACACTCCCTCTCTCTCCTTCTATCTGTATCTCTGCCTCTCTCTCTCGCTTTCCTCCATCTGTCTTTCCCTCTCTGTCACTCCCTCTCTCTCCTTCCAACTCTGTCTCTCTCTCTCTGTCTCTCCATCTGTCTTTCCCTCTCTGTCCTTCTCTCTCTGTCTGTCTCTCTCTCTGTCCCTCCATCTGTCTTTCCCTCCCTGACACTCCCTCTCTTTCCTTCCATCTCTGTCTCTCTCTCTGTCCCTCCATCTGTCCTTTCCTCCCTGACACTCCCTCTCTCTCCTTCTATCTCTGTCTCTCTTCTATCCCTCCATCTGTCCTTCCCTCCCTGTTGCTCCATCTCTCTCCTTCTCTCTCTGTCTCTCTCTCTCTGTCCCTCCATCTGTGTTTCCCTCCCTGACACTCCCCCTCTCTCCTTCTATCTCTGTCCCTCTCTCTGTTCCTCCATTTGTCTTTCCATCACTGTCACTACCACTCTCTCCTTCTATCTCTGTCTCTGTCTCTCTATCCTACATCTGTCCTTCCGTCCCTGTCACTCCATTTCTCTCCTTCTCTCTCTGTCTCTCACTCTGTCCCTCCATCTGTATTTCTCTCCCTGTCACGCCCGCTCTCTCGTTCCATCTGACTCTCTCTCACTCTGTCTCTCCATCTGTCTCTCCCCCACCCCCCCGCCCCCGTCACTCCCTCTCTCTCCTTCTCTCGCTGTCTCCTCCTCTGTCTGTGTCCCTCCATCTGTCCTTCCCTTTCTGTCTCTCCCTCTCTCTGCTTCTATCTCTGTCTCTCCCTCTCTCTCTGTCTCGCTCTCTTTCTCTCCAACTGCCTTTCCCTCTCTGTCTCTCCCTCTCTCTCCTTCTCTCTCTGACTCTGCCTCTCTGTCTGTCTCTCCATCTGTCTTTCCCTCTCTGTCACTCCCTCTCTCTCCTTCTCTCTCTGTCCCTCCATCTGTCTTTCCGTCTCTATCATTCCCTCTCTCTCATTCTCTCCCTGTCTCTCACTCTGTCCCTCCATTTGTCTTTCCCTCTCTGTCTCTCTCCTTCTGTCTCTATCTCTCTCTCTATCTCTCCATCTGTCATTCCCTCCCTGTCACTCCTTCTCTCTCTGTCTCTCCATCTGTCTTTCCCTCTCTGTCTCTCCCTCTCTCTCCTTCTATCTCTCTCTTTCTCTCTGTCTTCCCATCTGTCCTTCTCTCCCTATCAATCCCTTTCTCTCCTTCCATCTCTGCCTCTCTCTCTCTGTCTCTCCATCTGTCTTTCCCTCTCTTTCTCTCCCTCTCATTCCTTCCATCTCCATCTATCACTCTCTGTCTTTCCATGTGACTTTCCCTCTCTGGCTCTCCCTCTCTCTCCTTCTATCTCTGTCTCTCTTTCTGTTCCTCCATCTGTCTTTCCCTCTCTGTCACTCCCTTTCTCCTTCTCTTTCTCTTTCCCTCCATCTGTCTTCCCCTCCCTGTCTCTCCATCTCTCTCCATCTCACTCTGTCTTTCTCTCTTTGTCTCTCCATCTGTCCTTCCCTCCCTGTCACACCGTCTCTCTCCTTCTCTCTCTGTCTCTCTCTCTCTGTCCCTTCTTCTGCCTTTCCCTGCCTGACACTCCCTCACTCTCCTTCTATCTCTGTCTCTCTCTCTGTCCGTCTCCCTCTGCCCCTCCATCTGTCTTTCCCTCCCTGACACTCCCTCACTCTCCTTCTATCTCTGCCTCTCTCTCTGTCTCTCCATCTGTCTTTCCCTCCCTGTCACTCCCTCTCTCCCCTTCTAGCACTGCCACTCTCTCTGTCTCTCTCTCTCTCTGTCCCTCCATCTATCTTTCCCTGTCTGTTTCTCCCTCTCTCTCCTTCCATCTCTGCCTCTCTCTCCCTGTCCCTCCATCTGTCTTTCCCTCTCTGTCTCTCACTCTCTCTGTCTCTCCATCTCTCTTCCCCACCGCCTGTCACTCCCTCGCTCTCCTTCTATCTCTGTCTCTGCCACTCTCTCTGTCTGTCTCTCTTGTCCCTCCATCTGTCTTTCCCTCTCTGTTTCTCCGTCTCTCTCCTTCTCTCGCTCCTTCTCTCATTCTCTCTGCCTCTCTCTCTCTGTCCGTCCATCTGTCTTTCCCTCTCTGTCTCTCCCTCTCTCTCCTTCTATCTCTGTCTCTCCATCTGTCTTTCCCTCACTGCCTCTCCCTCTTTCTCCTTCTCTCTCTGTCCCTTCATCTCTCTCCTTCTATCTCTGTCTGTCTCTCACTGTCCCTCCATCTGTCTTTCCCTCTCTGTCTCTCCATCTCTCTCCTCTCTCGGTCTCTTTCTTTGCTCCTCCATCTGTCTTTCCCTCTCTGTCTCTCCCTCTCTCTCCTTCTCTCTCTGTCTCTCTCTCTGTCCCGCCATCTGTCCATCAGGCTCCTCGATGCCGCACTCGGTCAAACGCTGCCTTGATGTTCAGGTCAGTCTCTCTTCCCAGTCGCAGACAGGAGTGAATCATTCCCTTTGACCCGTTGTACACTGAACAAGCTGTGTTTCTTCACAGCCTGATACAGGACTGTACACGGCCGATTAATGTAGCCCATCAAACACTCCCAGAGCAGGTTCAGCACAGCTTAGGAACAGAGTATAGTTCCTTCAACATTCTCTCTCTGTCTCTCCCTCCTGCTATCTCTGACACTAGGACAGAGACAGAGGGAGAGAGGGTTAGTTATGAAGGCAGAGAGAGGGCTGTAGAGAGGGACAAAGTTGGAGAGAGAGAGATTGTTGAGGTGGATGAAAAGGATAATGTAAGAGATTTTAATTTGATGTAATCCTTCACTGCTGTGGACACAAACATATAAGAGATAGATATGGAGAGAAAAAAACATCGGGAGAGGGGGAAATGTCGATGATGTTGGGGCCCAGGCAGATACTTTTGATGATCCAGAAGAAATAGCCTCCATTTTAAACATCCAGTAAGCTATTCCACTGTGGGAGCCATCACACTCTCATGATATTGTTTGTGGAAATTTCATGCTGGATTACTGGTTAATTTTTAAACCTGTGATTGATAGATTCTTGTTAAACAAAGATAGTAAGAGATAAGGGGCAAAGGCAGGATATATGGTGTAAGATAGATCACAGATCAGCCCTGATCTCATTGAATGCCGGAACAGGGTTGTGGGGTTAAATTACATCCAATATCCGATGTTAAATATCCTTCTTTCTCTGTCAGTCACCCTGTCAGTCTATGTCTCTCTGTCTAAACTAAATGGTACAATGTTAAAATGGGTGAAGGAACAGAGAATCCTTCCCCATCCAGGAGCTGACAGTGTCTCTCTCTCTCTCTCTCTCTCTCTCGACCCCCTCTCTCACTCCCCCCTTTTTACTGTCTCTCTTTCTCTTTCAATCTGATTCTGACTTTTCTCGGAATCCTTCTTGGTTGACCAGTACCCTGAAATGTTTCAGTCTCACTGTGACAAGGAACAAGCCACATTTCTGTGGTATTTTCGATATCTTAATGATTCAATTTGGAGCTTGGATTGTGTCAGGTAAATGTGGTTTCTCATTCGGACATTTCTGCATTGTGGAACTGTCAGTTATCTGTGCAGGGACAGGATATCGGGGTGTCTGAATGGAGTTGAAGATTTTGGTTGCTTGAATAGGGTGTGAATTAGATTGTGGATTGTGTCCCTGAAGGTATTTAAGCCGATGACCTGAGAGAATGAAGTGGTTTACCAATGTCTGAATAACATCAAAGTCTTCAAACACATGAAAGAACAAGATTGGAAACAATACACAAAAGCTGAGACAGTCAGGTCACAACAGGAGGAAGGTGAATGTCTTTTACAGTTTGTAATCTGAAAGCCTGAGGTAATGACTGAAAAAGTCGGAGTTCAAATCCCACATTGGGCTCTTGTGAATTTGAATTTCTCTGAAAATAAAAAATAACTCTGGAATAATAAATCCTCCAGGATGAAATGATTCAATCTCACTGCTCTGACACTGATTTACCTTCAAGTAGCGTTTTCCAGTCCACCTTTTCTAAATCGCCTTCCACCGGCCCAGCTTCATTCCCTAAAACTAAGTGTCAAACTGACCCATCTCTTGTTGACCTTGCTACGTACTGGCCTAAAAAACTTCCCCTGAATGTATATTTAGAATTCTGTATCCTTGATACCTTTTACACTAGTCTCAGATATCAATGCACCAGTTAGGTCTGCACTAGACCCTGTCTCTGTTTATATTACACATGGACCTGTCTCTGCTATAAAAATGGTTTAAAAAGTGGAGAGCAAACCCTCCAATTTATACACTAGATCCGAAGAAATAGGAGCAGGAGTAGGCCATTCAGCCCCTTGAGCCTGTTCTGTCAGTCAATATGATCATGATTGATCTGATAGTGACTTTAACTCCATTTTCCTGCCTGCCCCCCCATAACCCTTGACTCCCTTGTAAATTCATTGACCCAACCTCCACTGCTCTCTGGGGAAGAGAATTCCAAAGCCTAACCAACCTCTGGGAGAAAGAAGTCTTCCTTAGCTCAGTCTTAAATGGCAGACCCTTTATTTTTAAACGGTGCCCCCTAGTTCAAGACTCCTCCACAAGGGAAACATCCTCCCAACATCCGCCCTGTCAAGTCCCCTCAGAATCTTGTATGTTTCAATAAGATCGCCTCTCATTCTTCTAAACTCCAATAAGTATAGGCCCAACCTGTTCAACTATTCCTCATAAGATAACCCCTTCATCCCAGGAATCAGCCAAGTGAACCTTCTCTGAACTGATTCCAATACATCCAGGCCTGACCATTTATTCACTTTCAAAGATGCTAAACACCTTAATATTTCCCTCTCACCCTGTTTATCCCATCCAATATTTCACACTCCTCCTCTTTAACTACAATGTCTGCATTGTTCCCCCTCTTTTATAAAGACGGAGACAAAGTATTCATTAAGAACCATGCCCACATCTCCCACCTCCATACACACATTCCCTTTTTGGTCCCTGAAACTCTATCCTTAGTTATCCTCTTGCTCTTCATGTATTTATAAAACATCTTTGTGCTTTCCTTGATTTTACTTGGTAATATTATTTTCCGACTATCTTTTTGCTTTCCTAATTTGATTTTTAATTTCACCCCTGCACTTTCTTCACTCCTCTCGGCTTTCTGTGGTATTGAGCTCTCGGTATCTGACATAAGTTTCCCTTTTGTGCCTTATTCTACCTGGTTTGATTCTTGCTATCTAAGGGGCTCTAGATTTGGGAGTCTCACCCTGTTTGTCTTTGTGGGAAAATATTTGTTCTCAACCCTCTCAGGGAGTCGAGGGTTCTGCAGAGCAGGCCTGAAAGAGGAGTTGAGTGTTGGGACAGATCAGTCATGATCTTATTGAATGGCAGGGCAGGCTCGAGGGGCTGAATGGCCTACTCCTGCTCCTACTTCTTGTGTTCTTGTGTCCAGTTCAATATCTCCTTTAGTGACTTGGTGCCAAATTGTTATTATTTTTTATTCATTTGTTGGATGTGTTCATTACTGGCTATGCCAGCATTTTATTGCCCATCACCAATTGCCGTTGAACCTTCTTGAACCACTGCAGTCCATGTGGGGTAGGTACACCCACAGTGCTGTTAGGAAGTGAGATCCAGGATTTTGACCTAGTGACAGTGAAGGAATGGTGATATAGTTCCAAGTCAGGATGGTGTGAGACTGGAAGGGAAACTTGCAGGTGGTGGTGTTCCCATATGTGTTTCCTGTTTGTTTGCTCTCTCTCCCCCTCATTATTTCTAGACCTCCCTGTCCCTCTCTGTCATGGGAACCTAAGAACAGAAGGAAGTGGGTGCAGGAACAGAGAGACCTGGGGATGTCTGTGCACAAATTGAAGGTGGCAGAGCTAGTTAAGAAAGTGATTAAAAGGCATATGGGATCCTAGGCTTTGTAACTGGAGGCTGAGAGTATAAAAGCAAGGAGGTTATGATGAAGCTTTATAAAACACTGCTTCATCCTCATCTAGTATTGTGTCCAATTCTGGACACCGTACTTTAGGAAGGATGGGGAGGCATTAGAGAGGATGCAGAAAAGATTCACGAGCAAGGTTCCAGGGATGAGGGACTTGAGTTGCGTGGATAGATTGGAGAAGCTGGGGTTGTTCTCTGTGTCTTTCTCTGTCTTCCTCTCTCTATCTCTCCCTCCTGCTATCTCTGACACGAGGAGAGAGACAGAGGGAGAGGGGGTTAGTTATGAAGCCAGGAGAAAAAGACCAACAAATTCAGCAACCATTTCAGTCGGAGAAAAGCCAATAACAATCACAAGCTGATGGAGGGACGGGAAATCATTTACGAAGGGACAGAGTATCTGATCGCACCCGGGATGGTGTAATGGATGCCAACAAAGCCCATTTCAGCCTGCAATATGAAAAGGAGGGATGGAGAGCTGAGAGGGAATGAGTTAATTTTGACTGAGTTAATGAGGGGGCAATGGCGTCCTGCGCCTCCCAGAATGCCCCGCGAGTGGGAAAGGCCCCTTTCTGCGGTACAGGCCGCGCTGCACTCTGGGAGGAGGCTCCGCACATGCGCATCTCCACAAGCGCGTTAACCGCCACTATTTTGTATTCTCCCCCCGGCTCAGACATTCAACTTTCCTCCATTGAGATCGAGAACTGAAGCCGCTTCTCCTTTTCCTTTCAGCTGCTGTTTGCGGAAATAAGCTGCCGGCGGGTGACGTCACGCAAACATGGCGGCTGATGACACGGCAGTCCCTCCATCGCGTCACTGAGCCCTGATTGGTTACCTCGACCCACGTGTTGGGCGGTCAAAGGGGTCAAAAGCCGCCTCCAGCCTCCGCGCAGCCGCGGTTTGGGCGACTTGTAACCCCGCCCCTGGGGTGGGGGAGGGGGGTCAGCACCAGACTCTTAAAGGGACCCTGCACCACCAGAACTCTCCCAAACTCTTAAAGGGACCCAATATGAACTGACAGAGCAAGAGAGTTGGAGAGCAAATAATAGAGAGGGAAATAGAAAAGAGAGAGTGATGGGGAGAGAGAGAGAGAGGAAGAACTGAGCTTGAAAGAATCATAGAGAGATGGAGAGACTGAGAGAAAATAGGTGAGAGGGAGAGAGTGAGAGAGCAAGAGATGGTGAGAAATGGAGGGAGAATCTCCTCAATTGGACAGAGACGGAGAGAGAGTGATAGAGAGATGGAGAGACTGAGAGAAAATAGGTGAGTGGGAGAGAGCGAGAGAGCAAGAGATGGTGAGAAATGGAGGGAGAATCTCCTCAATTGGACAGAGATGGAGAGAGAGTGATAGAGAGATGTGAAGAGAGATCAAGGAGAAAGGAAGGTGGAGAGTGAGGGAGAGGTGGAGTTTGAGAGTGAGGAAACAGATAAATGGAACGATAAAGGTGAGGAGAGAGTAACAGAGCAGAAGAGAGAGGGAGAGAGAGATGGAGAGAGAGAGTGGGAAGGAAAATGAGAAATTAGAGGAAAAGAGCAGACACAGGATGTACAGAAAGTGTGAAAAATGAATGAGAGATAGAGTGTCCGTCAGAGAGAGAGGGAAAGTCTGGGATATATGTGGGCAGAGAGAGAGGCAGATCGTGTGTGTGTGTGAGAGAGAGAGAGACATCAGCACACGTTCACAGGAAAGAAAGTCTCGCCATGTCAAACAGTCATTTAATTGGATGCACAATCAGACAAAAGTAACTTTATCCCCGGGAGAATGAGTGGAGTCAGACATATAAAAACAGATTGCAGGTTAATGCCCAGATAAGCTTGATTAAAGATTAAAAGTTGCAGAGAGAAATCACCCAGTAATCCTAGTTTCAACCCATTGGACTCAATACAATGGTCCAAAAATATTATCACTGCCAATCAAACAATTTCATCAGCTCAACAGCAAACAGTGAAATGATCCACAAACTGCAGTGTTCAATGATTCAAGGAAGATTACAGAGCATGAGAGAGAACATAAAGACAGACAGAGAGTATTTGTTTAGCTTCTCTGCCATTGTCCTATGATGAGAGGCTGAGTAAATAGGACCTGTATTCTCTGCAGTTTAGAAGAATGAGAGGTGATCTCATTGAAACATATCAGATTCTAAAGGGACTGGATAGGGTGGACACTGAGAGATTATTTCCGCTGGTCGGGAAATGAAAGTCTCCCTTATCCCTTCCTAACCAGCTTATCCACCTGTCCTGTCAGCCTCAGGAATCAGTGAACATTCACTCCAAGGTCCCGCTGTTCACAGACACAGAGATAATGTTGGAGACAGTCATGTTGTTGGTTAGATCAAAATTGCAAATGACAAATGTGATCATAGTTTGATGTAATTCTGTGTACACAGAGGTACAAGAAATAGGTGTAGAGTGTGAAACACCAGGAGAGAGGGAGGAATATAGATGGAGAGAGGGTAACAGTGAGAAAGGGAGAGATATGCATGGAGAGAGAAGTGGAGAGCTACTCTTACTGGTAATCTCTCTCCATCTCCGTCTTCCCCTCTCTCTTACTCACTCAATCAATCACTAGTTCCCCTCTCTGCTACTCTCTCCTTGTTTATTTCTCTCTCTGTACCCTCTTAATCTCAATCTCTCACTGTGTCATACCTTCCAGGATGCTGCACACAGCTTTGCGGGAATGCTGACCGACACTCTCCATGCCAATCTCGTCCTCTTTCTCTCTGGTAATCTCTCCCCATTGCTATCCTTCCCTCTCCCTGTTCTTCCCTCTCTATATCTGTCCCTGTCTTTCTCACTGTTAACCTCTCCATCTGGATGGAGGAGGAGAAAGAGAAGCATATATAGAGGCAGCTTTACTCTGTATCTAACCCCACACTGTACCTTCCCTGGGAGTGTTTTATAGAACAGAGAAGACAGAGATTTACTCAATAGCTAACTAATAGCTTGGCAGCATTTGATGGGACAGTGTAGACGGAGCTTTACTCTGTATCCCTGGAATTTAGAAGGGTAAGGGGTGATCTGATCAAAGTTTAAAGTGGTGGATGGGGTACCAATCAGGTGGACTGCTTTGTCCTGGATGGTGTCGAGCCTCTGGAGTGTTGCAGATGTTACACACATCCAGGCAAGTGGAGAGATACCATCACACACCTGACTTGTGTCTTGCAGGTGGTTGAAAGGCTTTGGGGAGTCAGGGGGTGAGTCACTTGTAGCCACAGTACTGATGTGATTACTTCAGCTCAGTTCCTGGTCAATGTCTCCCTAGGATGTTGATGCTGGGTGATTCAGCGATGGGATAATGCTTTGAATGCCATGGGGAGGTGGTTGGATTCTCTCTTGTTACAGATGGTCATTGCCTGTCTGTGTGTGTTTTTCTGTGCTCTGGGAACAATTTCCTCAATGGGAGGTCAGAATGCTGCCTCATAATTGACTAATTCACGAAAGGAATGCTGATGGAATGAACGGGACAGGGACAGAGTGGATACAACATTGGCTAAGGGACAGGACACAGAGAGTAGTGGTGAATGGTTGCTTCAGACTGGAGGGCGGTATCTTTGCCTGACATAATCTTATACACTTCTATTCAATCTCCCCTCTATCTCCTTTGTTCTAAGGAGATCAAACCCAGCTTTTCCAACCTAACCTTGTAGCTAAAATCCCCCATCTCTGAAACCATTCTGGTAAATCTCTGCACCCTCTCAAGGAACCTCACATCCTTCCTAAAGTGTGGTGACCAGAACTGGACACAATTCTCCAGTTGGGGCTGAAATAGAGCTTTATAAATGTTCAGCATAACCTGCCTGCTTTTGTACTGACTGTATACAGTGTACATTGTGGTACAGGGGTATTCCCCAAGGGTTTGGATTAGGATCACTGATCTTTTTGATATATATTAATGACTTGGACTTGGGTTTTACAGGGCATAACTTCAACATTATACCATCTGAAATGTAATAAACAGAGAAGGGAATAGTAGGAGTAAATCTCTGTCTTCTCTGTTCTATAAAACACTGTCAGGGCAGGTACAGTGTGGGGTTCAGGAGGATAGAGGCAGTCTGGTGAAATGGTCAGACACATGGCAGGTTAACTTCAATGCTGAAAAATGTAAAATGATGCATTTAGGAAGGAAGGCTGAGGAGAAGCGATATAAACTAAATAGTACAATGTTAAAATGGGTGCTGGTTCAGAGAGATCGGGAATCTGGAGAGATCTGCGTCAGTTTTTATATGTGAAAGATTCAATTTGGGGCTTGCCATCTTGTCAGTTGAATTTAGCTTCATCCTGAAAAGTGTTAGTAAACGTGTTGGGAAATGTGTCAAAAGCTGTTTCCATTCAGACATTCCTGCATTGTGGAAGTGTGAGCTATCTTTGCAGAGACAGGAAATAGAGTTGTTTGAATGGACCTGCAGGTTTTAGTTGATGCAATAAGGTGAGAATTTGAATTGTGTCCCTTCCAGATACACAGAATTGAAGGTATTTACAGAACACCACATGAAGTAGTTTACCAATGTCTGACAAACTTCAAAGACTTCAAACACATGGAAGAAGAGGAGAAGGGAACAATATACAAAACCTCAGTCAGTCAGACAACAGCAGAAGGAAAATGAATCTCTTTTTATGGGTTTTAATTTGAAGGCCTGAGCTGATGATTGAAAAAGTAGGAGTTCAAATCCCACGCTGGGCTGTTGTGAATTTGAATTCTGTTTTTTCTCAAAATAAACCTAAATCTGGAATTAAAAAACCTCTGGGATGGAATGATTCACTCCTGTCTACTAGTGCAAAGCCCGTGTGTGTCTCAGTTTGCTGTATTTATTAATGATTTAAGATGATGTGGTAGAATGCAACATACCCAAGTTTACCAATGACACAAAAATAGGCAGCATTGTAAGCAGTGTAGCTGGAAGCAGAACAATGCAAAGAGATATCTGAAGTGAATGGTTAAAACTGTGGTAGATAGATTTCAATGTCAGTAAAAAAGACTAGAACAGAGTACTTTATAAATGGTGAAAAGATAGAAACACTGGAGGTTCAAAGAGTCTTGAGGGGTCTGTGTCCATTTGAGTGCAGTGTAGATTTACCAGAATGATAACTGGACTCCAAGGGTTAAATTACGAGGTGATATTACACAAACTGGGGATAATTCCCTGCAATTTAGGAGGATCAAGTTGATTTGATCAAATATGTTGAGATATTAAGGGGAACTGATGGGGTAGTTTGGGAGAAACTATTTCAGCAGCTTTGGAATTTAGGAACAGAAGTAGGCCATTCAGCCCATCGAGCCTGCTCCGCCATTCAATACGATCCTGGCTGATCATCCACTTCAATGTGTTTTTCCCAGCCTGAGTTTCCACAGCCCACTGGAGTAGAGAATTCCAAAGATTCACAACCCTCTGAGCAAAGACATTTCTCCCCATCTCTGACCTAAGTGGCTTCCCCCTTATTTTGAAATTGTGTCCCCTGGTTCTAGACTCCTGAACCAAAGGAGACATCTTACCTGCATCTAACCTGTCTATCCCTTTAAGTATTTCGTATGTTTCAATAAGATCACCTCTCATTCTTCTAAACTCCAATGAGTATCGGCCCAACCTGTTCAACCATTCCTCATAAGACAACCCCTTCATCCCGGGAATCAGCCGAGTGAACCTTCTCTGAACTGGTTCCAATACATCCAGGCCTGACCATTTATCCACTTTGAAAGTTGCCAAACACCTTAATATTTCCCTCTCACTCTGTTTATCCCATCCAATATTTCACACTCCTCCTCTTTAACTACAATATCTGCATTGTTCCCCCTCTTTTATAAAGATGGAGACAAAGTATTCATTAAGAACCATGCCCACATCTCCCACCTCCATACACACATTCCCTTTCTGGTCCCTAATACTCTATCCTTAGTTATCCTCTTGCTCTTCATTTATTTATAAAACATCTTTGTGATTTCTTTGATTTAATGGTAATATTATTTTCTGGCCATTTCTTTGCTCTCCTAATTTGATTTTTAATTTCACCCTTGTACTTTCTCCACTCATCTCGGCCTCTGTGGTATTGAGCTCTCGGTATCCGACATAAGCTTCCCTCTTGTGCCTTATCGTACCCGGTTTGATCCTTGACATCCAAGGAGCTCTAGATTTCGGAGTACCACCCTGTTTGTCTTTGTGTGAACATATTTGACATATACCCACAATACAGGACTGGGCAGATAATGGGGATTGTTTCTGAGGTTGTGTTTGGGGATTTTTACTGACATCAGTGTGGATTTTAAAGTGTGTCTCCCCTTCCCTCACATCTAAAGTCTCTCAGTGTTGTTGTTGTGTGTTGACAGCTTTTCCAGTGTCCAGTCCCTTTCAACTTTTAATAAAATCTGTGGAACACAAAGAAATGTAAAGTTTCTCCTACAAGCTGTTTTGTCCTCCCTCTTTCACTGTCTTTCTCTGTCACTGCCCTATCTCTCTCTCTGTCTCTCTCAGGACTGGGCAGACACTGGGGATTGTTACTGAGGTTCTGTTGGTCATTTTTACTGACCAATCCAGTGTGGATTGTAAAATCTGTCTGTGTGTGTGTGTGTGTGTGTGTGTGTGTGTGTGTCTGTGTGTGTGTCTGTGTGTGTGTCTCTCTGTCTGTCCCTTTATGTACTTGTCTGTGTGTGTCTGGATGTGTGTGTGTGAGAGAGAGAATATTAGGGTCACCTCGCTCCATCTCTATCTCTCCTTCTCTCTCTGTTTCTCCTTCTCTCTCCCTCTCAATCCGCCTCTCTCATACAAACATAGAAAATAGGAGCAGGAGCAGGCCATTCGGCCCTTCGGGCCTGCTCCGTCATTCAATAAAGATCATGACTGATGGTCTAATTCAGTACCCTGTTCCCACTTTCTCCCCATACCCCTTGATCCCTTTGACATTAAGAATTATATCTCTCTCCTCCATGAATATATTTAATGACTTGGCCTCCACTGCCTTCTGCGGTAGAGAATTCCACAGGTTCACCACCCTCTACCCCATCCATCTCTCCCCCTCTATCTCCGTCTCCACCCTCGATCTCCGTCTCCACCCTCTATCTCCGTCTCCACCCTCTATCTCCCTCTCCCCCCTCTATCTCCCTCTCCCCCCTCTACTTCCCTCTCCCCCTCTATCTCCCAATCCCCCTCTATCTCCCTCTCCCGCTCACTCTCCCTCACCCCCTCTATCTCCCTCTCCCCCTCTATCTCCCTCTGCCCCTCTATCTCCCTCTCCCTCTCTATCTCACACATCCCCTCGATCTCACACATCCCCTCGATCTCACTCTTCCCCTCTATCTCACTCTTCCCCTCTATCTCACTCTCTCCCTCTATCTCACTCTCTCCCTCTATCTGTCTCTCCCCCCTCTATCTCCCTCTCCCCCTCTATCTCCCTCTCCCCATCTATCTCCCTCTCCCCATCTATCTCCCTCGCCCCCTCTATCTCCCTCGCCCCCTCTATCTCCCTCTCCCCCTCTATCTCCCACACCCCCTCTATCTCCCACACCCCCTCTATCTCACACACAGCCTCTATCTCACACACCCCCTCTATCTCACACACCCCCTCTATCTCACACACCCCCTCTATCTCACTCTTCCCCTCTATCTCACTCTTCCCCTCTATCTCACTCTCCCCCTCTATCTCCCTCTCTCCCTCTCCCGCTCTCTCTCCCTCTCCCTCTCCCCCCTATCTCCCTCTCCTCCCTCTATCTCCCACTCCCCCTCGATCTGTCTCTCGCCCTCTATCTCACACACCCCCTATATCTCCCTCTCCCCCTATATCTCCCTCTCCCCCTCTCTCTCCCTCTGCCCCCCTATATCTCCCTCTCCCCGTCTCTCTCCCTCTGCCCCTCTCTCTCCCTCTGCCCCTCTCTCTCCCTCTGCCCCTCTATCTCACTCCCCCCTCTATCTCACTCGTCCCCTCTATCTGTCTCTCCCCCCACTATCTCACATACCCCCAATATCTCCCTCTCCCCCTATATCTCCCTCTCCCCCCTCTCTCCCTCTGCCCATCTCTCTCCCTCTGCCCCTCTCTCTCCCTCTGCCCCTTTATCTCACTCTGCCCCTCTATCTCACTCTCCCCCTCTATCTCACTCTCCCCCTCTATCTGTCTGTCTCTCCCTCTATCTGTCTGTCTCTCCATCTATCTGTCTGTCTCTCTCCCTCTATCTGTCTCTCTCCATCTATCTGTCTCTTCCCCCTCTATCTCCCTCTCCCCCTCCTCCTGACACTCACTCTCTCTTCATCTACCTCTGTCTCTGCCACTCTCTCTGTCTCTCTCTCTGTCCCTCCTTCTGTGTTTCCGTCTCTATCTCTATGTATTTCTCCTTCTATCTCTCTCTCTGTCGCGCTATCTTAATCTCTCTCTCTCTGCCCCTCCATCTGCCTTTTCCTCTCTGTCTCTCCCTCTCTCTCCTTCTATCTGTGTCTCTCTCTCTCTCTGTCTCTCCATCTGTCTTTCCCTTTCTGTCTCTCCCTCTCTCTCCATCTCTCTCTGTCACTGCCTCTCTCTCTGTTCCTCCATCTGTCTTTGCCTCTCGGTCACTCCCTCTCTCTCCTTCTATCTCTGTCTCACTCTCTGTTCCTCCAAATGTCTTTCCCTCTCTGTCAATCCCTCTCTCCTTCTCTCTGTCTATCCCTCTCTCTCCTTCTCTCTCTCTCGGTCCCTCCATCTGTATCCAAACCCCCCCACCACCTGTCACTCCCTCTCTCTCCTTCTATCTATGTCTCTCTCTCTGTCACTCCATCTCTCTCCTTCTCTCCCTTTCTCTCCCTTACTCTCTCTCTCTGTCTTTCCATCTGTCTTTCTCTCTCTGTCACTCCCTCTCTCTCCGTCCATCTCTGCCTCTCTCTATCTCTGTCTCTCCATCTGTCTTTCCCTCTCTATGTCTGTCCATCGATCTCCTCTCTCTCTCTGTCCCTCCATTTGTCGTTCCCTCTCTGTCACTTCCTCTCTCTCCTTCTATCTCTGCCTCTCACTCTCTGTCCCTCCATCTGTCTTTCCCTCTCTGTCTCTCCATCTCTCTCCTTCTATCTCTGTCTCTCTCTCTCTCCATCTGTCTTTCCCTTTCTATCACTCCCTCTCTCTCTCCTTCCACCTCTGCCTCTCTCTGTCTCTCCATCTGTCTTTCCCTTTCTGTCACTCCCTCTAAGTCCTTCTATCTCTCTCTCTCTCTCTCTATCCCTCCATCAGTCCTTACCTCCCTGTCACTCCATCACTCTCTCTGTCTCTCAGTCTGTCCCTCTATCTGTCTTAGCCTCCCTGACACTCCCTCTCTCTCCTTCCATCTCTGTCTCTCCATCTGTTTTTTCCTCTGTCAACCCCTCTCTCCTTCTCTGTCACTCCCTCTCTCTCCTTCTCTCTCCCTCTGTCCCTCCATCCGTCTTTCCCTCCCTGTCACTCCCACTCTCTCCTATCTCTGTCTTTCTCTCTGTCTTTCCATTTGAATTTCCCTCCCTATCACTCCCTCTCACTCGTTCTATCCCTGCCTCTCTCCCTGTCCCTCCATCTGTCTTCCCACACCCCACCCATCACTCCATCTCGCTCCTTCTATCTCTGTCTCTATCTCTCTATCCCTCCATCTGTCCTTCCCACCCTGTGACTCCATTTCTCTCCCTTTCTCTCTCTCTCTGTCCCTCCATCTGTCTTTCCCTCTCTGTCTCTCCCGCTCTCTCCCCCTCTCTGTCTCTCCCTCTCTCTCCTTCCATCTCTGCCTCTCTGTCTCTCTGTCCATCCATCTGTCTTTACCTCTCTGTCTCTCCCTCTCTCTCCATCTATCTCTGTCTCTCTCTCTCTGTCTTTCCATATGTCTTTCCCTTCCTGTCACTCCCTCTCTCTCCTTCCATCTCTGCCTCTCTCTCTCTGTCTCTCCAACTGCCTTTCCCTCTCTGTCTCACCCACACTCTCCTTCTCTCTCTGTCTCTGCCTCTCTCTCTGTCTCTCTCCCTCTGTCCCTCCATCTGCCTTTCCCTCCCAGTCACTCCTTCTCTCTCCTTCTATCTCTGTCTCAATCTCTGTCCCTCCATCTGTCATTCCCTCTCTGTTGACCCCTCTCTCTCCTTCTATCTCAGTCTCTCTCTCTGTTCCACCATTTGTCTTTCCCTTTCTGTTGCTCCCTCTCTCTCCTTCTATCTCTGTCTCTCTCTCTGTTCCACCATTTGTCTTTCCCTCTCTGTCACTCCCACACTCTTTCTCTCTGTCCCTCCATCTGTCTTTCCCTTTCTGTCACTCCCTCTCTCTCCTTCTCTCTCTGTCCCTCACTTTGTCCCTCCATCTGTCCTTCCCTCCCTGTCACGCCATCTCTCTCCTTCGCTCTCTCGCCCTCACTTTGTCCCTCCATCAGTCTTTCCCTCTCTGTTGCTCCCTCGCTCTCCTTCTTTCTCTGTCTCTCTCTCTGTTCCACCATTTGTCTTTCCCTCTCTGTCACTCCCACTCTCTTTCTCTCTGTCTCTCCCTCTCCCTCCTTCACTTTCTCGCTGTCCCTCCATCTGTCTTTCCCATCATGTCACTCCCTCTCGCTCCTTCTATCTCAGTCTCTCTCTCTATCCCTCCATCTGTCTTTCCTTGCTGTCACTCCCTCTCTCTCCTTCTATCTCTGACCCTCTCTCTCTCTGTCCATCTGTCCTTCCCTCTCTGTCTCTCCCTCTTTCTCCTTCTCTCTCTGTCTCTCACTTTGTCCCTCCGTCTGTCTTTCCCTCCCTGTCACTCCCTCTCTCTCCTTCTATCTCTGTCTTTCTCTCTGTCTCTCCATCTGTCTTTCCCTCCCATCACTCCCTCTCTCTCCTTCCATCTCTGCCTCTCTCTCTGTCTTTCCCTCCCAGTCACTCCTTCTCTCTCCTTCCATCTCTGCCTCTGCCTCTGTCTTTCCCTCCCAGTTACTCCTTCTCTCACCTTCCATCTCTGTCTCTCTCTCTGTCCTTCCATCTGTCTTTCCCTCTCTGTTGCTCCCTCTCTCTCCTTCTATCTCTGTCTCTCTCTCTGTTCCACCATTTGTCTTTCCCTCTCTGTCACTCCCACTCTCCTTCTCTCTATCTCTCCCTCTCCCTCCTTCACTTTCTCGCCGTCCCTCCATCTGTCTTTCCCCCCATGTCACACCCTCTCGCTCCTTCTATCTCAGTCTCTCTCTCTGTCCCTCCATTTGCCTTTCCCTCTCTGTTGCTCCCTCTCTCTCCTTCTATCTCTGTCTCTCTCTCTGTTCCACCATTTGTCTTACCCTCTCTGTCACTCCCACTCTCCTTCTCTCCATCTATCCCTCTCCTTCACTTTCTCACCGTCCCTCCATCCGTCTTTCCCCCCATGTCACTCCCTCTCTCTCCTTCTATCTCTGACCCTCTCTCTCTCTCCGTCCGTCTGTCCTTCCCTCCCTGTCTCTCCATCTCTCTCCTTTTATCTCTATCTCTCCATCTGTCTGTCCCTCTCTGTCTCTCCCTCTCTCTCCTTCTCTCTCTGTCTCTCACTTTGTCCCTCCGTCTGTCTTTCCCTCCCTGTCACTCCCTCTCTCTCCTTCTATCTCTGTCTTTCTCTCTGTCTCTCCATCTGTCTTTCCCTCCCCATCACTCCCTCTCTCTCCTTCCATCTCTGTCTCTCCATCTGTCTTTCCCTCCCTGTCACTCCCTCTCTCTCCTTCTATCTCTGTCTCTCTCTCTGTTCCACCATTTGTCTTACCCTCTCTGTCACTCCCACTCTCCTTCTCTCCATCTATCCCTCTCCTTCACTTTCTCACCGTCCCTCCATCCGTCTTTCCCCCCATGTCACTCCCTCTCTCTCCTTCTATCTCTGACCCTCTCTCTCTCTCCGTCCGTCTGTCCTTCCCTCCCTGTCTCTCCATCTCTCTCCATTTATCTCTATCTCTCCATCTGTCTGTCCCTCTCTGTCTCTCCCTCTCTCTCCTTCTCTCTCTGTCTCTCACTTTGTCCCTCCGTCTGTCTTTCCCTCCCTGTCACTCCCTCTCTCTCCTTCTATCTCTGTCTTTCTCTCTGTCTCTCCATCTGTCTTTCCCTCCCCATCACTCCCTCTCTCTCCTTCCATCTCTGTCTCTCCATCTGTCCTTCCCTCCCTGACACTCCCTCTCTCTCCTTCTCTCTCTGTCCCTCCATCTGTCTTTCCCTCCCAGTCTCTCCCTCTCTCTCCTTCTCTCTCTGTCTCTCACTTTGTCCCTCTATCTGTCTTTCTCTCTCTGTCTCTGCCTCTCTCTCTCTCTCTCTGTCTCTCTCTCTGTCCCTCCATCTGTCTTTCCCTCTCTGTCTCTCCCTCTCTCTCCTTCCATCTCTGTCTCTCTCTCTCTATCTCTCCATCTCTCTTTCCCTCCCAGTCGCTCCCTCTCACTCTTTCAATCTCTGTCTCTCCCTCACTCTCCTTCTATCACTGTCTCTCTCACTGTCTTTCCATCTGTCCTTCCCTCCCTGTCACTCCCTCTCTCTCCTTCCATCTCTGCCTCTCTCTCTTTCTCTGTCTCTCCAACTGCCTTTCCCTCTCTGTCTCTCCCAATCTTTCCTTCTCTCTCTGTCTATGCCTCTCTCTCTGTCCCTCCATCTGTCTTTCCCTCTCTGTCTCTCCCTCTCTCTCCTTCTATCTCTTTCGCTCTCTGTCAATCCCTCCATCTGTCCATCCGTCCTTCCCTGCCTGACACTCACTCTCTCTATTTCTCTCTCTGTCTCTCTCTCTGTCCATCCATCTGTCTTTCCCTCCCTGTCTCTCCCTCTGTCTCCTTCCATCTCTGCACCTCTCTCTGTCTCTCCATCTGTCTTTCCCTCTCTGTCTCTCCCTCTCTCTCCTTCTACCACTGTCTCCCACTCTCTGTCTTTCCATCTGTCTTTCCCTCCCTGTCACTCCCTCTCTCTCCTTCCATCTCTGCACCTCTCTCTGTCTTTCCATCTGTCTTTCCCTCCCTGTCACTCCCTCTGTCTCCTTCCATCTCTGCACCTCTCTCTGTCTTTCCATCTGTCTTTCCCGCTCTGTCTCACCCAATCTCTCCTTCTCTCTCTCTCTCTGCCTCTCTCTGTCTCTCTCTCTGTCCCTCCATCTGTCTTTCCCTCTCTGTCTCTCTCTCATTCGATCTCTCCATCTCTCTTTCCCTCCCAGTCACTCCCTCTCTCTCCTTCAATCTCTGTCTCTCCCTCTCTCTCCTTCTATCACTGTCTCTCCATCTGTCTTTCCCTCCCCATCACTCACTCTCTCTACTTCCATCTCTGCCTCTCTCGCTGTCTCTCCATCTGTCTTTCCCTCTCTGTCTCTCCCTCTCTCTCCTTCCATCTCTGCCTATCTGTCTCTCTCTCTGTCCCTCCATCTGCCTTTCCCTCTCTGTCTCTCCCTCTCTCTCCTTCTATCTCTGTCTCTCTCTCTCAATCCCTCCAGCTGTCCATCCGTCCTTCCCTTCCTGACACTCCCTCTCTCTCCTTCTCTCTCTGTCTCTCCAAATGCCTTTCCCTCTCTGTCTCTCCCAAACTCTCCTTCTCTCTCTCTCTGCCTCTCTCTCTGTCTCTCTCTCTGTCCCTCCATCTGTCTTTGCCTCTCTGTCTCTCCCTCTCTCTCCTTCTATCTGTCTCTCTCTCTCTATCTCTCCATCTCTCTTTCCCTCCCAGTCACTCCATCTCTCTCCTTCAATCTCTGTCTCTCCCTCTCTCTCCTTCTATCACTGTCTCTCCCTCTCTGTCTTTCCATCTGTCTTTCCCTCCTTGTCACTCCCCCTCTCTCCTTCCATCTCTGCCCCTCTCTCTTTCTCTCTGTCTCTCCAACTGCCTTTCCCTCTCTGTCTCTCCCAATCTCTCCTTCTCTCTCTCTCTCTGTCTCTCTCTCTGTCTCTCTCTCTGTCCCTCCATCTGTCTTTCCCTCTCTGTCACTCCCCCTCTCTCCTTCCATCTCTGCCCATCTCTCTCTCTCTCTGTCTCTCCAACTGTCTTTCCCTCTCTGTCTCTCCCTCTCTCTCCTTCTGTCTCTGTCTCTCTCTCTGTCTTTCCATCTGTCTTTCCCTCCCTGTCACTCCCCCTCTCTCCTTCCATCTCTGCCCATCTCTCTCTCTCTCTGTCTCTCCAACTGTCTTTCCCTCTCTGTCTCTCCCTCTCTCTCCTTCTGTCTCTGTCTCTCTCTCTCTCCATCCCTCCATCTGTCCATCGGTCCTTCCCTTCCTGTCACTCCATCTCTCTCCTTCTGTCTCTGTCTCTCTCTCTCTCCATCCCTCCATCTGTCCATCGGTCCTTCCCTTCCTGTCACTCCATCTCTCTCCTCTCTCTGTCTCTCTCTTGGTCTCTCCATCTGTCTTCCCACATACCCCCATCACTCCATCTCTCTCCTTCTCTCTCTGTCTCTCTCTCTCTCTATCCCTCCATCTGTCCTTCCTTCACTGTCACTCCATCTCTCTCCTCTCTCTGTCTCTCACTCTGTCCCTCCATCTGTCTTTCCCTCTCTGTCACTCCCTCCCTCTCCTTCTATCTCTGTCTCTCTCTCTGCTATGACTGACACTGGGAGAGAGACAGAGGGAGGGAGGGTTAGATATGAAGGCATAGAGAGGGCCCTAGAGAGGGACAAACTTGGAGAGAGAGCGAGATTGTTGAGTTGGATGAACAGGATAATGTAAGATATGTTAACTTGATTTAATCCTTCACTGCTGTGTACACAAACATATTTGAGATCGATATGGAGGAAAAAAAAACATCGGGAGAGGGAGGAATGCAGATGAAGTTGGGGCCCAGGCAGACACTTTTGATGATCCAGAAGGAATAGCCTCCATTTTAAATATTAAGCCAGCTATTCCACTGTGGGAACCATCACACCCTCATGATATTGTTTGTGGAAATTTCATGCTGGCTTATTGGTCAATTTTTAAACCGGGGATTGATAGATTCTTGTTAACCAAAGGTATTAAGAGATAAGGGGCAAAGGTGGGATATATGGTGTTAGTTAGATCACAGATCAGCCCTGATCTCACTGAATGCTGGAACAGGGTCGAGGGGTTAAATTGCCTCCTCCTCTTCCTATGTCTGATGTTAAATATCCTTCTTTCACTCTCAGACACCCTGAATGTCTGTGTCTCCCTCTATTTCTCTCATTCTCTCTCTCTCTCTGTCTCTATCGGACAGTGTCGAGTGAGATTCACTCTGTATCCACCCCATGATGTTCCTGTCCTGGGAGTGTTGGATGGGACAGTGTAGAAGGAGCATTACTCTGTATCTAATCCATGCTGTCCCTGTCTGAGGAATGTTGATGGGAGAGTGGAAACAGAGAGGTCTGGGACCAGGGTCCTCATGGGGAGGACTTAATGGTGCCTCCCAATTGACCAGTTAGCAATGTTAGTGCTCCAGGGATGAAAGGGACATTGGCTGAGTGGATACGACATTGGCTGAGAGAGTGGACAATGGTTGTTTCAGACTGGAGGGAGGTATACAGTGGAGGTTTATATTAGGACCACTGATCTTTTTGATATATACTAATGACTTGGACTTGTGTTTACAGGGCATAACTTCAATGTTTGCCAATGTTTGTGTCATCTGCAATGTAATAAACCGGGAAGGGACTAGTAGCAGACTTCAGGAGGATAGAGGCAATCTGGTGAAATGGAACACACAAGAACAAATGAATTAGGAGCAGGAGTAGGCCATTCGGCCCCTCGAGCCTGCTCTGCCATTCAATGGCTGATCTGATTGTGAACTCAACTCCACTTTCCTGTCTGTGTCCCATAACACTTGACTCCCTAATTGATCAAAAATCTATCGAACTCAGCCTTGAATATATTCAATGATCCAGCCTCCACTGGTCTCTGGGGAAGAGAATTCCACAGACTGACCACCCTCTGAGAGAAACACATTTCTCCTCATCTCAGTTTTAAATGGGATGTCCCTAATTTTTAAACTGTGTCCCCTCGTTCTAGTCTCCCCAACAAGGGGAAACATCCTCTCAGCATCCACCCTGTCCAGTCCCCTCGGGACCTGAGATGTTTCACTCTGATCACCTCTCATTCTTCTAAACTCCAGTGGGTATAGACCCAACCTGTTCAACCTTTCCTCATAAGATAACCCCTTCATCCCAGGAATCAGCCCAGTGAACCTTCTCTGAACTACTTCGAATGCAATTATAGAATTTCTTCAGTAAGGAGACCAAAAGTGTCCACAATCCTGCAGACGTCGTCTAACTTATGCCCTGTACAGCTGTAACAACACTTCCCTACTTTGATATTCTATTCACCTTGCAATAAACAACAACATTCCATTTGCCTTCCTAATCACTCGCTGTAGCTACACGGTAACATTTTGTGATTCATGTACCAGGACACCCAGATCCCTCTGTACCGTACAGTTCTGCAGTCTCTCTCCATTTCAATAATATACTGATTTTTATTCTTCCTGCTAAAGTGGACAAGCTCACATTTTCCCACATTGTACTCCATCTGACAATTTTTTGCTCACTCACTTAAACTATGGAAATCTCTTTGTACACTTTATGTCCTCTTGACAGCTGGTGAAATGGTCAGACACAGGGCAGGTTAACTTCAATGCTGAGAAATGTAAAATGATGCATTTTGGAAGGAAGGCTGAGGAGAAGCGATATAAACTAAATGGTACAATGTTAAAATGGGTGCAGGGACAGAGAGATCTGGGATTTCATTTGTGTCACTTTTTACACCTAAAAGATTCAATTTGGGGCTTGGAATCTTGTCAGTTGAATTTAGCTTCATCCTGAAAAGTGTTAGCAAACGTGTTGGGAAATGTGTCAAAAGCTGTTTCCATTCAGACATTCCTGCATTGTGGAAGTGTGAGTTATCTTTGCAGAGACAGGAAATAGAGTTGTTTGAATGGACCTGCAGGTTTTAGTTGATGCAATAAGGTGAGAATTTGAATTGTGTCCCTTCCAGATACACAGAATTGAAGGTATTTACAGAACACCACATGAAGTAGTTTACCAATGTCTGACAAACTTCAAAGACTTCAAACACATGGAAGAAGAGGCGAAGGGAACAATATACAAAACCTGAGACCGTCAGACAACAGCAGTAGGAAAATGAATCTCTTTTTATGGGTTTTAATTTGAAGGCCTGAGCTGATGATTGAAAAAGTAGGAGTTCAAATCCCACACAGGGCTGTTGTGAATTTGAATTTTTTTTTAAACATTAATGTGGAGTTAAAAAGCCTCGAGGTTGGAATGATTCACTCCTGTCTTCTAGTGCAAAGCCCGTGTGTGTCTCAGTTTTGCTGTATTTATTAATGATTTAAGATGATGAAGATAGATGAAGTAGGGCGGCACAGTGGCGCAGTGGTTAGCACCGCAGCCTCACAGCTCCAGGGACCCGGGTTCGATTCCAGGTACTGCCTGTGTGGAGTTTGCAAGTTCTCCCTGCGTCTGCGTGGGTTTTCTCCGGGTGCTCCGGTTTCCTCCCACAAGCCAAAAGACTTGCAGGTTGATAGGTAAATTGGCCATTATAAATTGTCACTAGTGTAGGTAGGTGGTAGGGAAATATAGGGACAGGTGGGGATGTTTGGTAGGAATATGGGATTAGCGTAGGATTAGTATAAATGGGTGGTTGATGTTCGGCACAGACTCGGTGGGCCGAAGGGCCTGTTTCAGTGCTGTATCTCTAATCTAAGAATGTAACATACCCAAGTTTACCAATGACACAAAAATAGGCAGCATTGTAAGCAGTGTAGCTGGAAGCATCAAATTGCAAAGAGATATTAATATCTTAAATAAATGGGCAAAACTGTGGTAGTTAGATTTCCATGTCAGTAAAAAAAGACTAGAACAGAGTACTTTATAAATGGTGTAAAGCTGGAAACACTGGAGGTTCAAAGAGACTTTGGGGGGGTCCGTGTACATTTGAGTGCAGTGTAGATTTACCAGAATGATAACTGGACTCCAAGGGTTAAATTACGAGGTGATATTACACAAACTAGGTATTTATTGCCTGGAATTTAGGAGGATCAAGGTGATTTGTTCGAATATGTTGAGATATTTAGGGGAACTGATGGGGTAGTTTGGGAGAAACTATTTCAGCAGCTTGGGAACATAGGAACAGGAGTCGGCCATTCAGCCCATCGAGCCTGCTCTGCCATTCAATACGATCCTGGCTGATCATCCACTTCAGTGCTTTTTTCCCAGACTGAGTTTCCACAGCCCTCTGGGATAGAGAATTCCAAAGATTCACAACCCTCTGAGCAAAGACATTTCTCCTCATCTCTGACCTAAGTGGCTTCCCCCTGATTTTGAAATTGTGTCCCCTGGTTCTAGACTCCCGAACCAAAGGAGACATCTTACCTGCATCTAACCTGTCTATCCCTTTAAGTATTTAGTATGTTTCAATAAGATCACCTCTCATTCTTCTAAACTCCAATGAGTATCGGCCCAACCTGTTCAACCATTCCTCATAAGACAACCCCTTCATCCCAGGAATCAGCCGAGTGAACCTTCTCTGAAGTGGTTCCAATGCATCCAGGCCTGACCATTTATCCACTTTGAAAGTTGCCAAACACCTTAATATTTCCCTCTCACTCTGTTTATCCCATCCAATATTTCACACTCCTCCTCTTTAACTACAATATCTGCATCGTTCCCCCTCTTTGAGAAAGACGGACCCAGAGAATTCATTCAGAACCATGCCCACATCTCCCAACTCCACAGGTAAACATTCAGCATAATTTTCATGCTTTTGTACTCAAAGTCTCTATTTATGAAGCCTAAGATCCCATATGCTTTGCTGACTACTTTCTCAATATGTCCTGCCACCTTCAAAGATGTATGTACATGTATCCCCAGGTCTCTCTGTCCCTGCACACTCCCTAGAACTGGGCCATTAAGTCTATATTCCCTCTCCCTATCCCTTCTGCCCATCTCACATTTCCCTGTATTAAATTCCTTCTGCCACTTGTCTGCCCATCCCACTCCCCTATCTATGTCCTGTTGTAGTCGATTGGTGTCACCTTCACTGTTTGCATCTCCTCCAAGTTTGTTAACGGCAAATATTAAAATTTTACAAGAAGCACTGACTTTTGGGGAACACTGCTGTCTACCATCTTCCAGTCTGAAAAACAACCATTTACCACAACTCCCTGTTTTCTGTCCTTTCACCAATTTTTGATCCAAGCTGACACTGGCCCTCCTATCCCATGAGCCTCAGTTTTGTTAACCAGAATTTTATGTGCCACTTTGTCAAACGCTTTCTTCAAATCCATATAAAATCCATTGCATTCCCTTCATCAACCTTCTCTGTTACTTCATCAAATTCTTGCTGGCTTTCCCTAATGAACTCAAACCTCTCCAAGTGCCTGTTGATTTTTTTCTCTTTCAATGATTTCTCCAATTCTCCTTTTGAAAGCTACTATTGAATCTGTCTCCACCACGATCAGACATTGCATTTCAAATCTGAAGCACTTGTGTGGAAAAAAAATCCTTTCCCTCATGTCACCAATGTTTGTTTTTGCCGATCACCTTCAATCTGTGCTCTCTGGTTATCAATCCTTCAGCCATTGGAAACACTTTCTCTTTATTTCCTCCATCTAAAGCTTTCATGATTTTATACACCTCGATCAAATCTCCTTTTAATCTTCTCTGCTCTCAGGAGAACAAGCCCAGTTTCTCCAGTCTATCAGTGTAACTGTAATAATCTCATCCAGGAACCGTTCCAGTAAATCTCTTCTGTACATTCACCAAAGCCTCCATGTCTTTCCTAAAGTGTGGTTCCAGAATTGGACACAATACTGCAGCTGAGGACAAACTATTATTTTATAAATGTTTAACATCACTTCCTGACTTTTACACTCTATACCTGTTTATAAAGCTCAGGATCCCATCGGCTTTATTAACCCATCAACAAAGGGGGAAATTCTACCAGAACAATTGATCAGTTCCCTTGGACATGAATCCGTGAGTCGTTCCGAGGCTGGCGGGAGAGTTTAGAGAGAACCCCAAACTGGTCATTTTTTGAAGCAGAAAACCATCAATGCATTGGCAGGGATATTAATAAAGCCCTTCGGAAGACAGGAGGAGGCCATTCGTCCCCTCGAGACTGTCCTGCCCATTCATTCAGGTCATGGCTGATTTGCTCCTTATCCACATTGAGCTGTCTCTGCTCCGAAAACATTAATACCCTTTCCGAACAAATCTCTACCGGCAATCAGGAATTAATGTCACTGCCTGTTAATACTGGGGAATTCCTTCCCTAAACCTCTCCGTCTCTCTATCTCTCATTCCGGCTTAAAGACGTTCCTTAAAACTAACCTCTTTGACCAAACATTTGGTCATCACACTTAATCTCAACTTCTGTGGGTTGGTGTCAGATTTTGTTTTAGAATGCACCCTGTGCAACGTCTTTGGGACTTTTTATTCCTCACCTTCTCCTTCACTCCGTCTCTCTCTCTCCCCCTTCCCCCGCCCCCCCATCTCCCCCTCTCGCTCTCTCTTCATCCCCCCACCCCCCTCTCTCTTTTTCTCCCCCTCACCCCCTCTTTCCCTCTCTCTCTCTTTATACCCCCTGCCCCTCTCTCTCTCTCTCTCTTTCTCCCCCTCACCCCCTGTCTCTCTCTCTATCTCTTTGAAAAATTCAGCGATGGGATAATGCTTTGAATGCCAAGGGGAGGTGGTTGGATTCTCTCTTGTTGCAGATGGTCATTGCCTGGCACTTGTGTGACGTGAATGTTACTTGTCACTGGTCGGTCCAAACCTGAATGTTGTCCGGGTCTCGGTGCATGTGGCTCTGGATTGCTTCATTATCTGAGGCAAAATACTGTGGATGCTGGAAATCTGGAAAGCATCGAGCTGAATCACTAACTCTGTTTCTCTCTCCACAGATGCTGCCTGACCTGCTCAGTATTTAAAGCACTTTCTGCTGGGATCTCAGTTGAAGATGGCTGGGCTGAGGACACTACCCTGATAAACTCCTGCAGTGATGTCCAGGGACTGAGATGATTGACCTCCAACAACCAAAACCATCTTCCATTGTGCTCGGTATGATTCCAACCAGTGGAGAGATTTCCCCCGATTCCCACTGACTTCAGTTTTACTCGGGCTCCTCGATGTCACACTCGGTCAAACGCTGCCTTGATGTTCAGGTCAGTCTCTCTTCCCAGTAGCAGACAGGAGTGAATCGTTCCCTTTGACCCTTTGTACACTGAACAAGCTGTGTTTCTTCACAGCCTGATACAGGACTGTACACGGCCCATTAATGTAGCCCATCAAACACTCCCAGAGCAGCTTCAGCACAGCTTAGGAACAGAGTACAGTTCCTTCAACATTCTCTCTCTGTCTCTCCCTCCTGCTATCTCTGACACGAGGAGAGAGACAGAGGGAGAGAGGGTTAGATATGAAGGCAGAGAGAGGGCTGTAGAGAGGGACAAAATTGGAGAGAGAGAGATTGTTGAGGTGGATGAAAAGGATAATGTAAGATATATTAATTTGATGTAATCCTTCACTGCTGTGTACACACACATATAAGAGTTAGATATGGAGAGAAAAAAAACATCGGGAGAGGGGGAAATGTAGTTGAAGTTGGGGCCCAGGCAGATACGTTTGATGATCCAGAAGGAACAGCCTCCATTTTAAACATCCAGCAAGCTATTCCACTGTGGGAGCCATCACACCCTCATGATAATGGTTGCGCAAATTTCTTGCTGGCTTATTGGTTAATTTTTAAATCTGTGATTGATAGATTCTTGTTAACCAAAGGTATTAAGAGATAAGGGGCAAAGGCAGGATATATGGTGCAAGTTACATCACAGATCAGCCAAGATCACATTGGATGCCGGAACAGGATTGTGGGGTTGAATTGCATCTTCCTCTTCCAAGATCCCCTGTGAAGTATCCTTCTATCTATTTTAGTCACCCTGTCAGTCTATGTCTCTCTGTTTCTCTCTTTCTGTCTCTCTCTCTGTCTCTATCGGACAGTGTAGAGTGAGATTCACTCTGTATCCACCCCATGATGTTCCTGCCCTGGGAGTGTGTGATGGGACAGTGCAGAGGGAAATTTACTCTGTGTCAAACCCAACCTTGTGCTTGGCTTGGGAATATTTAATGGGACAGTGTAGCTGGAGATTTACTCTGTATCCCTGGAATTTTGAAGGTTCAGGTGTGATTTGATGATTGTTTTCAAGATAATAAGGGAAACTGATGGGGTAGACAGAGAGTAACAATTCCCACTGGCTGCAGAGTCTAGAACATGGGGGCATAGTCTAAAAATATAAACCTAGTCTAAAAACCTTTCAGGAGTGAAATGAAGAAACACTTCAACACACCAGGTGTGGTATCAGTTTGAAACTCTCTTCCACAAACAGCAATTGATGCTGAGACACTTGTTAATTTTTAAATCTGAGTTTGATAGATTTTTGTTAACCAAAGGTATTAAGGGGCAAAGATAGGTACATGGAGTTAGATCACACATCAGCCATGAGCTCATTGAATGACAGAACAGGGTTGAGGGGCCAAATGGCCTCCTCCTCTTCCTCTGTCCTACGCCCAATATCCTGCTATCACTCTCTGTGTCTTGGTCTCTGTCTCCCTCTTTGTCTCTCTTTCTGTCTGTCTGTCTGTCTCTCTCTCTCTCCTCTCATCTGTGGAAATCCACACACATCAGTCAGCCATTTTAGGTTCATTTTCAGAGGCCATTTTATGTTCCCACAACACTGGGACATTTATCGCTGTCTATCCCAAACCATCTCTCTTTGTAGTCTATTTGTGTTCTCCTCACAGCTTATTGTCCCACCTAACCTAGTATCTCTCTCCTTTGCTCCGTCTCACTCACGCACTCTCCCCCCTCTCTCTCCCCCCCCATTTCTCTCTCCCCCCATTTCTCTCTCCCCCCACCCCCTGCAATCTCTCTTTAAGTGTCCTGTTATCACATCCTTTATTATAGATTCGACCATTTTCCCAATGACCGATGTTAGATGAACAGGTCTTTAGTTCCCATTTTCTCTCTCCTTCCTTTTGTAAATAGTGGGGTTACATTTGCTACCTTCTAATCTGCCTCCCTCACACTGCCTCTGTACCTCGCTATCTGTCTTACCCCCCTCTCTCTCTCGCTATCTCTCCCTCTCTCTCTTTTTCTCTCTCTCGCTCGATCTCTCCCTCTCTCTCTCTACCTCTGTCCACGTCTCAATTTGTGCCTCCCTCACACCATCTCTCCCTCTCTCTGTCTCTCTCTCGCTCTCTGTCTGCCTCTCTATGTCTGCCTCTCTGTGTCGTCTTCTCTCTCTGTGCCTCTCTCACTCTCTATCTGTCTCTCCCCCAGCACTCTCTCTGTGTCTCTCCCTGTCTCTCTTTCTCAACCTCTGTCCATGTCTCAATTTGTGGCTCCCTCACACCATCGCTCCCTCTCTCTGTCTCTCTCTAGCTCTCTGTCTGCCTCTCTCTCCCTGTCTCTGCCTCCCTGTCTCTGCCTCCCTCTCTCTGCCTCCCTCTCTCTGCCTCCCTCTCTCTGCCTCTCTCTCTCTGTCTCTCTCTCTCTGCCTCTCTCTCTCTGCTTCTCTCTCTCCGTCTCACCCTCTCTCTCTCTCTCTCTCTGCATCTCTCTCTCTCTGCATCTCTCTCTCTCTCTGCCTCTCTCTCTCTCTGCCTCTCTCTCTCTATCTCTCCCTCTCTCTCTTTCACTGCCTCTGTCCACGTCTCAGTTTGTGTCTCCCCCACACCATCTCTCCCTCCCTGTCTCCCTCCCCCTCTCTCTCTCTTTCTCCCTCTCTCCCTCCCTCTCTGTCTCTGTCTCAGAGTTACAGCTCAGATGATTAACCTCTTTATCCATGTGTTATGAACACGGGACTTTGTCTCTCTCCCATTTTCCAGGATGTTGCCAGGACTGGAGAATTGTAGCTATGAGGATAGGCAGGGGTTGTTGTCCTTGGAAAAGAGAAGGCTGAGGGGAGATCTGATTGAAATGTACAAAATGTTGAGGGTCCTGGATAGAGTGGAGGTGAAGGGCAGAGAACCATAGCAGAAAGGTCAGTGACGAGGGGGCATAGATTTAAAGTGATTGGCAGAAAAATTAGAGGGGAGTTGAGGAAAATCTTTTTCACCCAGAGGGTCGCGATGGTCTGGAACTCACTGCCTGAAAGGGTAGTTGAGGCAGAGACCCTCAACTCATTCAGAAGGAGTCTGGATCGGCACCTCAAGTGCGGTAAGCTGCAGTGCTCGGAACAAATGCTGGAAGGTGGGATGAGAATAGGTTGATCGTTTTTCGGCTGGCACAGAGAGAATGGGTGAAGTGGCCGCTTTCAGTGCCTTAAAATTTCTATGTTGCCCTTGCCAACTCGATTTTACCCTCTGTTACCCTCTGAATCTCAGTCTCTCCCTCTCTGTTACTCTCTGAATCCCAGTCTCTCCCTCTCCGTTACCCTCTGAATCCCAGACTCTCCCTCTCTGTTACCCTCTGAATCTCAGTCTCTCCCTCTCTGTTACCCTCTGAATTCCAGTCTCTCCCTCTCTGTTACCCTCTGAATCTCAGTCTCTCCCTCTCTGTTACCCTCTGAATCCCAGTCTCTCCCTCTCTGTTACCCTCTGAATCCCAGTCTCTCCCTCTCTGTTACCCTCTGAATTCCAGTCTCTCCCTCTCTGTTACCCTCTGAATCTCAGTCTCTCCCTCCATGTTGCCCTGTGAATCCCAGTCTCTCCCTCTCCGTTACTCTCTGAATCCAAGTCTCTCCCCCTCTGTTACTCTCTGAATCCCAGTCTCTCCCTCTCTGTTAACCTCTGAATCCCAGTCTCTCCCCCTCTGTTACCCTCTGAATCCCAGTCTCTCCCTCTCTGTTAGCCTCAGAATCGCAGTCTCTCCCCTCTGTTACTCTCTGAATCCCAGTCTCTCCCCCTCTGTTACTCTCTGAATCCCAGTCTCTCCCTCTCTGTTTACCTCTGAATCCCAGTCTCTCCCTCTCTGTTTACCTCTGAATCGCAGTCTCTCCCCTCTGTTACTCTCTGAATCCCAGTCTCTCCCTCTCTGTTACTCTCTGAATCCCAGTCTCTCCCTCCATGTTTACCTCTGAATCCCAGTCTCTCCCCCTCCGTTACCCTCTGAATCTCAGTCTCTCCCTCTCTGTTACCCTCTGAATCCCAGTCTCTCCCTCTCTGTTAGCCTCAGAATCGCAGTCTCTCCCCTCTGTTACTCTCTGAATCCCAGTCTCTCCCCCTCTGTTACTCTCTGAGTCCCAGTCTCTCCCTCTCTGTTACCCTCTGAATCCCAGTCTCTCCCTCTCGGTTACCCTCTGAATCCCAGACTCTCCCTCTCTGTTACCCTCTGAGTCCCAGTCTCTCCCTCTCTGTTACACTCTGAATCCCAGTCTCTCCCTCTCATTTACCCTCTGAGTCCCAGTCTCTCCCTCTCCGTTACCCTCTGAATCCCAGTCTCTCCCTCTCTGTTACCTGACCAGAGCTTTATAAATGTTCAGCACACCCTCTCGGCTTTTGTACTCACTGTATACAGTGTAAATTGTGGTATTCCCCAGGGGTTTTGATTAGGACCACTGATCTTATTGATATATGAATGACTTAGACTGGGGTAAACAGGGCATAACTTCAACATTGTGCCATCTGCAATGTAAGAAACAGTGAAGGGAATAGGAGTAGACTTCAGGAGGATAGAGGCAGTCTGGTGAAATGGTCAGACACATAGCAGGTTAACTTCAATGCTGAGAAATGTAAAATGATGCATTTTGGAAGGAAAGCTGAGGAGAAGCGATATAAACTAAATGGTACAATGTTAAAATGGGTGCAGGGACAGAGAGATCTGGGATTTCATTTGTGTCACTTTTTACATCTAAAAGATTCAATTTGGGGCTTGTAATCTGAGAGTTGAATTTAGCTTCATCCTGAAAAGGTTAGTAAACGTGTTGGGAAATGTGTCAAAAGCTGTTTCCATTCAGACATTCCTGCATTGTGGAAGTGTGAGCTCTCTTTGCAGAGACAGGAAATAGAGTTGTTTGAATGGACCTGCAGGTTTTGGTTGATGCAATAAGGTGAGAATTTGAATTGTGTCCCTTCCAGATACACAGAATTGAAGGTATTTACAGAACACCACATGAAGTAGTTTACCAATGTCTGACAAACTTCAAAGACTTCAAACACATGGAAGAAGAGGAGAAGGGAACAATATACAAAACCTCAGTCAGTCAGACAACAGCAGGAGGAAAATGAATCTCTTTTTATGGGTTTTAATTTGAAGGCCTGAGCTGATGATTGAAAAAGTAGGAGTTCAAATCCCACACTGGGCTGTTGTGAATTTGAATTTTTTTTTAAACATTAATCTGGAATTAAAAAGCCTCGAGGTTGGAATGATTCACTCCTGTCTACTCGTGCAAAGCCCGTGTGTGTCTCAGTTTTGCTGTATTTATTAATGATTTAAGATGATGTGGTAGAATGCAACATACCCAAGTTTACCAATGACACAAAAATAGGCAGCATTGTAAGCAGTGTAGCTGGAAGCATCAAATTACAAAGAGATATTAATATCTTAAATAAATGGGCAAAACTGTGGTCGTTAGATTTCAATGTCAGTAAAAAAGACTAGAACAGAGTACTTGATAAATGGTGAAAAGATAGAAACACTGGAGGTTCAAAGAGACTTTGGGGGGTCCATGTCCATTTGAGTGCAGTGTAGATTTACCAGAATAATAACTGGACTCCAAGGGTTAAATTACGAGGTGATATTACACAAACTAGGGATTTATTGCCTGGAATTTAGGAGGATCAAGGTGATTTGTTCAAAGATGTAGAGATATTAAGGGGAGCTGATGGGGTAGTTTGGGAGAAACTATTTCAGCAGCTTGGGAACATAGGAACAGGAGTAGGCCATTCAGCCCATCGAGCCTGTTCCGCCATTCAATACGATCCTGGCTGATCATCCACTTCAATGCCTTTTTCCCAGACTGAGCTTCCACAGCCCACTGGGGTAGAGAATTCCAAAGATTCACAACACTCTGAGTAAAAATCCGCCACTCCAGGCTAAAGGTGGTAGTAGTTTGGAACGTGTCTTCTGCACGCAAACATTGATGCAAAATCAATTGTCATTTTTAAATCGAAGGTTGATCTCATCAAATGCCTTTTGAAAATTGAAATATTCTTCTTTCGCTCTCTGTCCCTGAGTCACTCTGTTTCTGTGTGTGTGTGTGTTTCTGTGTGTGTGTGTTTCTGTGTGTGTGTGTGTGTGTTTCTGTGTGTGTGTTTCTGTGTGTCTGTGTGTTTCTGTGTCTGTGTGTTTCTGTCTGTTTCTGTGTGTGTGTGTGTGTCTGTGTGTGTCTGTGTGTTTCTGTCTGTGTGTTTCTGTGTGTGTGTGTTTCTGTGTGTGTTTCTGTCTGTGTGTTTCTGTCTGTGTGTGTGTTTCTGTCTGTGTGTGTGTTTCTGTGTGTGTGTGTTTCTGTCTGTTTCTGTCTGTGTGTTTCTGTCTGTGTGTTTCTGTGTGTGTGTTTCTGTGTGTGTGTTTCTGTCTGTGTGTGTGTTTCTGTCTGTGTGTTTCTGTCTGTGTGTGTGTTTCTGTGTGTGTGTGTGTCTATGTCTGTTTCTCTCTCCTCTCTCAGACCCTTTGTAAAGCTCCACATACATCAGTTTGCCATTTGAATTCAGCTGCTTTTGGTTTCACCGCATCTGCAGAGGTTACACTTCCTTATGCAGGCTGGTAAAAAACATTTATTCCGCAGTTGGCTCCAATGTTCCCGTGAAAATTTAGATGTTGTGCGTGCCCAGTTTTTTTTAACGTGAGCTGTCCCTTGAAATCTTTGAAGAATCTTTGAAGACGTGTGCTATTTATTGTGGAACAGGATCTGCGTGGGACCTTTGAGGCTGCTGCACGCAGATTTGCAGGAACATTGACCAACACTCTCCATCCCAATCTCTTCCTCTTTCTCTCTGGTACTCTCTCCCCATTGCAATCCTTCCCTCTCTCTCTTATTCTCCATATCTATCCCTGTTCTTTCTCACTGTTACTCTCTCCATCTGGATGGAGGAGGAGAAAGAGAGGCATATACAGAGGCAGCTTTACTCTGTATCAAACCCCACAGTGTACCTGCCCCCTAGATCTAGCCTTCCCCACAAGGGGAACATCCTCCCAGCATCCGCCCTGTAAAGTCCCCTCAGAATCTTGTATGTTTCAATAAGATCACCTCTCATTCTTCTGAACTCCAATGAGTATAGGCCCAACCTGTTCAACCATTCCTCATAAGATAACCTCTTCATCCCAGGAATCAGCCGAGTGAACCTTCTCTGAACTGATTCCAATGCATCCAGGCCTGACCATTTATCCACTTTCAAAGCTGTCAAACACCTTCATATTTCCCCTCTCACTCTGTTTATCCCATCCAATATTTCACACTCCTCCTCTTTAACTACAATCTCTGTATCGTTCCCACTCTTTTATAAAGACGGACACAGAGAATTCATTAAGAACCATGCCCACATCTCCCACCTCCACAGGTAGGAAGAAGGAGGAGAGGCAATCTAAACTAAAGGATATAGTTATAAAGGGGCTAACACTCTCTGCCTCTTCCTTTGCTCTAATATAATCCTTGATTTCTATCATTAACAATGGTTGGAACAATTAACTGAGGTTCTGTCAAAGCTTACTCACATTCTTTATCTGTGTCTCTCTGTCCCAGAGAGATGGTGAAGAAACTATTGATGTGTTTCGTTCAGTTAAGTTTGATGTCAATGTTTCCCCAGGATGTTGACGCTGGGTGATTCAGTGATGGGATAATGCTTTGAATGCCAAGGGGAGGTGGTTGGATTCTCTCTTGTTGCAGATGGTCATTGCCTGGCACTTGTGTGACGTGAATGTTACTTGTCACTGGTCGGCCCAAGCCTGAATGTTGTCTGGGTCTTGGTGCATGTGGCTCTGGATTGCTTCATTATCTGAGGCAAAATACTGTGGATGCTGGAAATCTGGAAAGCATCGAGCTGAATCACTAACTCTGTTTCTCTCTCCACAGATGCTGCTTGACCTGCTCAGTATTTAAATCACTTTCTGCTGGGATCTCAGCTGAAGATGGTTGGGCTGAGGACACTACCCTGATAAACTCCTGCAGTGATGTCCTGGGACTGAGATGATTGACTTCCAACAACCAAAACCATCTTCCTTTGTGCTCGGTATGATTCCAACCAGTGGAGAGATTTCCCCCGATTCCCACTGACTTCAGTTTTACTCGGGCTCCTCGGTGTCACACTCGGTCAAACACTGCCTTAATGTTAAGGTCAGTCTCTCTTCCCAGTAGCAGACAGGAGTGAATCGTTCCCTTTGACCCTTTGTACACTGAAGAAGCTGTGTTTCTTCACAGCCTGATACAGGACTGTACACGGCCGATTAATGTAGCCCATCAAATACTCTCAGAGCAGCTTCAGCACAGCTTAGGAACAGAGTACAGTTCCTTCAACATTCTCTCTCTGTCTCTCCCTCCTGCTATCTCTGACACTAGGACCGAGACAGAGGGAGAGAGGGTTAGTTATGAAGGCAGAGAGAGGGCTGTAGAGAGGGACAAAGTTGGAGAGAGAGAGGTTGTTGAGGTGGATGAAAAGGATAATGTAAGATATATTAATTTGATGTAATCCTTCACTGCTGTGTACACAAACATATAAGAGATAGATATGGAGAGAAAAAAAACATCAGGAGAGGGGGAAATGCAGACAATGTTGGGGCCCAGGCGTATACGTTTGATGATCCAGAAGGAATAGCCTCCATTTTAAACATCCAGCAAGCTATTCCACTGTGGGAGCCATCACACCCAAACAGGCATAGACACAAACACAAACACACAGAAATACCCACACAATGATATGGTTTGTGGAAATTTCATGCTGGCTTATTGGTTAATTTTTAAATCTGTGATTGATAGATTCTTGTTAACCAAAGGTATTTAGAGATAAGGGGCAAAGGCAGGATATATGGTGTAAGTTACATCACAGATCAGCCAAGATCACATTGGATGCCGGAACAGGATTGTGGGGTTAAATTGCATCCTCCTCTTCCGATATCCCCTGTTAAATATCCTTCTTTCTCTTTTAGTCACCCTGTCAGTCTATGTCTCTCTGTTTCTCTCTTTCTGTCTCTCTCTGTCTGTCTCTATCGGACAGTGTAGAGTGAGATTCACTCTGTATCCACCCCATGATGTTCCTGCCCTGGGAGTGTGTGATGGGACAGTGTAGAGGGAAATTTACTCTGTGTCAAACCCAACATTGTGCTTAGCTTGGGAATGTTTAATGGGACAGTGTAGCTGGAGATTTACTCTGTATCCCTGGAATTTCGAAGGCTCAGGTGTGATTTGATGATTGTTTTCAAGATAATAAGGGAAACTGATGGGGTAGACAGAGAGTAACAATTCCCACTGGCTGCAGAGTCTAGAACATGGGGGCATAGTCTAAAAATATAAACCTAGTCTAAAAACCTTTCAGGAGTGAAATGAAGAAACACTTCAACACACCAGGTGTGGTATCAGTTTGGAACTCTCTTCCACAAACAGCAATTGATGCTGAGATACTTGTTAATTTTTAAATCTGAGTTTGATAGATTTTTGTTAACCAAAGGTATTAAGGGGCAAAGATAGGTACATGGAGTTAGATCACACATCAGCCATGAGCTCATTGAATGACAGAACAAGGTTGAGGGGCCAAATGGCCTCCTCCTCTTCCTCTGTCCTACGCCCAATATCCTGCGATCACGCTCTGTGTCTTGGTCTCTGTCTCCCTCTTTGTCTCTCTTTCTGTCTGTCTGTCTGTCTCTCTCTCTCTCCTCTCATCTGTGGAAATCCACACACATCAGTCAGCCATTTTAGGTTCATTTTCAGTGGCCATTTTATGTTCCCACAACACTGGGACATTTATCGCTGTCTATCCCAAACCATCTCTCTTTGTAGTCTATTTGTGTTCTCCTCACAGCTTATTGTCCCACCTAACCTAGTATCTCTCTCCTTTGCTCCGTCTCACTCACGCACTCTCCCCCATCTCTCTCCCCCCCCCATTTCTCTCTCCCCCCATTTCTCTCTTTCCCCCCCACCCCTCCGCAATCTCTCTTTCAGTGTCCTGTTATCACATCCTTTATTATAGATTCGACCATTTTCCCAATGACTGATGTTAGACGAACAGGTCTTTAGTTCCCTATTTTCTCCCTCCTTCCTTTTGTAAATAGTGGGGTTACATTTGCTACCTTCTAATCTGCCTCTCTCACTCTGCCTCTCTCACACTGCCTCTCTCACAATGCCTCTGTCCCTCGCTATCTGTCTTTCCCCCTCTCTCTCTCTCTATCTCTCCCTCTCTGTCTTTTTCCCTCTCTCGCTCTATCTCTCCCTCTCTCTCTCTCTACCTCTGTCCACGACTCAATTTGTGCCTCCCTCACACCATCGCTCCCTCTCTCTCTGTCTCTCTCTATCTTTCTGTCTGCCTCTCTCTCTCTCTCTCTCTGCCTCACTCTCTTTCTGCGTCTCTCTCTCTCTCTGTCTCTCTCTCTCTCTCTCTGCCTCTCTCTCTCTCTCTCTGTCACTCCCTCTCTCTCTTTCGCTGCCTCTGTCCACGTCTGAGTTTGTGTCGACTCCACACCATCTCTCCCTCCCTCTCTCCCTCCCTCTCTCTCTCTCTTTCTCCCTCTCTCCCTCCCTCTCTCTCTCTGTCTCTGTCTCAGAGTTACAGCTCAGATGATTAACCTCTTTATCCATGTGTTATGAACACGGGACTTTGTCTCTCTCCCATTTTCTCGGATGTTGCCAGGACTGGAGAATTGTAGCTATGAGGATAGGCAGGGATTGTTGTCCTTGGAAAAGAGAAGGCTGAGGGGAGATCTGATTGAAATGTACAAAATGTTGAGGGTCCTGGATAGAGTGGAGGTGAAGGGCAGAGAACCATAGCAGAAAGGTCAGTGACGAGGGGGCATAGATTTAAAGTGATTGGTAGAAAAATTAGAGGGGAGTTGAGGAAAATCTTTTTCTCCCAGAGGGTCACGATGGTCTGGAACTCACTGCCTGAAAGGGTAGTTGAGGCAGAGATCCTCAACTCATTCAGAAGGAATCTGGATAGGCACCTCAAGTGCGGTAAGCTGCAGGGCTCCAACCAAATGCTGGAAGGTGGGATTAGAATCGGTTGATCGTTTTTCGGCTGGCACAGAGAGGATGGGCCAAGTGGCCGCTTTCTGTGCCTTAAAATTTCTATGTTGCCCTCGCCAACTCTATTTTTCCCTCTGTTACCCTCTGAATCCCAGTCTCTCCCTCTCTGTTACCCTCTGAATCCCAGTCTCTCCCTCTCTGTTACCCTCTGAATCCCAGTCTTTCCTGCTCTGTTACCCTCTGAATCTCAGTCTCTCCCTCTCTGTTACCCTCTGAATCCCAGACTCTCCCTCTCTGTTACCTTGTGAATCCCAGTCTTTTCCTCTCTGTTATCCTCTGAATCTTAGTCTCTCCCCCTCTGTTACCCTCTGTATCCCAGCCTCTCCCTCTCTATTACACTCTGAATCCCAGTCTCTCCCTTTCTGTTACCCTCTGAATCCCATTCTTTCCTGCTCTGTTACCCTCTGAATCTCAGTCTCTCCCTCTCTGTTACCCTGTGAATCCCAGTCTTTCCCTCTCTGTTACCCTCTGAATCCCAGTCTCTCCCTTTCTGTTAACATCTGAATCCCAGTCTTGCCCTCTCTGTTACCTTGTGAATCCCAGTCTCGCCCTCTCTGTTACCCTCTGAATCCCATTCTTTCCTGCTCTGTTTCCCTCTGAATCCGAGTCTCTCTATCTCTGTTACCCTGTGAATCCCAGTCTCGCCCTCTCTGTTACACTCTGAATCCCAGTCTCTCCCTCTCTGTTACTCTCTGAATCCCAGTCTCTCCCTCTCTGTTACCCTCTGAATCCCAGTCTCTCCCTCTCTGTTACCCTGTGAATCCCAGACTCTCCCTCTCTGTTACCTGACCAGAGCTTTATAAATGTTCAGCACACCCTCTCTGCTTTTGTACTCACTGTGTACAGTGTAAATTGTTGTACAGTGGTATTCCCCAGGGGTTTTGATTAGGACCACTGATCGTTTTGATATATGAATGAATTAGACTTGGGTTTACAGGGCATAACTTCAACATTGTGTCATTTAGTTTAGTTTAGTTTCGAGATACAGCACTGAAACAGGCCCTTCGGCCCACCAAGTCTGTGCCGAGCATCAACCATCCATTTATACTAATCCTACACTAATTCCACATTACTACCACATCCCCACATTTCCCGACCACCTACCTATACTTGGGGCAATTTATAAAGGCCAATTAACCTGTCAACCAGCAAGTCTTTGGGATGTGGGAGGAAACCGGAGCACCCGGAGGAAACCCACGCAGACACAGGGAGAACTTGCAAACTCCACACAGGCAGTACCCAGAATTGAACCCGGGTCGCTGGAGGTCTGAGGCTGCGGTGCTAACCACTGCACCACTGTGCCACCCAATGTAATTTGCAATGTAATAAACAGGGAAGGGAATAGGAGTAGACTTCAGGAGGATAGAGGCAGTCTGGTGAAATGGTCAGACACATAGCAGGTTAACTTCAATGCTGAGAAATGTCAAATGATGCATTTAGGAAGGAAGACTGAGGAGAAGCGATATAAACTAAATGGTACAATGTTAAAATGGGTGCAGGGACAGAGAGATCTGGAATTTCATTTGTGTCACTTTTTACATCTAAAAGATTCAATTTGGGGCTTGCAATCTCTAAGTTGAATTTAGCTTCATTTAGTCAGCAAGCTATTCCACTGTGGGAACCATCACACCCTCATGATATTGTTTGTGGAAATTTCATGCTGGCTTATTGGTTAACTTTTAAACCTGTGATTGATAGATTCTTGTCAAACAAATGTATTAAGAGATAAGGGGCAAAGGTAGGATATATGGTGTAAGTTTGATCACAGATCAGCCATGATCTCATTGAATGCCGGGACGATGGTGTGGGGTTAAATTGCATCCTCCTCTTCCAATATCCCCTGTGAAATATCCTTCTTTCTCTCTCAGTCACCCTGTCAGTCTATGTCTCTCTGTTTCTCTCTTTCTGCCTCTCTCTCCATGTCTCTATCGGACAGTGTAGAGTGAGATTCACTCTGTATCCACCCCATGATGTTCCTGTCCTGGGACTGTTGGACGGGACAGTGTAGAAGGAGCAATACTCTGTATCTAATCCATGCTGTACCTGTCTGGGGAATGTTGATGGGAGAGTGGAAACAGAGAGGTCTGGGACCAGGGTCCTCATGGGGAGGACTTAATGGTGCCTCCTAATTGACCAGTTAGCAATATTGGTGCTCCAGGGATGAAAGGGACATTGGCTGAGTGGATACGACATTGGCTGAGAGAGTGGACAATGGTTGTTTCAGACTGGAGGGAGGTATACAGTGGAGGTTTATATTAGGACCACTGATCTTTTTGATATATACTAATGACTTGGACTTGTGTTTACAGGGCATAACTTCAATGTTTGCCAATGTTTGTGTCATCTGCAATGTAATAAACAGGGAATGGACTAGAAGCAGACTTCAGGAGGAGAGAGGCAGTCTGGTGAAATGGAACACACAAGAACAAATGAATTAGGAGCAGGAGTAGGCCATTCGGCCCCTCGAGCCTGCTCTGCCATTCAATGGCTGATCTGATTGTGAACTCAACTCCACTTTCCTGTCTGTGTCCCATAACCCTTGACTCCCTAATTGATCAAAAATCTATCGAACTCAGCCTTGAATATATTCAATGATCCAGCCTCCACTGCTCTCTGGGGAAGAGAATTCCACAGACTAACCACCCTCTGAGAGAAACACATTTCTCCTCATCTCAGTCTTAAATGGGAGAGCCCTCATTTTAAACTGTGTCCCCTCGTTCTAGACTCCCCGACAAGGGGAAACATCCTCTCAGCATCTACCCTGTCCAGTCCCCTCGGGACCTGAGATGTTTCACTCAGATCACCTCTCATTCTTCTAAACTCCAGTGGGTATAGACCCAACCTGTTCAACCTTTCCTCATAAGATAACCCCTTCATCCCAGGAATCAGCCCAGTGAACCTTCTCTGAACTACTTCGAATGCAATTATAGAATTTCTTCAGTAAGGAGGCCAAAAGTGTCCACATTCCTGCAGACGTCGTCTAACTTATGCCCTGTACAGCTGTAACAACACTTCCCTACTTTGATATTCTATTCACCTTGCAATAAACAACAACATTCCATTTGCCTTCCTAATCACTCGCTGTAGCTACACGGTAACATTTTGTGATTCATGTACCAGGACACCCAGATCCCTCTGTACCGTACAGTTCTGCAGTCTCTCTCCATTTCAATAATATACTGATTTTTATTCTTCCTGCTAAAGTGGACAAGCTCACATTTTCCCACATTGTACTCCATCTGCCAATTTTTTGCTCACTCACTTAACCTTTGGAAATCTCTTTGTCGACACTTTATGTCCTCTTGACAGCTTACTATCCAACCTATCATTGGACAGACACAGGGCAGGTTAACTTCAATGCTGAGAAATGTGAAGTGATGCATTTTGGAAGGAAGACTGAGTGATATAAACTAAATGGTACAATGTTAGAATGGGTGACAGGACAGAGAGATCTGGGATTTCATCAATGTTACCTGTTCTACCCAAAAGCTCAATTTGGGGCTTGGAATCTGTGAGTTGAATTTAGCTTCATCCTGAAAAGTGTTACCAAACGTGTTGGGAAATGTGTCAAAAGCTGTTTCCATTCAGACATTCCTGCATTGTGGAAGTGTGAGCTATCTTTGCAGAGACAGGAAATAGAGTTGTTTGAATGGACCTGCAGGTTTTAGTTGATGCAATAAGGTGAGAATTTGAATTGTGTCCCTTCCAGATACACAGAATTGAAGGTATTTACAGAACACCACATGAAGTAGTTTACCAATGTCTGACAAACTTCAAAGACTTCAAACACATGGAAGAAGAGGAGAAGGGAACAATATACAAAACCTCAGTCAGTCAGACAACAGCAGGAGGAAAATGAATCTCTTTTTATGGGTTTTAATTTGAAGGCCTGAGCTGATGATTGAAAAAGTAGGAGTTCAAATCCCACACTGGGCTGTTGTGAATTTGAATTCTCTTTTTTCTAAAAATAAGCATAAATCTGGAATTAAAAAACTTCTAGGTTGGAATGATTCACTCCTGTCTACTAGTGCAAAGCCCGTGTGTGTCTCAGTTTAGCTGTATTTATTAACGATTTAAGATGATGTGGTAGAATGCAACATACCCAAGTTTACCAATGACACAAAAATAGGCAGCATTGTAAGCTGTGTAGCTGGAAGCAGAACAATGCAAAGAGATATCTGAAGTGAATGGGCAAAACTGTGGTAGATAGATTTCAATGTCAGTTAAAAAGACTAGAACAGAGTATTTTATAAATGGTGAAAAGATAGAAACACTGGAGGTTCAAAGAGACTTGAGGGGTCCATGTCCATTTGAGTGCAGTGTAGATTTACCAGAATGATAACTGGACTCCAAGGGTTAAATTACGAGGTGATATTACACAAACTGGGGATTTATTCCCTGGAATTTAGGAGGATCAAGGTGATTTGATCAAAGATGTTGAGATATTAAGGGGTCCTGATGGGGTAGTTTGCGAGAAACTATTTCTGCAGCTTTGGAATATAGGAACAGGAGTAGGCCATTCAGCCCACCTAGCCGGCTCCGCCATTCAATACTATCATGGCTGATCATCCACTTCAATGTGTTTTTCCCAGACTATCCTCATATCCCTTTATGTCATTGGTATTCAGCAATCTGTCAATCTCTGCTTTAAACATACTCAATGACTGAGCTTCCACAGCCCTCTGGGATAGAGAATTCCTAAGATTCACAACCCTCTGAGTAATGACATTTCTCCTCATCTCTGTCCCAAGTGGCTTCCCCCTTATTTTGAAATTGTGTCCCCTGGTTCTAGACTCCTCAACCAGGAGAAACATCTTACCGACATCTACCCTGTCTATCTATAATGTTACCCCAGGGTCCCCACACAGCCTGTCTCCCCGTCCCCCTGCTTCTAAAGTGTCTCAGGGTCTCCTGGCACTTTCTATCTCTCTGCTTCTGTCTCTATCCCTCACTATCTCTCTGTTCTCTCTCCATTTCTATCTCTCCCTATCTCTGTGTTACTCTACCTCTGTTCCTCTCTCTCTGTCTATCACTCTCTCCCACCATGTTGGTTATCATTGGGGGTTGAGTTAAATCACAGACAAAATAAACACTTCACCTGTCTGCCCCGGAATAAATAGCAAAATGTGTGGATATTTTATGTCTGTATTCAGACAATATAGACAGGAGTGTATATTATATGATGGGATGCTGCAAATCGATTTACACTAGTACTGTCGGAAAAACAACTTAAAAAGAATTATTCACAAGTCTAGTCCAACTTAACGAAAGATTTGACCCGATAAGGTAATAAATGCCAAAAGTCTGGAGTTTTTTGGAAAACGTTAAGCTTTACTCTGTCTGGCTTTCAGAAATTAAACATGACACATGCACTGCAAGATTAAAGATTATACATAGGTTAGGTTACATAGAATTTTGGAAGGACTAACAAGGCTAGGGAATATCCAATGAATGGTAGGATCATAGGAAGTACCGAGTGTCAGAGGGATCTTGGTGTACTTGTCCATAGATCACTGAAGGCTGCAGCGCAGGTAGACAAGGTGGTTAGGAAGGTATATGGGATACTTGCCTTTATTAGTTGAGGCATAGAATATAAGAACAGGGGAGGTTATGATGGAGCTATATAAAACACTGGTTAGGCCACAGCTGGAGTACTGTGTACAGTTCTGGGCACCACACTATAGGAAGGATGTGATTGCACTGGAGAGGATGCAGAGGAGATTGACCAGGATGTTGCCTGGGCTGGAGCATTTCAGCTATGAAGAGAGACTGAAAAGGCTGGAGTTGTTTTCCTCAGAGCAGAGAAGGCTGAGGGGGGACCTGATTGAGGTGTACAAAATTATGAGGGGCATTGATAGGTTAGATAGGAAGAAACTTTTTCCCTTAGCGGAGGGGTCAATAACCAGGGGGCATAGATTGAAGGTAAGGGGCAGGAGGTTTAGAGGGGATTTGAGGAAAAGATTTTTCTCCTGGAAGGTTATTGGGTGATTTGATGAAGGTTTACAAAATAATAAGGGAAACTGATAGGGTGGACTGAGAGTAAATATTCCCTTTGGCTGCAGAGTCAGGAACTTGGGGCATAGTCTAAAAATATAAACAGTGGCCACTTTGACTTCATCCCATCGTGTCGTATGTACATTCTCACATATAGCAGGTATAGCAGCACATATATAACAGGATAGCAGGTATAACTGTAGTCATAGTATTCAGCTGAAAATTGATCAGTTACATTGTTATTTCAGTCCATATTTACAGTACACACGGTACCTTACTGTTGTAATAAAGTCATATAGTGTCTATTCATCCCACTGGGGCAAAATGTCACTGGCTCAACATTCTCACCAAATACTAAAGCATTCCACAATGCAAGACTCACAAATTCAACACAAGTTTCCTTTTCTGAGTCTCGCTGGTCTGTTCTGATTCTCTGAGGGATTACTGATGCTTATCCTCCACATGAGCAGTCGTCCTAATCCCGTGTGCCTGTCCTGCTCCCAAACCCGGCATCCGCTTACATTAAGGCAAGTGATACAGGAGCGTCTCAGTGACTGAGGCAGGTGAGTCTTGAGGCTGAGCCGGGCACAGTGAGTGACCCGGGTTAATCCGACACTCGAGGGACAGTTTAAACGGAGCTATACTCTGTATCTAACCTGTGCTGTACCTTCTCTGAGATTGTTTGATGGGGCAGTGCAGACGAGGAGAGTTATTCCTTACCCATTTTAAATATAGAGAAGTGAATATCCAAGAGATTGTTTTAAATGTGATGAGGGTTTCTGCCTCTACCATCCTTTAGAGTCATCGAGAGACACAGCACTTATACAGGCCCTTCGGCCCACCCAGTCTGTGCCGGCCATCAACCACCCATTTTATACTAATCCTTTCAGGCAGAGAGTTCCAGACACCCACCAGCCACTGGGTGAAGAAACTATTGATGTGTTTCGTTCTGTTAAGTTTGATGTCAATGTTTCCCCAGGATGTTGACGCTGGGTGATTCAGCGATGGGATAATGCTTTGAATGCCAAGGGGAGGTGGTTGGATTCTCTCTTGTTGCAGATGGTCATTGCCTGGCACTTGTGTGACGTGAATGTTACTTGCCACTGGTCGGCCCAAACCTGAATGTTGTCCGGGTCTTGGTGCATGTGGCTATGGATTGCTTCATTATCTGAGGCAAAATACTGTGGATGCTGGAAATCTGGAAAGCATCGAGCTGAATCACTAACTCTGTTTCTCTCTCCACAGATGCTGCTTGACCTGCTCAGTATTTCCAGTATTTTCTCCTGGGATCTCAGCTGAAGATGGTTGAGCCTCGGACATTACCCTGAGGAACTCCTGCAGTGATGTCCTGGGACTGAGATGATTGACCTCCAACAACCACAACCATCTTCCTTTGTGCTCGGGAAGAGTCCAACCAGCGGATTCCCACTGACTTCAGTTTTACTCGGGCTCCTCGATGTCACACTCGGTCAAACGCTGCCTTGATGTTAAGGTCAGTCTCTCTTCCCAGTAGCAGACAGGAGTGAATCGTTCCCTTTGACCCGTTGTACACTGAACAAGCTGTGTTTCTTCACAGCCTGATACAGGACTGTACACGGCCGATTAATGTAGCCCATCAAACACTCCCAGAGCAGGTTGAGCACAGTTTAGGAACAGAGTACAGTTCCTTCAACATTCTCTCTCTGTCTCTCCCTCCTGCTATCTCTGACATTAGGAGAGAGACAGAGGGAGAGAGGGTTAGTTATGAAGGCAGAGGGAGGGCTGAAGAGAGGGACAACGTTGGAGAGAGAGAGATTGTTGAGGTGGATGAAAAGGATAATGTAAGATATATTAATTTGATGTAATCTTTCACTGCTGTGTACACAAACAGAAAGAGATAGATTTGGCAGAAAAACACATCGGCAGAGAGGGAAATGTAGATGAAGTTGGGGCACAGGCAGATACATTTGATGATCCAGAAGGAACAGCCTCCATTTTAAACATCCAGCAAGCTATTCCACTGTGGGAGCCATCACACCCTCATGATATTTGATGTGCAAATTTCTTGCTGGCATATTGGTTAATTTTTAAATCTGTGATTGATAGATTCTTGTTTACCAAAGGTATTAAGAGATAAGGGGCAAAGGCAGGATATATGGTGTAAGTTACATCACAGATCAGCCAAGATCACATTGGATGCCGGAACAGGATTGTGGGGTTAAATTGCATCCTCCTCTTCCGATATCCCCTGTTAAATATCCTTCTTTCTCTTTTAGTCACCCTGTCAGTCTATTTCTCTCTGTTTCTCTCTTTCTCTCTCTCTCTCTGTCTCTATCGGACAGTGTAGAGTGAGATTCACTCTGTATCCACCCCATGATGTTCCTGCCCTGGGAGTGTGTGATGGGACAGTGTAGAGGGAAATTCACTCTGTGTCAAACCCAGCATTGTGCTTAGCTTGGGAATGTTTAATGGGACAGTGTAGCTGGAGATTTACTCTGTATCCCTGGAATTTTGAAGGCTCAGGTGTGATTTGATGATTGTTTTCAAGATAATAAGGGAAACTGATGGGGTAGACAGAGAGTAACAATTCCCACTGGCTGCAGAGTCTAGAACATGGGGGCATAGTCTAAAAATATAAACCGAGTCTAAAAACCTTTCAGGAGTGAAATGAAGAAACACTTCAACACACCAGGTGTGGTATCAGTTTGGAACTCTCTTCCACAAACAGCAATTGATGCTGAGACACTTGTTAATTTTTAAATCTGAGTTTGATAGATTTTTATGAAACCTCTCTGTCACTCCCTCTCTCTTCTCCCATCTCTGCCTCTCTCTGTCTCTCCATCTGCCTTTCCATCTCTGTTGCTCTCACTCTCTCCTTCTCTCCCTGTCTCTCTCTCTCTCTCTCTCTGTCTCTCCATCAGTCTCCCCACCCATCACTCCCTCTCTCTCCTCCTATCTCTGCTTCTCTCTCTATCCCTCCATCTGTCCGTCCCTCCCTGTCACTCCATCTCTCTCTGTCTCTCACTCTGTCCCTCCATCTGTTTTTCCCTCCCTCTGTCACTCCCTCTCTCTCCTTCTATCTCTCTCTCTCTGTCGCTCTATCCCTCCATCTATCCTTCCCTCCCTGTCACTCCATCTCTCTCCTTCTCTCTTTGTCTCTATCTCCGTCTCTCCATCTGTCTTTCCCTTCCTGTCGCTCCCTCTCTCTCCTTCTATCTCTGTCTCTCACTCTCTGTCTCTTCATCTGCCTTCCCAACCCCCTGACAATCCCTCTCTCTCCTTCCATCTCTGTCTCTGCATCTCTCTCTGCCTCTCTCTCTGCCTCTCTCTCTGTCTCTCTCTCTTTCCCTCCATCTGCCTTTCCCTCTCTGTCACGCCCACTCTTTCCGTCTTTCTCTGTCTCTCTCTCTCTCTATCCATCCATCTGTCCTTCCCTCCCTGTCACTCCTTCTCTCTCTGTCTCTCTCTCTGTCCCTCCATCTGTCTTTCTCTCCATGACACTGCCTCACTCTCCTTCTATCTCTGTCTTTCTCTCTGTCTCTCCATCTGTCTTTCCCTCTCTGTCTCTCCGTCTCTCTTCTATCTCTGTCTCTGCCTCTCTCCTTCGATCTCTGTCTCTGCCTCTCTCTCTGTCTCTCTCTCTGTCCCTCCATCTATCCTTCCCTCCCTGTCACTCCATCTCTCTCCTTCTCTCTCTGTCTCTCACTCTTTCCCTCCATCTGTCTTTCCCTCTCTGTCTCTCCGTCTCTCTTCTTCTATCTCTGTCTCTGCCTCTCTCTCTGTTTCTCTCTCTGTCCCTCCATCTGTCTTTCCCTCTCTGTCTCTCCCACTCTCTCCGTTTCTCTCTGTCTCTCTCTCTGTCCCTTCATCTCTCTCCTTCTATCTCTGTCTGTCTCTCACTGTCCCTCCATCTGTCTTTCCCTCTCTGTCTCTCCATCTCTCTCCTCTCTCGGTCTCTTTCTTTGCTCCTCCATCTGTCTTTCCCTCTCTGTCTCTCCCTCTCTCTCCTTCTCTCTCTGTCTCTCTCTCTGTCCCGCCATCTGTCCATCAGGCTCCTCGATGCCGCACTCGGTCAAACGCTGCCTTGATGTTCAGGTCAGTCTCTCTTCCCAGTCGCAGACAGGAGTGAATCGTTCCCTTTGACCTGTTGTGTACTGAACAAGCTGTGTTTCTTCACAGCCTGATACAGGACTGTACACGGGCGATTAATGTAGCCCATCAAACACTCCCAGAGCAGGTTCAGCACAGCTTAGGAACAGAGTATAGTTCCTTCAACATTCTCTCTCTGTCTCTCCCTCCTGCTATCTCTGACACTAGGACAGAGACAGAGGGAGAGAGGGTTAGTTATGAAGGCAGAGAGAGGGCTGTAGAGAGGGACAAAGTTGGAGAGAGAGAGATTGTTGAGGTGGATGAAAAGGATAATGTAAGAGATTTTAATTTGATGTAATCCTTCACTGCTGTGGACACAAACATATAAGAGATAGATATGGAGAGAAAAAAACATCGGGAGAGGGGGAAATGTCGATGATGTTGGGGCCCAGGCAGATACTTTTGATGATCCAGAAGAAATAGCCTCCATTTTAAACATCCAGTAAGCTATTCCACTGTGGGAGCCATCACACTCTCATGATATTGTTTGTGGAAATTTCATGCTGGATTACTGGTTAATTTTTAAACCTGTGATTGATAGATTCTTGTTAAACAAAGATAGTAAGAGATAAGGGGCAAAGGCAGGATATATGGTGTAAGATAGATCACAGATCAGCCCTGATCTCATTGAATGCCGGAACAGGGTTGTGGGGTTAAATTACATCCAATATCCGATGTTAAATATCCTTCTTTCTCTGTCAGTCACCCTGTCAGTCTATGTCTCTCTGTCTAAACTAAATGGTACAATGTTAAAATGGGTGAAGGAACAGAGAATCCTTCCCCATCCAGGAGCTGACAGTGTCTCTCTCTCTCTCTCTCTCTCTCTCGACCCCCTCTCTCACTCCCCCCTTTTTACTGTCTCTCTTTCTCTTTCAATCTGATTCTGACTTTTCTCGGAATCCTTCTTGGTTGACCAGTACCCTGAAATGTTTCAGTCTCACTGTGACAAGGAACAAGCCACATTTCTGTGGTATTTTCGATATCTTAATGATTCAATTTGGAGCTTGGATTGTGTCAGGTAAATGTGGTTTCTCATTCGGACATTTCTGCATTGTGGAACTGTCAGTTATCTGTGCAGGGACAGGATATCGGGGTGTCTGAATGGAGTTGAAGATTTTGGTTGCTTGAATAGGGTGTGAATTAGATTGTGGATTGTGTCCCTGAAGGTATTTAAGCCGATGACCTGAGAGAATGAAGTGGTTTACCAATGTCTGAATAACATCAAAGTCTTCAAACACATGAAAGAACAAGATTGGAAACAATACACAAAAGCTGAGACAGTCAGGTCACAACAGGAGGAAGGTGAATGTCTTTTACAGTTTGTAATCTGAAAGCCTGAGGTAATGACTGAAAAAGTCGGAGTTCAAATCCCACATTGGGCTCTTGTGAATTTGAATTTCTCTGAAAATAAAAAATAACTCTGGAATAATAAATCCTCCAGGATGAAATGATTCAATCTCACTGCTCTGACACTGATTTACCTTCAAGTAGCGTTTTCCAGTCCACCTTTTCTAAATCGCCTTCCACCGGCCCAGCTTCATTCCCTAAAACTAAGTGTCAAACTGACCCATCTCTTGTTGACCTTGCTACGTACTGGCCTAAAAAACTTCCCCTGAATGTATATTTAGAATTCTGTATCCTTGATACCTTTTACACTAGTCTCAGATATCAATGCACCAGTTAGGTCTGCACTAGACCCTGTCTCTGTTTATATTACACATGGACCTGTCTCTGCTATAAAAATGGTTTAAAAAGTGGAGAGCAAACCCTCCAATTTATACACTAGATCCGAAGAAATAGGAGCAGGAGTAGGCCATTCAGCCCCTTGAGCCTGTTCTGTCAGTCAATATGATCATGATTGATCTGATAGTGACTTTAACTCCATTTTCCTGCCTGCCCCCCCATAACCCTTGACTCCCTTGTAAATTCATTGACCCAACCTCCACTGCTCTCTGGGGAAGAGAATTCCAAAGCCTAACCAACCTCTGGGAGAAAGAAGTCTTCCTTAGCTCAGTCTTAAATGGCAGACCCTTTATTTTTAAACGGTGCCCCCTAGTTCAAGACTCCTCCACAAGGGAAACATCCTCCCAACATCCGCCCTGTCAAGTCCCCTCAGAATCTTGTATGTTTCAATAAGATCGCCTCTCATTCTTCTAAACTCCAATAAGTATAGGCCCAACCTGTTCAACTATTCCTCATAAGATAACCCCTTCATCCCAGGAATCAGCCAAGTGAACCTTCTCTGAACTGATTCCAATACATCCAGGCCTGACCATTTATTCACTTTCAAAGATGCTAAACACCTTAATATTTCCCTCTCACCCTGTTTATCCCATCCAATATTTCACACTCCTCCTCTTTAACTACAATGTCTGCATTGTTCCCCCTCTTTTATAAAGACGGAGACAAAGTATTCATTAAGAACCATGCCCACATCTCCCACCTCCATACACACATTCCCTTTTTGGTCCCTGAAACTCTATCCTTAGTTATCCTCTTGCTCTTCATGTATTTATAAAACATCTTTGTGCTTTCCTTGATTTTACTTGGTAATATTATTTTCCGACTATCTTTTTGCTTTCCTAATTTGATTTTTAATTTCACCCCTGCACTTTCTTCACTCCTCTCGGCTTTCTGTGGTATTGAGCTCTCGGTATCTGACATAAGTTTCCCTTTTGTGCCTTATTCTACCTGGTTTGATTCTTGCTATCTAAGGGGCTCTAGATTTGGGAGTCTCACCCTGTTTGTCTTTGTGGGAAAATATTTGTTCTCAACCCTCTCAGGGAGTCGAGGGTTCTGCAGAGCAGGCCTGAAAGAGGAGTTGAGTGTTGGGACAGATCAGTCATGATCTTATTGAATGGCAGGGCAGGCTCGAGGGGCTGAATGGCCTACTCCTGCTCCTACTTCTTGTGTTCTTGTGTCCAGTTCAATATCTCCTTTAGTGACTTGGTGCCAAATTGTTATTATTTTTTATTCATTTGTTGGATGTGTTCATTACTGGCTATGCCAGCATTTTATTGCCCATCACCAATTGCCGTTGAACCTTCTTGAACCACTGCAGTCCATGTGGGGTAGGTACACCCACAGTGCTGTTAGGAAGTGAGATCCAGGATTTTGACCTAGTGACAGTGAAGGAATGGTGATATAGTTCCAAGTCAGGATGGTGTGAGACTGGAAGGGAAACTTGCAGGTGGTGGTGTTCCCATATGTGTTTCCTGTTTGTTTGCTCTCTCTCCCCCTCATTATTTCTAGACCTCCCTGTCCCTCTCTGTCATGGGAACCTAAGAACAGAAGGAAGTGGGTGCAGGAACAGAGAGACCTGGGGATGTCTGTGCACAAATTGAAGGTGGCAGAGCTAGTTAAGAAAGTGATTAAAAGGCATATGGGATCCTAGGCTTTGTAACTGGAGGCTGAGAGTATAAAAGCAAGGAGGTTATGATGAAGCTTTATAAAACACTGCTTCATCCTCATCTAGTATTGTGTCCAATTCTGGACACCGTACTTTAGGAAGGATGGGGAGGCATTAGAGAGGATGCAGAAAAGATTCACGAGCAAGGTTCCAGGGATGAGGGACTTGAGTTGCGTGGATAGATTGGAGAAGCTGGGGTTGTTCTCTGTGTCTTTCTCTGTCTTCCTCTCTCTATCTCTCCCTCCTGCTATCTCTGACACGAGGAGAGAGACAGAGGGAGAGGGGGTTAGTTATGAAGCGAGGAGAAAAAGACCAACAAATTCAGCAACCATTTCGGTGGGAGAAAAGCCAATAACAATCACAAGCTGATGGAGGGACGGGAAATCATTTACGAAGGGACAGAGTATCTGATCACACCCGGGATGGTGTAATCGATGCCGACAAAGCCCCATTTCAGCCTGCAATATGAAAAGGAGGGAGGGAGAGCTGAGAGGGAATGAGTTAATTTTGACTGAGTTAATGAGGGGGCAATGGCGTCCTGCGCCTCCCACAATGCCCCGCGAGTGGGAACGGCCCCTTTCTGCGGTACAGGCCGCGCTGCACTCTGGGAGGAGGCTCCGCACATGCGCATCTCCACAAGCGCGTTAACCGCCGCTTTTTTATATTCTCCCCCCGGCTCAGACATTCAACTTTCCTCCATTGAGATCGACAGCTGAAGCCGCTTCTCCTTTTCCTTTCAGCTGCTGTTTGCGGAAAGAAGAGGCCGGCGGGTGACGTCACGCAAACATGGCGGCTGAGGACACCTCCCTCCCGCCAGGGCGTCGGTGAGGTCTCATTGGCTGCCTCGCCCCACGTGTCTGGAGGTCAAGGGGTCAAAAGCTGCCTGCAGCCTCCGCGCAGCCGCGGTTTGGGCGACTTGTAACCCCGCCCCTGGGGTGGGGGAGGGGGGTCAGCACCAGACTCTTAAAGGGACCCTGCACCACCAGAACTGTCCCAAACTCTTAAAGGGACCCAACATGGACAGAAAGTGCAAGAGACTTGGAGAGCAAGTAATAGAGAGGGAAATAGAAAAGAGAGAGTGATGGGGAGAGAGAGAGAGGAAGAACTGAGCTTGAAAGAATCATAGAGAGATGGAGAGACCGAGAGAAAATAGGTGAGAGGGAGGGAGTGAGAGAGCAAGAGAAATGGAGGGAGAATCTCCTCAATTGGACAGAGATGGAGAGAGAGTGATAGAGAGATGTGAAGAGAGATCAAGGAGAAAGGAAGGTGGAGAGTGAGGGAGAGGTGGAGTTTGAGAGTGAGGAAACAGATAAATGGAAAGATAAAGGTGAGGAGAGAGTAACAGAGCAGAAGAGAGAGAGAAAGAGAGATGGAGAGAGAGAGAGAGTGGGAAGGAAAATGAGAAATTAGAGGAAAAGAGCAGACACAGGTTGTACAGAAAGTGTGAAAAATGAATGAGAGATAGAGTGTCCGTCAGAGAGAGAGGGAAAGTCTGGGATATATGTGGGCAGAGAGAGAGGCAGATCGTGTGTGTGTGAGAGAGAGAGAGAGACATCAGCACACGTTCACAGGAAAGAAAGTCTCGCCATGTCAAACAGTCATTTAATTGGATGCACAATCAGACAAAAGTAACTTTATCCCCGGGAGAATGAGTGGAGTCAGACATATAAAAACAGATTGCAGGTTAATGCCCAGATAAGCTTGATTAAAGATTAAAAGTTGCAGAGAGAAATCACCCAGTAATCCTAGTTGCAACCCATTGGACTCAATACAATGGTCCAAAAATATTATCACTGCCAATCAAACAATTTCATCAGCTCAACAGCAAACAGTGAAATGATCCACAAACTGCAGTGTTCAATGATTCAAGGAAGATTACAGAGCATGAGAGAGAACATAAAGACAGACACAGAGTATTTGTTTAGCTTCTCTGCCATTGTCCTATGATGAGAGGCTGAGTAAATAGGACCTGTATTCTCTGCAGTTTAGAAGAATGAGAGGTGATCTCATTGAAACATATCAGATTCTAAAGGGACTGGATAGGGTCGACACTGAGAGATTATTTCCGCTGGTCGGGAAATGAAAGTCTCCCTTATCCCTTCCTAACCAGCTTATCCACCTGTCCTGTCAGCCTCAGGAATCAGTGAGCATTCACTCCAAGGTCCCGCTGTTCACAGACACAGAGATAATGTTGGAGACAGTCATGTTGTTGGTTAGATCAAAATTGCAAATGACAAATGTGATCATAGTTTGATGTAATTCTGTGTACACAGAGGTACAAGAAATAGGTGTAGAGTGTGAAACACCAGGAGAGAGGGAGGAATATAGATGGAGAGAGGGTAACAGTGAGAAAGGGAGAGATATGCATGGAGAGAGAAGTGGAGAGCTACTCTTACTGGTAATCTCTCTCCATCTCCGTCTTCCCCTCTCTCTTACTCACTCAATCAATCACTAGTTCCCCTCTCTGCTACTCTCTCCTTGTTTATTTCTCTCTCTGTGCCCTCTTAATCTCAATCTCTCACTGTGTCATACCTTCCAGGATGCTGCACACAGCTTTGCGGGAACACTGACCGACACTCTCCATCCCAATTTCGTCCTCTTTCTCTCTGCTGATCTCTCCCCATTGCTATCCTTCCCTCTCCCTGTTCTTCCCTCTCTATATCTATCCCTGTCTTTCTCACTGTTACTCTCTCCATCTGGATGGAGGAGGAGAAAGAGAGGCATATCTCACTCTCTCCCTCTATCTGTCTCTCCCCCCTCTATCTCCCTCTCCCCCTCTATCCCCCACACCCCCTCTATCTCACACACAGCCTCTATCCCACACACCCCCTCTATCTCACTCTTCCCCTCTATCTCACTCTCCCCCTCTATCTCACTCGTCCCCTCTATCTGTCTTTCCCTCCACTATCTCACACACCCCCAATATCTCCCTCTCCCCCTCTATCTCACTCTCCCCCTCTATCTCACTCTCCCCCTCGATCTCACTCTTCCCCTCTATCTCACTCTCGCCCTCTATCTCACTCTCTCCCTCTATCTGTCTCTCCCCCTCTATCTCCCTCTCTCCCGCTCTCTCTCCCTCTCCCCCCCTATCTCCCCCTCCCCCTCTATCTCCCACTCCCCCTCGATTTGTCTCTCGCCCTCTATCTCACACACCCCCAATATGTCCCTCTCCCCCTATATCTCCCTCTCCCCCCTCTCTCTCCCTCTGCCCCCCTATATCTCCCTCTCCCCGTCTCTCTACCTCTGCCCCTCTCTCTCCCTCTGCCCCTCACTCTCCCTCTGCCCCTCTATCTCACTCCCCCCTCTATCTCACTCGTCCCCTCTATCTGTCTCTCCCCCCAATCTCTCACAGACCCCCAATATCTCCCTCTCCCCCTATATCTCCCTCTCCCCCCTCTCTCTCCCTCTGCCCCCCTATATCTCCCTCTCCCCGTCTCTCTCCCTCTGCCCGTCTCTCTCCCTCTGCCCCCTCTCTCCCTCTGCACCTCTATCTCACTCTGCCCCTCTATCTCACTCTCCCCCTGTATCTCACTCTCCCCCTCTATCTGTCTGTCTCTCGCTCTATCTGTCTGTCTCTCCATCTATCTGTCTGTCTCTCTCCCTCTATCTCCCTCTCTCCCTCTATCTGCCTCTCCCCCTCTATCTCACACACCCCCTCTATCTCAATCTTCCCCTCTATCTCAATCTTCCCCTCTATCTCACTCTTCCCCTCTATCTCACTCTCCCTCTCTCTCTCACTCTCCCCCTCTATCTCACTCTCCCCCTCTATCTCACTCTCCCCCTCGATCTCCCTCTCCCTCTCTCTCTGTCTCTCTCACTGCCTCTCTCTCTACCTCTTCCTGTCTCTCTCTCTCTGTTTCTCTCACTCTTTGTGTCTCTCTGTCTGTTGCTCTCTCTCTGTCGCTCCTCTCTCTATCTGTCCATGACTCTGTTTGTGTCTCTCTCACACCATTTCTCTCTCTCTGTCTCTATCTCTCTCTCTGTGTCTCAGTTTCCCCAATCTCTCACCATAGGACAGTCCCGTCATCCCGGGAACAAGTCTGGTGAACCTTCATTGCACTCCCTCTCTGGCAATAATATCCTTCCTAAGGTAAGGGGACCAAAACTGCACACAGTACTCCAGGTGTGGTCTAACCAAGGTTCTATGTGATTGAAGCAAGACTTCACTACTCCTGTACTCAAATCCTCTTGTGATAAAGACTAACATCCCATTAGCCTTCTGAATTGCATTCTGCACCTGCATGTTAGTTTTCAGTGACTTATTGACGGGGACACCCAGGTCGCTTTGTACATCTACGCTTTCTAATCTCTTACCATTTAATAAATACTCAATTCCACCATCCCGGGTGTGATCAGATACTCTGTCCCTTCGTAAACCATTTCCTGTCCCTCCAACAGCTTGTGCCACTGCCCTATTTATCGGTGTGTTTTCCCCTTCTGATGATGTTGAATTTGTTAGTGGCTTTTCTCCTACTGAAGTTGTTGTATTTGTTAGGTTTTTTTATCCTTGGGAAGCTGTTCTTTTCCTGTTGAAATTGTTGCATTTGTTGGTGTTTTTTTCTCCTGTTGAGGTTGTTGTTGCATTTGTTGGTGTTTTTTCCCCCTGCTGAGATTGTTGTTGCCTTTGTCGGTGTTTTTTCTCATGTTGAAGTTGTTGTTGCATTTGTTGGTGTTTTTCCTCCTGTTGAGGTTGTTGTTGCATTTGTCGGTGGTTTTTTTCTCATGTTGAAGTTGTTGTTGCATTTGTTGGTGTTTTTTTCTCCTGTTGAGGTTGTTGTTGCATTTGTCGGTGGTTTTTTTTCTCCTGTTGAAGTTGTTGTTGCATTTGTTGGTGTTTTTCCTCCTGTTGAGGTTGTTGCGGAATTGATTTGGAAAACACATTTGCTAACACTTTTCGGGATGAGAAGCTACATTCAACTGAACCCCAGGACCCGTTTCTCTGTCACGTTTAAAGCACTAACCTTGCATTAGTGAGGAGTCAGTCTCTGAAATAAATGTCCCAGTGCTGCTGTAACATAAAATGGCCACCGTGAACAAACCTAAAATGGCTGACTGATGTTCTGAGAGAGGAGGGAACGAGAGACAGACAGACAGACAGAAAGAAAGACAATCTGTAACCTCATGGCCCGGCATATCCCCCACTCTACCATTACCATCAAGCCAGGAGACCAACTCCGGTTCAGTGAAGTGTGCAGGAGGGCATGCCAGGAGCAGCACCAGGCATACCTCAAAATGAGGTGTCAACCTGGTGAAGCTACAACCCAGGACTATCTGCGTGCCAAACTGCGTAAGCAGCATGCGATAGACAGAGCTAAGCGATCCCATAACCAACGGATCAGATCTAAGCTCTGCAATCCTGCCACATCCAGAGAAAAGGAGTGATCAGCATGAAGAGACTGCTGGAGATTTATGTTCCTGGTAATCTCTCCATCTCTATCTCTCCTTCCTCTGTCTTTTACTCTCTCAAGCCCTGTCTCAACTCTCTGTTCCTCTTTATCCATGTGTTACGAACACTGGACTTTGTCTTTCTCCCATCTTCACTCTTCATCTCTACTTCTCCCTCTGTTACCCTCTGAATCCCAGTCTCTCCCTCTCCGTTACCCTCTGAATCCCAGTCTCTCCCTCTCCGTTATCCTCTGAATCCCAGTCTCTCCCTCTCCGTTACCTTCTGAATCCCAGTCTCTCCCTCTCTGTTAGCCTCTGAATCCCAGTCTCTCCCTCTCCGTTATCCTCTGAATCCCAGTCTCTCCCTCTCCATTACCCTCTGAATCCCAGTCTCTCCCTCTCTGTTAACCTCTGAATCCCAGTCTCTCCCTCTCTGTTACCCTCTGAATCCCAGTCTCTCCCTCTCTGTTAGCCTCTGAATCCCAGTCTCTCCCTCTCCATTACCCTCTGAATCACAGTCTCTCCCTCTCCGTTATCCTCTGAATCACAGTCTCTTCATCTCTGATACCCTCTGAATCCCAGTCTCTCCCTCTCTGTTACCCTCTGAATCCCAGTCTCTCCCTCTCCGTTACCCTCTGAATCACAGACTCTCCCTGTCCGTTACCCTCTGAATCCCAGTCTCTCCCTCTCTGTTACCCTCTGAATCCCAGTCTCTCCCTCTCTGTTACCCTCTGAATCCAAGTCTCTCCCTCTCTGTTACCCTCTGAATCCCGATCTCTCCCTCTCTGTTACCCTCTGAATCCCAGTCTCTCCCTCTCTGTCTCTCTCTCCCTCCCTCTCTGTTTCTTTCTCTCTCGCTGTCTCTCTCTGTCTCTCAGTGTCTCTCCCTCTCTCTCTCTGCCTCTGTCCATGCCTCTGTCTCTCTCACACCATCTCGCCCTCCCTCTCTCTGTCTCTCCCTCTCTCTGCCTCTCCATCTCTCTCTCTCGCTCTACTTCTTTTACTTTGTCTCTCCCTATCTTTCTTTCTCACCCTCTGTCCATGACTCTGTTTACATCGCTCTCTCTCTCTCTCTCTCTCTGTCTCTTTCCATGACTCCATTTGTGCCTCCCTTAGACCATCTCTCCCACTCACTCTGTCTCTCCCTCTCTCTCTCTGTATCTCCCTCTTCCTCTCTGTCTCTCCCTCTCCCTCTCTGTATCTCCCTCTCCCTCTCTGTCTCTCCCTCTCCCTCTCTGTATCTGCTTTCTCTCTCTGTCTCTCCCTCTCTCTGCCTCCATCTCTCTCTCTCTCTCCTTCTTTTACTTTGTCTCTCCCTATCTCTCTTTCTCACCCTCTGTCCATGACTCTGTTTACATCTCTCTCATTCTCTGTCTCTGCCTATCTCTCTCTCTCTCTCTTTCCATGACTCCATTTGTGCCTCCCTTACACCATCTCTCCCACTCTCTCTGTCTCTCTGTCTCTCTCTCTCTGTATCTCGCTCTCTCTGTCTCTCTCTCTTTCCCTTCACCTGTCTTTCCCTCTCTGTCACTCCTCCTCTCTCCTTCTCTCTCTGTCTCTCACTTTGTCTCTCCATCTGTCTTTCCCTCTCTGTCTCTCCTCCTCTCTCCTATCTCTGTCTCTCTCTCTCTATCCCTCCATCTTTCCTTCCCTCCCTGTCACTCCATCTCTCTACTCTCTCTCTGTCTCTCACTTTGTCCCTCCATCGGGCATTCCCTTCCTGACACTCCCTCTCTCTCCCTCTCTCTCTCTGTCTCTGCCACTCTCTCTGTCTCCAGCTCTGTCCCTCCATCTGTCTTTCCCTCTCTGTCTCTCCGTCTCACTCCTTCTATCTCTCTCACTCTCGCTCTCTGTCTGTCTCTCTCTCTGTCCCTCCATCTGTCTTTCCTTCTCTGTCTCTCCCTCTCTCTCCTTCTATCTCTGTCTCTCCATCTGTCTTTCCTTCATTGTCTGTCCCTCTCTCTCCTTCTCTCTCTGCCTCTCTCTCTGCCTCTCTCTCTCTGTCCCTCCATCTGTCTTTCACTGTCTGTCACTCCCTCTCTCTCCTTCTATCTCTGTCTCTGTCTCTCTGTCTGTCCCTCTGTCTGTCTTTCCCTCTCTGTCACTACCTCACTCTCCTATCTCTGTCTCTCTCTCTCCATCGCTCCATCTGTCTTTCCCTCTCTGTCTCTCCACACTCTCCTTCTATCTCTGTCTCTCTCGCTCTCTGTCTTTCCATCTGTCATTCCCTCCCTGTCCCTCCCTCTCTCTCCTTCCATCGCTGCCTCTCTCTCTGTCTCTCCAACTGCCTTACCCTCTCTGTCTCTCCCACTCATCCTTCTCTCTCTGTCTCTGCCTCTCTCTATCCCTCCATCTGTCCTTCCCTCCCTGTCATTCCATCTCTCTCCTTCTCTCTGTTTCTCACTCTGTCCCTCCATCGGTCTTTCCCTCTCTGTCACTCCCTCTCTCCTTCCCTCTGTCTCTCCCTCTCTCTCCTTCTCTCTCACTCTGTCCCTCCATCTGTCTTCCCCCCCCCTCACTCCCTCTCGCTCCTTCTATCTCTGTCTCTGCCACTCTCTCTGTCCCGCCATCTGTCTTTCCCTCTCTGTCACTCCCTCTCTCTCCAACTATCTCTGTCTCTGCCACTCTGTCTGTCTCTCTCTCTGTCCCTCCATCTGTCTTTCCTTCTCTGTCTCTCCCACTCTCTCCTTCGATCTCTGTCACTCCCGCTCTCTGTCTGTCTCTCTCTCTGTCCCTCCATCTGTCTTTCCTTCTCTGTCTCTCCCTTTCTCTCCTTCTATCTCTGTCTCTCCATCTGTCTTTCCCTCTCTGTCTCTCCATCTCTCTCCTTTCATCTCTGTCTCTCTCTGTGTCCCTCCATCTGTCTTTCCCCCCCTGTCACTCCCTCTCTCTCCTTCTATCACTGTCTCTGTCTCTCTGTCTGTCCCTCTGACTGTCTTTCCCTCTCCGACACTCACTCACTCTCCTATCTCTGTCTCTCTCTCACTATCCCTCCATCTGTCCTTCCCCCCATGTCACTCCCTCTCTCTCCGTCTATCTCAGTTTCTGCCTCTTCCTCTCTCTCTCTCTCTCTCTCTCTCTCTCTGTCCCTCCATCTGTCTTTCCCTTTCTGTCACTCCCTCTCTCTCCTTCTATCTCTGTCTCTCTCTCTCTATCCCTCCATCTGTCCCTCCCTCCCTGTCATTCCATCTCTCTCCTTCTCTCTCTGTCCCTCACTTTGTCCCTCCATCTGTCCTTCCCTCCCTGTCACGCCATCTCTCTCCTTCGCTCACTCTCCCTCACTTTGTCCCTCCATCAGTCTTTCCCTCTCTGTTGCTCCCTCGCTCTCCTTCTATCTCTGTCTCTCTCTCTGTTCCACCATTTGTCTTTCCCTCTCTGTCACTCCCACTCTCCTTCTCTCTGTCTCTCCCTCTCCCTCCTTCACTTTCTCGCCGTCCCTCCATCTGTCTTTCCCATCATGTCACTCCCTCTCGCTCCTTCTATCTCAGTCTCTCTCTCAATCCCTCCATCTGTCTTTCCTTGCTGTCACTCCCTCTCTCTCCTTCTATCTCTGACCCTCTCTCTCTCTGTCCATCTGTCCTTCCCTCTCTGTCTCTCCCTCTCTCTCCTTCTCTCTCTGTCTCTCACTTTGTCCCTCCATCTGTCTTTCCCTCTCTGTTGCTCCCTCTCTCTCCTTCTATCTCTGTCTCTCTGTCTGTTCCACCATTTGTCTTTCCCTCTCTGTCACTCCCACTCTCTTTCTCTCTGTCTCTCCCTCTCCCTCCTTCTCTCTCTCTCTATCCCTCCATCTGTCTTTCCCCCAATGTAACTCCCTCTCTCTCCTTCTATCTTTGTCTCTGCCTCTTCCTCTGTCTCTCTCTCTCTCTCGCTGTCCCTCCATCTGTCTTTCCCTCCCTGTCACTCCATCTCTCTCCTTCGCTCTCTCTCCCTCACTTTGTCCCTCCATCAGTCTTTCCCTCTCTGACACTCCCTCTCTCTCCTTCTATCTCTGTATCTCTCTCTGTCCCTCCATCTGTTTTTCCCTCTGTCAGCACCATTCTCCTTCTCTGTCTCTCCCTCTCTCTCACTCTGTCCCTCCATCCGTCTTTCCCTCCCTGTCACTCCCTCGCTCTCCTGTCTCTATCTTTCTCCCTGTCTTTCCATCTGTATTTCCCTCCCTATCACTCCCTCTCACTCGTTCCATCTCTGCCTCTCTCCCTGTCCCTCCATCTGTCTTCCCACACCCCACCCATCACCCCATCTCTCTCCTTCTATCTCTGTCTCTATCTCTCTATCCCTCCATATGTCTTTCCCTCCCTGACACTCCCTCTCACTCCTCTCTCTGTCTCTCTCTCTGTCTCTCCATCTGTCTTTCCCTCTCTGTCTGTCCCTTTCTCTCCTTCCATCTCTGCCTCTCTCTCTCTCTCTGCCCATCCATCTGTCTTTACCTCTCTGTCTCTCCCTCTCTCTCCATCTATCTCTGTCTCTCTCTCGCTCTGTCCCTCCAACTGCCTTTCCTTCTCTGTCTCATCCACACTCTCCTTCTCTCTCTTTCTCTGCCTCTCCCTCTGTCTCTCTCTCTCTCTGTCCCTCTATCTGCCTTTCCCTCCCAGTCACTCCCTCTCTCTCCTTCCATCTCTGCCCCTCTCTCTCTCTGTCCCTCCAACTGCCTTTCCCTCTCTGTCTCATCCACACTCTCCTTCTCTCTCTTTCTCTGCCTCTCCCTCTGTCTCTCTGTCTCTCTGTCTCTGTCCCTCTATCTGCCTTTCCCTCCCAGTCACTCCCTCTCTCTCCTTCTATCTCTTTCTCTCTCACTGTCCCTCCATTTGTCTTTCCCTCTCTGTTGCTCCCTCTCTCTCCTTCTATCTCTGCCTCTCTCTGTTCCACCATTTGTCTTTCCCTCTCTGTCACTCCCACTCTCCTTCTCTCTATCTCTCCCTCTCCCTCCACTTTCTCGCCGTCCCTCCATCTGTCTTTCCCCCCATGTCACTCCCTCTCGCTCCTTCTATCTCAGTCTCTCTCTCTGTCCCTCCATTTGTCTTTCCCTCTCTGTTGCTCCCTCTCTCTCCTTCTATCTCTGTCTCTCTCTCTGTTCCACCATTTGTCTTACCCTCTCTGTCAATCCCACTCTCCTTCTCTCTATCTCTCCCTCTCCCTCCTTCACTTTCTCACCGTCCCTCCATCTGTGTTTCCCCCCATGTCACTCCCTCTCTCTCCTTCTATCTCTGACCCTCTCTCTCTCCGTCCGTCTGTCCTTCCCTCCCTGTCTCTCCATCTCTCTCCTTTTATCTCTATCTCTCCATCTGTCTGTCCCTCTCTGTCTCTCCCTCTCTCTCCTACTCTCTCTGTCTCTCACTTTGTCCCTCCGTCTGTCTTTCCCTCCCTGTCACTCCCTCTCTCTCCTTCTATCTCTGTCTTTCTCTCTGTCTCTCCATCTGTCTTTCCCTCCCCATCACTCCCTCTCTCTCCTTCCATCTCTGTCTCTCCATCTGTCTTTCCCTCCCTGTCACTCCCTCTCTCTCCTTCCATCTCTGCCTCTCTCTGTTTCTCTGTCTCTCCAACTGCCTTTCCCTCTCTGTTTCTCCCAATCTCTCCTTCTCTCTCTGTCTCTGTCTCTGTCCCTCCATCTGTCTTTCCCTCTCTGTCTCACCCTCTCTCTCCTTCTCTCTCTGTCCCTCCATCTGTCTTTCCCTCCCAGTCTCTCCCTCTCTCTCCTTCCATCTCTGTCTCTCCATCTGTCTTTCCCTTCCTGACATTCCCTCTCCCTCCTTCCATCTATGCCACTCTCTCTCTCGCTCTGTCTCTCCAACTGCCTTTCCCTCTCTGTCTCTCCCAATCTCTCCTTCTCTCTTTGTCTCTGTCTCTCTCTCTGTCTCTCTCTCTCTGTCCCTCCATCTGTCTTTCCCTCTCTGTCTCTCCCTCTCTCTCCTTCAATCTCTGTCTCTCTCTCTCTCTATCTCTCCATCTCTCTTTCCCTCCCAGTCACTCCCTCTCACTCTTTCAATCTCTGTCTCTTCCTCTCTCTCCTTCTATCACTGTCTCTCTCACTGTCTTTCCATCTGTCCTTCCCTCCCTGTCACTCCCTCTCTCTCCTTCCATCTCTGCCTCTCTCTCTTTTTCTGTCTCTCCAACTGCCTTTCCCTCTCCGTCTCTCCCAATCTCTCCTTCTCTCTCTGCCTCTGCATCTCTCTCTGTCCCTCCATCTGCCTTTCCCTCTCTGACTCTCCCTCTCTCTCCTTCTATCTCTGTCTCTCTCTGTCAATCCCTCCATCTGTCCATCCGTCCTTCCCTGCCTGACACTCCCTCTCTCTCCTTCTCTCTCTGTCTCTCTCTCTGTCCCTCCATCTGTCTTTCCCTCCCTGTCACTCCCTCTGTCTCCTTCTATCTCTGTCTCTCTCTCTCTATCTCTCCATCTCTCTTTCCCTCCAAGTCACTCCCTCTCACTCTTTCTGTCTCTCCCTCTCTCTCCTTCTATCACTGTCTCTCTCACTGTCTTTCCATCTGTCCTTCCCTCCCTGACACTCCCTCTCTCTCCTTCTCTCTCTGTCTCTCTCTCTGTCCATCCATTTGTCTTTCCCTCCCTGTCTCTCCCTCTGTCTCCTTCCATCTCTGCACCTCTCTCTGTCTCTCCATCTGTCTTTCCCTCTCTGTCTCTCCCTCTCTCTCCTTCTACCACTGTCACCCTCTCTCTGTCTTTCCATCTGTCATTCCCTCCCTGTCACTCCCTATCTCTCCTTCCATCTCTGCCCCTCTCTCTCTCTCTGTCTCCAACTGCCTTTCCCTCTCTGTCTCTCCCAATCTCTCCTTCTCTCTCTGTCTCTGCCTCTCTCTCTGTCTCTCTCTCTGTCCCTCCATCTGTCTTTCCCTCTCTGTCTCTCTCTCTCTATCTCTCCATCTCTCTTTCCCTCCCAGTCACTCCCTCTCTCTCCTTCAATCTCTGTCTCTCCCTCTCTCTCCTTCTATCACTGTCTCTCCATCTGTCTCTCCATCTGTCTTTCCCTCCCCGTCACTCCCTCTCTCTCCTTCTTTCACTGTCTCTCTCCCTCTGTCTTTCCATCTGTCTTTCCCTCCCTGTCTCTCCCTCTCTCTCCTTCCATCTCTGCCTCTCTCTCTCTCTCTGTCCCTCCATCTGCCTTTCCCTCTCTGTCTCTCCCAATCTCTCCTTCTCTCTCGTTCTCTGCCTATCTGTCTCTCTCTCTGTCCCTCCATCTGCCTTTCCCTCTCTGTCTCTCCCTCTCCCTCCTTCTATCTCTGTCTGTCACTCTCAATCCCTCCAGCTGTCCATCCGTCCTTCCCTCCCTGACACTCCCTCTCTCTCCTTCTCTCTCTGTCTCTCCAAATGCCTTTCCTCTCTATCTCTCCCAAACTCTCCTTCTCTCTCTCTCTCTGCCTCTCTCTCTGTCTCTCTCTCTCTATCTCTCCATCTCTCTTTCCCTCCCAGTCACTCCCTCTCACTCTTTCAATCTCTGTCTCTTCCTCTCTCTCCTTCCATCTCTGCCTCTCTCTGTTTCTCTGTCTCTCCAACTGCCTTTCCCTCTCTGTTTCTCCCAATCTCTCCTTCTCTCTCTGTCTCTGCCTCTCTCTCTGTCTCTGTCTCTGTCCCTCCATCTGTCTTTCCCTCTCTGTCTCACCCTCTCTCTCCTTCTCTCTCTGTCCCTCCATCTGTCTTTCCCTCCCAGTCTCTCCCTCTCTCTCCTTCCATCTCTGTCTCTCCATCTGTCTTTCCCTTCCTGACATTCCCTCTCCCTCCTTCCATCTATGCCACTCTCTCTCTCGCTCTGTCTCTCCAACTGCCTTTCCCTCTCTGTCTCTCCCAATCTCTCCTTCTCTCTTTGTCTCTGTCTCTCTCTCTGTCTCTCTCTCTCTGTCCCACCATCTGTCTTTCCCTCTCTGTCTCTCCCTCTCTCTCCTTCAATCTCTGTCTCTCTCTCTCTCTATCTCTCCATCTCTCTTTCCCTCCCAGTCACTCCCTCTCACTCTTTCAATCTCTGTCTCTTCCTCTCTCTCCTTCTATCACTGTCTCTCTCACTGTCTTTCCATCTGTCCTTCCCTCCCTGTCACTCCCTCTCTCTCCTTCCATCTCTGCCTCTCTCTCTTTTTCTGTCTCTCCAACTGCCTTTCCCTCTCTGTCTCTCCCAATCTCTCCTTCTCTCTCTGCCTCTGCATCTCTCTCTGTCCCTCCATCTGTCTTTCCCTCTCTGACTCTCCCTCTCTCTCCTTCTATCTCTGTCTCTCTCTGTCAATCCCTCCATCTGTCCATCCGTCCTTCCCTGCCTGACACTCCCTCTCTCTCCTTCTCTCTCTGTCTCTCTCTCTGTCCCTCCATCTGTCTTTCCCTCCCTGTCACTCCCTCTGTCTCCTTCTATCTCTGTCTCTCTCTCTCTATCTCTCCATCTCTCTTTCCCTCCAAGTCACTCCCTCTCACTCTTTCTGTCTCTCCCTCTCTCTCCTTCTATCACTGTCTCTCTCACTATCTTTCCATCTGTCCTTCCCTCCCTGACACTCCCTCTCTCTCCTTCTCTCTCTGTCTCTCTCTCTGTCCATCCATTTGTCTTTCCCTCCCTGTCTCTCCCTCTGTCTCCTTCCATCTCTGCACCTCTCTCTGTCTCTCCATCTGTCTTTCCCTCTCTGTCTCTCCCTCTCTCTCCTTCTACCACTGTCTCCCTCTCTCTGTCTTTCCATCTGTCATTCCCTCCCTGTCACTCCCTATCTCTCCTTCCATCTCTGCCCCTCTCTCTCTCTCTGTCTCCAACTGCCTTTCCCTCTCTGTCTCTCCCAATCTCTCCTTCTCTCTCTGTCTCTGCCTCTCTCTCTGTCTCTCTCTCTGTCCCTCCATCTGTCTTTCCCTCTCTGTCTCTCTCTCTCTATCTCTCCATCTCTCTTTCCCTCCCAGTCACTCCCTCTCTCTCCTTCAATCTCTGTCTCTCCCTCTCTCTCCTTCTATCACTGTCTCTCCATCTGTCTCTCCATCTGTCTTTCCCTCCCCGTCACTCCCTCTCTCTCCTTCTTTCACTGTCTCTCTCCCTCTGTCTTTCCATCTGTCTTTCCCTCCCTGTCTCTCCCTCTCTCTCCTTCCATCTCTGCCTCTCTCTCTCTCTCTGTCCCTCCATCTGCCTTTCCCTCTCTGTCTCTCCCAATCTCTCCTTCTCTCTCGTTCTCTGCCTATCTGTCTCTCTCTCTGTCCCTCCATCTGCCTTTCCCTCTCTGTCTCTCCCTCTCCCTCCTTCTATCTCTGTCTGTCACTCTCAATCCCTCCAGCTGTCCATCCGTCCTTCCCTCCCTGACAGTCCCTCTCTCTCCTTCTCTCTCTGTCTCTCCAAATGCCTTTCCTCTCTATCTCTCCCAAACTCTCCTTCTCTCTCTCTCTCTGCCTCTCTCTCTGTCTCTCTCTCTCTATCTCTCCATCTCTCTTTCCCTCCCAGTCACTCCCTCTCACTCTTTCAATCTCTGTCTCTTCCTCTCTCTCCTTCTATCACTGTCTCTCTCACTGTCTTTCCATCTGTCCTTCCCTCCCTGTCACTCCCTCTCTCTCCTTCCATCTCTGCCTCTCTATCTTTTTCTGTCTCTCCAACTGCCTTTCCCTCTCTGTCTCTCCCAATCTCTCCTTCTCTCTCTGCCTCTGCATCTCTCTCTGTCCCTCCATCTGTCTTTCCCTCCCAGTCACTCCCTCTCTCTCCTTCAATCTCGGTCTCTCCCTCTCTATCCTTCTATCACAGTCTCTCCCTCTCTGTCTTTCCATCTGTCTTTCCGTCCCTGTCACTCCCCCTCTCTCCTTCCATCTCTGCCCCTCTCTCTTTCTCTCTGTCTCTCCAACTGCCTTTCCCTCTCTGTCTCTCTCTCTGTCTCTCTCTCTGTCCCTCCATCTGTCTTTCCCTCTCTCTCTCCCTCTCTCTCCTTCTGTCTCTGTCTCTCTCTCTCTCCATCCCTCCATCTGTCCATCGGTCCTTCCCTTCCTGTCACTCCATCTCTCTCCTTCTCTCTCTGTCTCTCTCTTGGTCTCTCCATCTGTCTTCCCACCCAGCCCCATCACTCCATCTCTCTCCTTCTATCTCTGTCTCTCTCTCTCTCTATCCCTCCATCTGCCCTTCCTTCACTGTCACTCCATCTCTCTCCTCTCTCTGTCTCTCACTTTGTCCCTCCATCTGTCTTTCCCTCTCTGTCACTCCCCCCCTCTCCTTCTATCTCTGTCTCTATCTCTGCTATCACTGACACAAGGAGAGAGACAGAGGGACGGAGGGTTAGATATGAAGGCATAGAGAGGGCTGTTGAGAGAGACAAACGTGGAGAGAGAGAGAGATTGTTGAGTTGGATGAAGAGGATAATGTAAGATATATTAACTTGATTTAATCCTTCACTGCTGTGTACACAAACATATTTGAGATAGGTATGGAGAGAAAAAAAACATCGGGAGAGGGAGGAATGCAGATGAAGTTGGGGCCCAGGCGGACACTTTTGATGTTCCAGAAGGAATAGCCTCCATTTTAAATATTCAGCCAGCTATTCCACTGTGGGAACCATCATACCCTCATGATATTGTTTGTGGAAATTTCATGCTGGCTTATTGGTTAATTTTTAAACCTGTGATTGATAGATTCTTGTTAACCAAAGGTATTAAGAGATAAGGAGCAAAGGTAGGATATATGGTGTAAGTTTGATCACAGATCAGCCATGATCTCATTGAATGCAGGAACAGAGAGGCAGTCTGGTGAAATGGAACACACAAGAACAAATGAATTAGGAGCAGGAGTAGGCCATTCGGCCCCTCGAGCCTGCTCTGCCATTCAATGGCTGATCTGATTGTGAACTCAACTCCACTTTCCTGTCTGTGTCCCATAACCCTTGACTCCCTAATTCATCAAAAATCTATCGAACTCAGCCTTGAATATATTCAATGATCCAGCCTCAACTGCTCTCTGGGGAAGAGAATTCAACAGACTGACCCCCCTCTGAGAGAAACACATTTCTCCTCAGCTCAATTTTAAATGGAACGTCCCTAATTTTTAAACTGTGTCCCCTAGTTCTAGTCTCCCCAACAAGGGGAAACATCCTCTCAGCATCCACCCTGTCCAGTCCCCTCGGGACCTGAGATGTTTCACTCAGATCACCTCTCATTCTTCTAAACTCCAGTGGGTATAGACCCAACCTGTTCAACCTTTCCTCATAAGATAACCCCTTAATCCCAGGAATCAGCCCAGTGAACCTTCTCTGAACTACTTCGAATGCAATTATAGAATTTCTTCAGTAAGGAGACCAAAAGTGTCCACAATCCTGCAGACGTCGTCTAACTTATGCCCTGTACAGCTGTAACAACACTTCCCTACTTTGATATTCTATTCACCTTGCAATAAACAACAACATTCCATTTGCCTTCCTAATCACTCGCTGTAGCTACACGGTAACATTTTGTGATTCATGTACCAGGACACCCAGATCCCTCTGTACCGTCCAGTTCTGCAGTCTCTCTCCATTTCAATGATATACTGATTTTTATTCCTCCTGCGAAAGTGGACAAGCTCACATTTTCCCACATTGTACTCCATCTGCCAATTTTTTGCTGACTCTTTGGAGACACTTTATGTCCTCTTGACAGCTTACTATCCAACCTATCATTGGACAGACACAGGGCAGGTTAACTTCAATGCTGAGAAATGTGAAGTGATGCATTTTGGAAGGAAGACTGAGTGATATAAACTAAATGGTACAATGTTAGAATGGGTGACAGGACAGAGAGATCTGGGATTTCATCAATGTTCCCTGTTCTACCCAAAAGCTCAATTTGGGGCTTGGAATCTGTGAGTTGAATTTAGCTTCATCCTGAAAAGTGTTAGCAAACGTGTTGGGAAATGTGTCAAAAGCTGTTTCCATTCAGACATTCCTGCATTGTGGAAGTGTGAGCTCTCTTTGCAGAGACAGGAAATAGAGTTGTTTGAATGGACCTGCAGGTTTTGGTTGATGCAATAAGGTGAGAATTTGAATTGTGTCCCTTCCAGATACACAGAATTGAAGGTATTTACAGAACACCACATGAAGTAGTTTACCAATGTCTGACAAACTTCAAAGACTTCAAACACATGGAAGAAGAGGAGAAGGGAACAATATACAAAACCTCAGTCAGTCAGACAACAGCAGGAGGAAAATGAATCTCTTTTTATGGGTTTTAATTTGAAGGCCTGAGCTGATGATTGAAAAAGTAGGAGTTCAAATCCCACGCTGGGCTGTTGTGAATTTGAATTTTGTTTTTTCTAAAAATAAACATAAATCTGGAATTAAAAAACCTCGAGGATGGAATGATTCACTCCTGTCTACTAGTGCAAAGCCCGTGTGTGTCTCAGTTTTGCTGTATTTATTAACGATTTAAGATGATGTGGTAGAATGCAACATACCCAAGTTTACCAATGACACAAAAATAGGCAGCATTGTAAGCAGTGTAGCTGGAAGCAGAACAATGCAAAGAGATATCTGAAGTGAATGGTTAAAACTGTGGTAGATAGATTTCCATGTCAGTAAAAAAGACCAGAACAGAGTACTTTATAAATGGTGAAAAGATAGAAACACTGGAGGTTCAAAGAGACTTGAGGGGTCCGTGTCCATTTGAGTGCAGTGTAGATTTACCAGAATGATAACTGGACTCCAAGGGTTAAATTACAAGGTGACATTACACAAACTGGGGGATTTATTACCTGGAATTTAGGAGGTTCAAGGTGATTTGATCAAAGTTGTTGAGATATTAAGGGGAACTGATGGGGAGGTTTGCGAGAAACTATTTCGGCAGCTTTGGAATATATGAACAGGAGTAGGCCATTCAGCCCATCTAGCCTGCTCCGCCATTCAATACGATCATGGCTGATCATCCACTTCAATGTGTTTTTCCCAGACTATCCTCATATCCCTTTATGTCATTGGTATTCAGCAATCTGTCAATCTCTGCTTTAAACATACTCAATGACTGAGCTTCCACAGCCCTCTGGGATAGAGAATTCCTAAGATTCACAACCCTCTGAGTAATGACATTTCTCCTCATCTCTGTCCCAAGTGGCTTCCCCCTTATTTTGAAATTGTGTCCCCTGGTTCTAGACTCCTCAACCAGGAGAAACATCTTACCTACATCTACCCTGTCTATCTGTAACGTTACCCCAGGGTCTCCACAAAGCCTGTCTCCCCGTCCCCCTGCTTCTAAAGTGTCTCAGGGTCTCCTGGCACTTTCTATCTCTCTGCTTCTGTCTCTATTCCTCAGTATCTCTCTGTTGCTCTACCTCTGTTCCTCTCTCTCTGTCTATCACTCTCTCCCACCATGTTGGTTATCATTGGGGGTTGAGTTAAATCACAGACAAAATAAACACTTCACCTGTCTGCCCCGGAATAAATAGCAAAATTTGTGGATATTTTATGTCTGTATTCAGACAATATAGACAGGAGTGTATATTATATGATGGGATGCTGCAAATCGATTTACACTGGTACTGTTGGAAAAACAACTTAAAAAGAATTATTCACAAGTCTAGTCCAATTTAACGAAAGATTTGACCCGATAAGGTAATAAATGCCAAAAGTCTGGAGTTTTTTGGAAAACGTTAAGCTTTACTCTGTCTGGCTTTCAGAAATTAAACATGACACATGCACTGCAAGATTAAAGATTATACATAGGTGAGGTTACATAGAATTTTGGAAGGACTAACAAGGCTAGGGAATATCCAATGAATGGTAGGATCATAGGAAGTACCGAGTGTCAGAGGGATCTTGGTGTACTTGTCCATAGATCACTGAAGGCTGCAGCGCAGGTAGACAAGGTGGTTAGGAAGGTATATGGGATACTTGCCTTTATTAGTTGAGGCATAGAATATAAGAACAGGGAGGTTATGATGGAGCTGTATAAAACACTGGTTAGGCCACAGCTGGAGTACTGTGTACAGTTCTGGGCACCACACTATAGGAAGGATGTGATTGCACTGGAGAGGATGCAGAGGAGATTGACCAGGATGTTGCCTGGGCTGGAGCATTTCAGCTATGAAGAGAGACTGAAAAGGCTGGAGTTGTTTTCCTTAGAGCAGAGAAGGCTGAGGGGGGACCTGATTGAGGTGTACAAAATTATGAGGGGCATTGATAGGTTAGATAGGAAGAAACTTTTTCCCTCAGTGGAGGGGTCAATAACCAGGGGGCATAGATTGAAGGCAAGGGGCAGGAGGTTTAGAGGGGATTTGAGGAAAAGATTTTTCTCCTGGAAGGTTATTGGGTGCTTTGATGAAGGTTTACAAAATAATAAGGGAAACTGATAGGGTGGACTGAGAGTAAATATTCCCTTTGGCTGCAGAGTCAGGAACTTGGGGTATAGTCAAAAATATAAACAGTGGCCACTTTGACTTCATCCCATCGTGTCGTATGTACATTCTCACATATAGCAGGTATAGCAGCACATATATAACAGGATAACAGGTATAACTGTAGTTATAGTATTCAGCTGAAAATTGATCAGTTACATTGTTATTTCAGTCCATATTTACAGTACACACGGTACCTTACTGTTGTAATCAAGTCATATAGTGTCTATTCATCCCACTGGGGCAAAATGTCACTGGCTCAACATTCTCACCAAATACTAAAGCATTCCACAATGCAAGACTCACAAATTCAACACAAGTTTCCTTTTCTGAGTCTCGCTGGTCTGTTCTGATTCTCTGAGGGATTACTGATGCTTATCCTCCACATGAGCAGTCGTCCTAATCCCGTGTGCCTGTCCTGCTCCCAAACCCGGCATCTGCTTACATTAAGGCAAGTGATACAGGAGCGTCTCAGTGACTGAGGCAGGTGAGTCTTGAGGCTGAGCCGGGCACAGTGAGTGACCCGGGTTAATCCGACACTCCAGGGACAGTTTAAACTGAACTGTACTCTGTATCTGACCCGTGCTGTACCTTCTCTGAGATTGTTCGATGGGGCAGTGCAGACAAGGAGACTCTGATCGGGTGGACTCTCTTCCACAAACAGCAATTGATGCTGAGACACTTGTAAATTTTTAAATCTGAGACTGATAGATTTTTTTAACCAGCGGTATTAAGAGATAAGGGGCAAAGGTGGGATATATGGTGTTAGTTAGATCACAGATCAGCCCTGATCTCACTGAATGCTGGAACAGGGTCGAGGGGTTAAATTGCCTCCTCACCTTCCTATGTCTGATGTTAAATATCCTTCTTTCACTCTCAGACACCCTGTCTGTCTGTGTCTCCCTCTATTTCTCTCATTCTCTCTCTCTCTCTGTCTGTTTCGGACAGTGCAGAGTGAGATTCACTCTGTATCCACCCCATGATGTTCCTGTCCTGGGACTGTTGGATGGGACAGTGTAGAAGGAGCATTACTCTGTATCTAATCCATGCTGTACCTGTCTGGGGAATGTTGTTGGGAGAGTGGAAACAGAGAGGTCTGGGACCAGGGTCCTCATGGGGAGGACTTAATGGTGCCTCCCAATTGACCAGTTAGCAATGTTGGTGCTCCAGGGATGAAAGGGACATTGGCTGAGTGGGTACGACATTGGCTGAGAGAGTGGACAATGGTTGTTTCAGACTGGAGGGAGGTATACAGTGGAGGTTTATATTAGGACCACTGATCTTTTTGATATATACTAATGATTTGGGCTTGTGTTTACAGGGCATAACTTCAATGTTTGCCAATGTTTGTGACATCTGCAATGTAATAAAAGGAAAGGGACGAGTAGCAGACTTCAGGAGGATAGAGGCAGTCTGGTGAAATGGAACACACAAGAACAAATGAATTAGGAGCAGGAGTAGGCCATTCGGCCCTTCGAGCCTGCTCTGCCATTCAATGGCTGATCTGATTGTGAACTCAACTCCACTTTCCTGTCTGTGTCCCATAACCCTTGACTCCCTAATTGATCAAAAATCTATCGAACTCAGCCTTGAATATATTCAATGATCCAGCCTCCACTGCTCTCTGGGGAAGAGAATTCCACAGACTAACCACCCTCTGAGAGAAAAACATTTCTCCTCATCTCAGTCTTAAATGGGAGAGCCCTCATTTTAAACTGTGTCCCCTCGTTCTAGACTCCCCGACAAGGGGAAACATCCTCTCAGCATCCACCCTGTCCAGTCCCCCTCAGGACCTGAGATGTTTCACTCAGATCACCTCTCATTCTTCTAAACTCCAGTGGGTATGGACCCAACCTGTTCAACCTTTCCTCATAAGATAACCCCTTCATCCCAGGAATCAGCCCAGTGAACCTTCTCTGAACTACTTCGAATGCAATTATATAATTTCTTCAGTAAGGAGACCAAAAGTGTCCACAATCCTGCAGACGTCGTCTAACTTATGCCCTGTACAGCTGGAACAACACTTCCCTACTTTGATATTCTATTCACCTTGCAATAAACAACAACATTCCATTTGACTTCCTAATCACTCGCTGTAGCTACACGGTAACATTTTGTGATTCATGTACCAGGACACCCAGATCCCTCTGTACCGTACAGTTCTGCAGTCTCTCTCCATTTCAATAATATACTGATTTTTATTCTTCCTGCTAAAGTGGACAACCTCACATTTTCCCACATTGTACTCCATCTGACAATTTTTTGCTCACTCACTTAACCTATGGAAATCTCTTTGCAGACACTTTATGTCCTCTTGACAGCTTACTATCCAACCTATCATTGGACAGACACAGGGCAGGTTAACTTCAATGCTGAGAAATGTGAAGTGATGCATTTTGGAAGGGAGACTGAGTGATATAAACTAAATGGTACAATGTTAGAATGGGTGACAGGACAGAGAGATTTGGGATTTCATCAATGTTCCCTGTTCTACCCAAAAGATCAATTTGGGGCTTGGAATCTGTGAGTTGAATTTAGCTTCATCCTGAAAAGTGTTAGCAAACGTGTTGGGAAATGTGTCAAAAGCTGTTTCCATTCAGACATTCCTGCATTGTGGAAGTGTGAGCTATCTTTGCAGAGACAGGAAATAGAGTTGTTTGAATGGACCTGCAGGTTTTGGTTGATGCAATAAGGTGAGAATTTGAATTGTGTCCCTTCCAGATACACAGAATTGAAGGTATTTACAGAACACCACATGAAGTAGTTTACCAATGTCTGACAAACTTCAAAGACTTCAAACACATGGAAGAGGAGGAGAAGGGAACAATATACAAAACCTCAGTCAGTCAGACAACAGCAGGAGGAAAATGAATCTCTTTTTATGGGTTTTAATTTGAAGGCCTGAGCTGATGATTGAAAAAGTAGGAGTTCAAATCCCACGCTGGGCTGTTGTGAATTTGAATTTTGTTTTTTCTAAAAATAAACATAAATCTGGAATTAAAAAACCTCAAGGATGGAATGATTCACTCCTGTCTACTCGTGCAAAGCCCGTGTGTTTCTCAGTTTTGCTGTATTTATTAACGATTTAAGATGATGTGGTAGAATGCAACATACCCAAGTTAACCAATGACACAAAAATAGGCAGCATTGTAAGCAGTGTAGCTGGAAGCAGAACAATGCAAAGAGATATCTGAAGTGAATGGTTAAAACTGTGGTGATAGATTTCAATGTCAGTTAAAAAGACGAGAACAGAGTACTTTATAAATGGTGTAAAGATAGAAACACTCGAGGTCCAAAGAGAGTTGAGGGGTCCGTGTCCATTTGAGTGCAGTGTAGATTTACCAGAATGATAACTGGACTCCAAGGGTTAAATTACAAGGTGATATTACACAAACTGGGGATTTATTGCCTGGAATTTAGGAGGATCAAGGTGATTTGATCAAAGATGTTGAGATAGTAAGGGGAACTGATGGGGTAGTTTGCGAGAAACTATTTCTGCAGCTTTGGAATATATGAACAGGAGTAGGCCATTCAGCCCATCGAGCCTGCTCCGCCATTCAATACTATCATGGCTGATCATCCACTTCAATGTGTTTTTCCCAGACTATCCTCATATCCCTTTATGTCATTGGTATTCAGCAATCTGTCAATCTCTGCTTTAAACATACTCAATGACTGAGCTTCCACAGCCCTCTGGGATAGAGAATTCCGAAGATTCACAACCCTCTGAGTAATGACATTTCTCCTCATCTCTGTCCCAAGTGGCTTCCCCCTTATTTTGAAATTGTGTCCCCTGTTTCTAGACTCCTCAACCATGAGAAACATCTTACCTACATCTACCCTGTCTATCTATAATGTTACCCCAGGGTCCCCACACAGCCTGTCTCCCCGTCCCCCTGCTTCTAAAGTGTCTCAGGGTCTCCTGGCACTTTCTATCTCTCTGCTTCTTTCTCTATCCCTCACTATCTCTCTGTTCTCTCTCCATTTCTATCTCTCCCTATCTCTCTGTTACTCTACCTCTGTTCCTCTCTCTCTGTCTATCACTCTCTCCCACCATGTTGGTTATCATTGGGGGTTGAGTTAAATCACAGACAAAATAAACACTTCACCTGTCTGCCCCGGAATAAATAGCAAAATTTGTGGATATTTTATGTCTGTATTCAGACAATATCGACAGGAGTGTATATTATATGATGGGATGCTGCAAATCGATTTACACTAGTACTGTCGGAAAAACAACTTAAAAAGAATTATTCACAAGTCTAGTCCAACTTAACGAAAGATTTGACCCGATAAGGTAATAAATGCCAAAAGTCTGGAGTTTTTTGGAGTACGTTAAGCTTTACTCTGTCTGGCTTTCAGAAATTAAACATTACACATGCACTGCAAGATTAAAGATTATACATAGGTTAGGTTACACAGAATTTTGGAAGGACTAACAAGGCTAGGGAATATCCAATGAATGGTAGGATCATAAGAAGTACCGAGTGTCAGAGGGATCTTGGTGTACTTGTCCATAGATCACTGAAGGCTGCAGCGCAGGTAGACAAGGTGGTTAGGAAGGTATATGGGATACTTGCCTTTATTAGTTGAGGCATAGAATATAAGAACAGGGAGGTTATGATGGAGCTGTATAAAACACTGGTTAGGCCACAGCTGGAGTACTGTGTACAGTTCTGGGCACCACACTATAGGAAGGATGTGATTGCACTGGAGAGGATGCAGAGGAGATTGACCAGGATGTTGCCTGGGCTGGAGCATTTCAGCTATGAAGAGAGACTGAAAAGGCTGGAGTTGTTTTCCTCAGAGCAGAGAAGGCTGAGGGGGGACCTGATTGAGGTGTACAAAATTATGAGGGGCATTGATAGGTTAGATAGGAAGAAACTTTTTCCCTTAGCAGAGGGGTCAATAACCAGGGGGCATAGATTGAAGTTGAGGGGCAGGAGGTTTAGAGGGGATTTGAGGAAAAGATTCTTCTCCTGGAAGGTTATTGGATGATTTGATGAAGGTTTACAAAATAATAAGGGAAACTGATAGGGTGGACTGAGAGTAAATATTCCCTTTGGCTGCAGAGTCAGGAACTTGGGGCATAGTCAAAAATATAAACAGTGGCCACTTTGACTTCATCCCATCGTGTCGTATGTACATTCTCACATATAGCAGGTATAGCAGCACATATATAACAGGATAGCAGGTATAACTGTAGTTATAGTATTCAGCTGAAAATTGATCAGTTACATTGTTATTTCAGTCCATATTTACAGTACACACGGTACCTTACTGTTGTAATCAAGTCATATAGTGTCTATTCATCCCACTGGGGCAAAATGTCACTGGCTCAACATTCTCACCAAATACTAAAGCATTCCACAATGCAAGACTCACAAATTCAACACAAGTTTCCTTTTCTGAGTCTCGCTGGTCTGTTCTGATTCTCTGAGGGATTACTGATGCTTATCCTCCACATGAGCAGTCGTCCTAATCCCGTGTGCCTGTCCTGCTCCCAAACCCGGCATCCACTAACATTAAGGCAAGTGATACAGGAGCGTCTCAGTGACTGAGGCAGGTGAGTCTTGAGGCTGAGCCGGGCACAGTGAGTGACCCGGGTTAATCCGACACTCCAGGGACAGTTTAAACGGAGCTTTACTCTGTATCTAATCCGTGCTGTACCTTCTCTGAGATTGTTTGATGGGGCAGTGCAGACGAGGAGAGTTATTCCTTACCCATTTTAAATATCGAGAAGTGAATATCCAAGAGATTGTTTTGAATGTGATGAGGGTTTCTGCCTCTACCATCCTTTAGAGTCATAGAGAGATACAGCACTTATACAGGCCCTTCGGCCCGCCCAGTCTGTGCCGGCCATCAACCACCCATTTTATACTAATCCTTTCAGGCAGTGAGTTCCAGACACCCACCAGCCACTGGGTGAAGAAACTATTGATGTGTTTCGTTCTGTTAAGTTTGATGTCAATGTTTCCCCAGGATGTTGATGCTGGGTGATTCAGTGATGGGATAATGCTTTGAATGCCAAGGGGAGGTGGTTGGATTCTCTCTTGTTGAAGATGGTCATTGCCTGGCACTTGTGTGACGTGAATGTTACTTGCCACTGGTCGGCCCAAGTCTGAATGTTGTCCGGGTCTTGGTGCATGTGGCTCTGGATTGCTTCATTATCTGAGGCAAAATACTGTGGATGCTGGAAATCTGGAAAGCATCGAGCTGAATCACTAACTCTGTTTTTCTCTCCACAGATGCTGCTTGACCTGCTCAGTATTTCCAGTATTCTCTCCTGTGATCTCAGCTGAAGATGGTTGAGCCTCGGTCACTACCCTGAGGAACTCCTGCAGTGATGTCCTGGGACTGAGATGATTTACCTCCAACAACCACAACCATCTTCTTTGTGCTCGGTATGACTCGAACCAGCGGATTCCCACTGACTTCAGTTTTACTCGGCTCCTCGATGTCACACTCAGTCAAACGCTGCCTTGATGTTAAGGTCAGTCTCTCTTCCCAGCAGCAGACAGGAGTGAATCATTCCCTTTGACCCGTTGTACACTGAACAAGCTGTGTTTCTTCACAGCCTGATACAGGACTGTACACGGCCGATTAATGTAGCCCATCAAACACTCCCAGAGCAGCTTCAGCACAGCTTAGGAATAGAGGATAGTTCCTTCAACTTTCTTTCTCTGTCTTCCTCTCTCTGTCTCTCCCTCCTGCGATCTCTGACACGAGGAGAGAGACAGAGGGAGAGAGGGTTAGATATGCAGAAAGAGGGAGTGCTGTGGAGAGGGACAAGGTTGGAGAGAGAGAGATTGCGGGGTCGATTGAAAGGGAGAATGTAAGAGAAATTAATTTGATGTAATCCTTCACTGCTGTGTGCACAAACATTTAAGAGATAGGTATGGAGACGGAAACATCGGGAGATATCTCTGTCTCTCTCTCTGTCTCTCCATCTGTCTTTCGCTCTCTGTCTCTCCCACTCTCTCCTTCTCTCTCTGTCTCTCTCTCTGTCCCTCCATCTGACTTTCCCTCTCTGTCTCTCCATCTCTCTCCTATCTTTGTTTCTCTCTCTGTCCTTCCGTCTGTATTTCTCTCCCTGTCAATCCCATTCTCTCCTTACATCTCTGCCTCTCTCTCTCTCTCGCTCTCTGTCTCTCCATCTGTCTATCCCTCCCTGTCAATCGCTCTCTCCCATTCTATCTCTGCCTCTCTCTCTGTCTCTCTCTCTCGGTCTCTCTCTCTCTCTGTCCCTCCATCTGTCTTTCCCTGTCTGTTTCTCCCTTTCTCTCCTTCCATCTCTGCCTCTCTCTCTCTCTGTCCCTCCATCTGTCTTTCCCTCTCTGTCTCTCACTCTCTCGCCTTCTCTCTCTGTCTCTCTCTCTCTGTCTTTCCATCTGTCGTTCCCTCTCTGTCTCTCCCTCTCTTTCCTTATCTCTCTGTCTCTCTCTCTCTCTCTCTCTCTCCATCTACCTTCCCCACCCCATGTCACTCCCTCTCTCTCCTTCTAACTCTATCTCTGCCTTTCTCTCTGTCTCTCTCTCTGTCCCATCATCTGTCCTTCCCTCCCTGTCACTCCATCTCTCTCCTTCTCTCTCTGTCTCTCACTTTGTCCCTCCATCTGTATTTCCCTTCCTGAAACTCCCTCTCTCTCCTCTCTCTGTCTCTCTCTCTCAATCCCTCCATCTGTCCTTCCCTCCCTGTCAATCCGTCTCTCTCCTTCCCTCTCTGTCTCTCACTTTGTCCCTCCATCTGTCTTTCCCTTCCTGACACTCCCTCTCACTACTTCTATCTCTGTCTCTGCCACTCTCTCTGTCTCTCTCTCTTGTCCCTCCATCAGTCTTTCCCTCTCTGTCTCTCCATCTCTCTCCTTCTCTCTCTGTCCCTCCATCTGTCTTTCCCTTCCTGACACTCCCTCTCACTACTTCTATCTCTGTCTCTGCCACTCTCTCTGTCTCTCTCTCTTGTCCCTCCATCTGTCTTTCCCTCCCTATCACTCCCTCTCTCTCCTTCCATCTCTACTTCTCTCTCTCTGTCCCTCCATCAGTCTTCCCACCCCCCCCCCCCCCCGTCACACCATCTCTCTCCTTCTCTCCCTGTCTCTCTCTCTCTGTCACTCCATCTGTCTTTCCCTCCCTGTCACTCACTCTCTCTCCTTCTATCTCTGTCTTTCTCTCTGTCTCTCCATCTGTCTTTCCCTCCCTATCACTCTCTCTCTCTCCTTCCATCTCTGCCTCTCTCTCTCTGTCCCTCCATCTGTCTTCCCACCCCCACCCCCATCATTCCATCTCTCTCCTAACTCTGTTCCTCTCTCTGTATCCCACCATCTGTCCTTCCCTTTATGTCACTCCATCTCTCTCCCTGTCTATCTCTCTCTGTCCCTCCATCTGTCTATCCCTCTCTGTCTCTCCCTCTCCCTCCTTCTATCTCTGTCTCTCTCTGTCTTTCCATCTGTATTTCCCTCCCTGTCACTCCCTCCCTCTCCTTCCATCTCTGCCTCTCTCTCTCTCTCTCTCTGTCTCTCTCTCCAACTGCCTTTCCCTCTCTGTCTCTCCCACTCTCTCCTTCTTTCTCTCTCTGCCTCTCTCTCTGTCCCACCATCAGTCTTTCCCTCTCTGTCACTCCCTCTCTCTCCTTCTATCTCTGTCTTTCTCTGTCCCTCCATCTGTCTTTCCTTCTCTGTCTCTCCCTCTCTCTATCTCTGTCTCTCTCTCTCTGTCTCTCGATCTGTCTTTCCCTCCCTGTCACTACCTCTCTCTCCTTTCCTCTCTGTCTCTCTCTCTATCCCTCCATCTGTCATTCCCTCCGTCACTCCATCTCTCTCCTTCTCTCTCTGTCTCTCACTCTGTCCCTCCATCTGTCTTTCCCTCCCTGTCGCTCCCTCTCTCTCATTCTCTTTCTGTCTCTCTCTCTGTCCCTCTGTCTGTCTTTCCCTCTATGACACTCCCTCTCACTCCTTCTATCTCTGTCTCTCTCTCTGTCCCTCTATCTGTCTTTCCCTGTCTGTTTCTCCCTTTCTCTCCTTCCATCTCTGCCTCTCTCTCTCTCTCTGTCCCTCCATCTGTCTTTCCCTCTCTGTCTCTCACTCTCTCGCCTTCTCTCTCTGTCTCTCTCTCTCTGTCTTTCCATCTGTCGTTCCCTCTCTGTCTCTCCCTCTCTTTCCATCTCTCTCTGTCTCTCTCTCTCTCTCTGTCTCTCCATCTATCTTCCCCACCCCCTGTCACTCCCTCTCTCTCCTTCTATCTCTATCTCTGCCTTTCTCTCTGTCTCTCTCTCTGTCCCACCATCTGTCTTTCCCTGTGCTGTCACTCCCTCTCTCTCCTTCTATCTCTGTCTCTCTCTCTCTCTCTCTATCCCTCCATCTGTCCTTCCCTCCCTGTCACTCCATCTCTCTCCTGTTCTCTCTGTCTCTCACTTCGTCCCTCCATCTGTCTTTCCCTTCCTGACACTCCCTCTCTCTCCTTCTCTCTCTGTCTCTCTCTCTCTCTATCCCTCCATCTGTCCTTCCCTCCCTGTCACTCCGTCTCTCTCCTTCTCTCTCTGTCTTTCACTTTGTCCCTCCATCTGTCTTTCCCTTCCTGACACTCCCTCTCACTACTTCTATCTCTGTCTCTGCCACTCTCTCTGTCTCTCTCTCTTGTCCCTCCATCAGTCTTTCCATCTCTGTCTCTCCATCTCTCTCCTTCTCTATCTGTCTCTCTCTCTCTGTCCCTCCATCTGTCTTTCCCTCCCTGTCACTCCCTCTCTCTCCTTCTATCTCTGTCTTTCTCTCTGTCTCTCCATCTGTCTTTCCCTCCCGATCACTCCCTCCCTCTCCTTCCATCTCTGCCTCTCTCTCTCTCTGTCCCTCCATCTGTCTCGCCACCCCCACCCCCATCATTCCATCTCTCTCCTATCTCTGTTCCTCTCTCTGTATCCCACCATCTGTCTTTCCCTCCATGTCACTCCATCTGTCTCCCTGTCTCTCTCTCTGTGTCCTTCCATCTGTCTTTCCCTCTCTGTCTCTCCCTCTCCCTCCTTCTATCTCTGTCTCTCTCTGTCTTTCCATCTGTATTTCCCTCCCTGTCACTCCCTCCCTCTCCTTCCATCTCTGCCTCTCTCTCTCTCTGTCTCTCTCTCCAACTACCTTTCCCTCTCTGTCTCTCCCACTCTCTCCTTCTTTCTCTCTCTGCCTCTCTCTCTGCCTCTCTCTCTGTCCCTCCATCTGTCTTTCCCTCTCTGTCAATCCCTCTCTCTCCTTCTGTCTCTGTCTCTCTCTGTCCCTCCATCTGTCTTTCCCTCTCTGTCAATCCCCCTCTCTCCTTCTGTCTCTGTCTTTCTCTGTCGCTCCATCTGTCTTTACTTCTCTGTCTCTCCCTCTTTCTATCTCTGCCTCTCTCCCTCTGTCTCTCGATCTGTCTTTCCCTCCCTGTCACTCCATCTCTCTCCTTCTCTCTCAGTCTCTAACTCTATCCCTCCATCTGTCTTTCCCTCTCTGACACTCCCTCTCTCTCCTTCTATCTCTGTATCTCTCTCCGTCCCTCCATCTGTCTTTTCTTCCCTGTCTCTCCCTCTCTCACCTTCCCTCTCTGTCTCTCCCTCTCTCTCCTTCCATCTCTGTCTCTCTCTCTGTCTCTCCATCTGTCTTTTCTTCTCTGTCTCTCCCTCTTTCTATCTCTGCCTCTCTCCCTCTGTCTCTCGATCTGTCTTTCCCTCCCTGTCACTCCATCTCTCTCCTTCTCTCTCAGTCTCTAACTCTATCCCTCCATCTGTCTTTCCCTCTCTGACACTCCCTCTCTCTCCTTCTATCTCTGTATCTCTCTCCGTCCCTCCATCTGTCTTTTCTTCCCTGTCTCTCCCTCTCTCACCTTCTCTCTCTGTCTCTCCCTCTCTCTCCTTCTCTCTCTGTCTCTGTCTCTCTCTCTGTCCCTCCATCTGTCCATCAGGCTCCTCGATGTCACACTCGGTCAAACACTGCCTTGATGTTAAGGTCAGTCTCTCTTCCCAGTAGCAGACAGGAGTGAATCGTTCCCTTTGACCCGTTGTACACTGAACAAGCTGTGCTTCTTCACAGCCTGATACAGGACTGTACACGGCCGATTAATGTAGCCCATCAAACACTCCCAGAGCAGGTTCAGCACAGCTTAGGAACAGAGTACAGTTCCTTCAACATTCTCTCTCTGTCTCTCCCTCCTGCTATCTCTGACACTAGGACCGAGACAGAGGGAGAGAGGGTTAGATATGAAGGCAGAGAGAGGGCTGTAGAGAGGGACAAAGTTGGAGAGAGAGAGGTTGTTGAGGTGGATGAAAAGGATAATGTAAGATATATTAATTTAATGTAATCCTTCACTGCTGTGGACACAAACATATAAGAGATAGATATGGAGAGAAAAAAAACATGGGGAGAGGGGGAAATGTCGATGATGTTGGGGCCCAGGCAGATACTTTTGATGATCCAGAAGAAATAGCCTCCATTTTAAACATCCAGTAAGCTATTCCACTGTGGGAGCCATCACACCCTCATGATATTGTTTGTGGAAATTTCATGCTGGATTATTGGTTAATTTTTAAACCTGTGATTGATAGATTCTTGTTAAACAAAGATAGTAAGAGATAAGGGGCAAAGGCAGGATATATGGTGTAAGATAGATCACAGATCAGCCCTGATCTCATTGAATGCCGGAACAGGGTTGTGGGGTTAAATTACATCCAATATCCGATGTTAAATATCCTTCTTTCTCTGTCAGTCACCCTGTCAGTCTATGTCTCTCTGTCTAAACTAAATGGTACAATGTTAAAATGGGTGAAGGAACAGAGAATCCTTCCCCATCCAGGAGCTGACAGTGTCTCTCTCTCTCTCTCTCTCTCTCTCTACCCCCTCTCTCACTCCCCCCTTTTTGCTGTCTCTCTTCCTCTTTCAATCCTGATCCTGACTTTTCTCGGAATCCTTCTTGGTTGAATAGTACCCTGAAATGTTTCAGTCTCACTGTTACAAGGAACAAGTCACATTTCTGTGGTATTTTCGATATCTTAATGATTCAATTTGGAGCTTGGATTGTGTCAGGTAAATGTGGTTTCTCATTCAGACATTTCTGCATTGTGGAACTGTCAGTTATCTGTGCAGGGACAGGATATCGGGGTGTCTGAATGGAGTTGAAGATTTTGGTTGCTTGAATAGGGTGTGAATTAGATTGTGGATTGTGTCCCTGAAGGTATTTAAGCCGATGACCTGAGAGAATGAAGTGGTTTACCAATGTCTGAATAACATCAAAGTCTTCAAACACATGAAAGAACAAGATTGGAGACAATACACAAAAGCTGAGACAGTCAGGTCACAACAGGAGGAAGGTGAATGTCTTTTACAGTTTGTAATCTGAAAGCCTGAGCTAATGACTGAAAAAGTCGGAGTTCAAATCCCACATTGGGCTCTTGTGAATTTGAATTTCTCTGAAAATAAAAAATAACTCTGGAGTAATAAATCCTCCAGGATGAAATGATTCAATCTCACTGCTCTGACACCGATTTACCTTCAAGTACCGTTTTCCAGTCCACCTTTTCTAAATCACCTTCCACCGGCCCAGCTTCATTCCCTAAAACTAAGTGTCAAACTGACCCATCTCTTGTTGACCTTGCTACGTACTGGCCTAAAAAAACTTCCCCTGAATGTATATTTAGAATTCTGTATCCTTGATACCTTTTACACTAGTCTCAGATATCAATGCACTAGTTAGGTCTGCACTAGACCCTGTCTCTGTTTATATTACACATGGACCTGTCTCTTCTATAAAAATGGTTTAAAAAGTGGAGAGCAAACCCTCCAATTTATACACTCGATCTGAAGAAATAGGAGCAGGAGTAGGCCATTCAGCCTCTTGAGCCTGTTCTGTCAGTCAATACGATCATGATTGATCTGATAGTGACTTTCACTCCATTTTCCTGCCTGCCCCCCCATAACCCTTGACTCCCTTGTAAATTCATTGACCCAACCTCCACTGCTCTCTGGGGAAGAGAATTCCAAAGCCTAACCAACCTCTGGGAGAAAGAAGTCTTCCTCAGCTCAGTCTTAAATGGCAGACCCTTTATTTTTAAACGGTGCCCCCGAGTTCAAGACTCCTCCACAAGGGAAACATCCTCCCAACATCCGCCCTGTCAAGTCCCCTCAGAATCTTGTATGTTTCAATAAGATCACCTCTCATTCTTCTAAACTCCAATGAGTATAGGCCCAACCTGTTCAACTATTCCTCATGAGATAACCCCTTCATCCCAGGAATCAGCCTAGTGAACCTTCTCTGAACTGATTCCAATGCATCCAGGCCTGACCATTTATTCACTTTCAAAGATGCTAAACACCTTAATATTTCCCTCTCACCCTGTTTATCCCATCCAATATTTCACACTCCTCCTCTTTAACTACAATGTCTGCATTGTTCCCCCTCTTTTATAAAGACGGAGACAAAGTATTCATTAAGAACCGTGCCCACATTTCCCACCTCCATACACACATTCCCTTTTTGGTCCCTAATACTCTATCCTTAGTTATCCTCTTGCTCTTCATGTATTTATAAAACATCTTTGTGCTTTCCTTGATTTTACTTGGTAATATTATTTTCCGACTATCTTTTTGCTTTCCTAATTTTCTTTTTAATTTCACCCCTGCACTTTCTTCACTCCTCTCGGCTTTCTGTGGTATTGAGCTCTCGGTATCTGACATAAGCTTCCCTTTTGTGCCTTATTCTACCTGGTTTGATTCTTGCTTTCTAAGGGGCTCTAGATTTGGGAGTCTCACCCTGTTTGTCTTTGTGGGAAAATATTTGTTCTCAACTATGGATTGCTTCATTATCTGAGGCAAAATACTGTGGATGCTGGAAATCTGGAAAGCATCGAGCTGAATCACTAACTCTGTTTCTCCCCCCAGAGATGCTGCTTGACCTGCTCAGTATTTCCAGCATTCTCTCCTGGGATCTCAGCTGAAGATGGTTGAGCCTCGGACACTACCCTGAGGAACTCCTGCAGTGATGTCCTGGGACTGAGATGATTGACCTCCAACAACCACAACCATCTTCCTTTGTGCTCGGTATGTGTCCAACCAGCGGATTCCCACTGACTTCAGTTTTACTCGGGCTCCTCGATGTCACACTCGGTCAAACACTGCCTTAATGTTAAGGTCAGTCTCTCTTCCCAGTAGCAGACAGGAGTGAATCGTTCCCTTTGACCCGTTGTACACTGAACTTGCTCTGTTTCTTCACAGCCTGATACAGGACTGTACACGGCCCATTAATGTAGCCCATCAAACACTCCCAGAGCAGCTTCAGCACAGCTTAGGAACAGAGTACAGTTCCGTCAACATTCTCTCTCTGTCTCTCCCTCCTGCTATCTCTGACACTAGGAGAGAGACAGAGGGAGAGAGGGTTAGATATGAAGGCAGAGAGAGTGCTGTAGAGAGGGACAAAGTTGGAGAGAGAGAGGTTGTTGAGGTGGATGAAAAGGATAATGTAAGATATATTAATTTGATGTAATCCTTCACTGCTGTGGACACAAACATATTAGAGATAGATATGGAGAGAAAAAAACATCGGGAGAGTGGGAAATGCAGACAATGTTGGGGCCCAGGCGGATAATGTTGATGATCCAGAAGGAACAGTCTCCATTTTAAACATCCAGCAAGCTATTCCACTGTGGGAGCCATCACACCCAAACAGACATAGACACACACACAAATACACAGAAATACCCACACAATGATATTGTTTGTGCAAATTTCATGCTGGCTTATTGGTTAATTTTTAAATCTGTGATTGATAGATTCTTGTTAACCAAAGGTATTAAGAGATAAGGGGCAAAGGCAGGATATATGGTGTAAGTTACATCACAGATCAGCCAAGATCTCATTGGATGCCGGAACAGGATTGTGGGGTTAAATTGCATCCTCCTCTTCCAATATCCCCTGTGAAGTATCCTTCCATCTCTTTTAGTTACCCTGTCAGTCTATGTCTCTCTGTTTCTCTCTTTCTGTCTCTCTCTGTGTCTCTATCGGACAGTGCAGAGTGAGATTCACTCTGTATCCACCCCATGATGTTCCTGCCCTGGGAGTGTGTGATGGGACAGTGCAGAGGGAAATTTACTCTGTGTCAAACCCAACATTGTGCTTGGCTTGGGAATGTTTAATGGGACAGTGTAGCTGGAGCTTTACTCTGTATCCCTGGAATTTTGAAGGCTCAGGTGTGATTTGATGATTGTTTTCAAGGTGATAAGGGAAACTGATGGGGTAGACAGAGAGTAACAATTCCCACTGGCTGCAGAGTCTAGAACATGGGGGCATAGTCTAAAAATATAAACCTAGTCTAAAAACCTTTCAGGAGTGAAATGAAGAAACACTTCAACACACCAGGTGTGGTATCAGTTTGGAACTGTCTTCCACAAACAGAAATTGATGCAGAGACACTTGTTAATTTTTAAATCTGAGTTTGATAGATTTTTGTTGACCAAAGGTATTAAGGGTCAAAGATAGGTACATGGAGTGAGATCACACATCAGCCATGAGCTCCTTGAATGACAGAACAGGGTTGAGGGGCCAAATGGCCTCCTCCTCTTCCTCTGTCCGACGACAAATATCCTGCGATCACGCTCTGTGTCTTGGTCACTGTCTCCCTCTTTGTCTCTCTTTCTGTCTGTCTGTCTGTCTCTCTCTCTCTCCTCTCATCTGTGGAAATCCACACACATCAGTCAGCCATTTTAGGTTCATTTTCAGTGGCCATTTTATGTTCCCACAACACTGGGACATTTATCGCTGTCTATCCCAAACCATCTCTCTTTGTAGTCTATTTGTGTTCTCCTCACAGCTTATTGTCCCACCTAACCTAGTATCTCTCTCCTTTGCTCCGTCTCACTCACGCACTCTCCCCCCTCTCTCTCCCCCCCCCATTTCTCTCTCCCCCCACCCCCTGCAATCTCTCTTTAAGTGTCCTGTTATCACATCCTTTATTATAGATTCGACCATTTTCCTATTGACTGATGTTTGACGAACAGGTCTTTAGTTCCCCATTTTCTCTTTCTTTCCTTTTGTAAATAGTGGAGTTACATTTGCTACCTTCTAATCTGCCTCTCTCACTCTGCCTCTCTCACACTGCCTCTGTCCCTCCCTATCTGTCTTTCCCACCCCCTCTCTCTCTCTATCTCTCCCTCTCTCTCTTTTTCTCTCTCTCGCTCGATCTCTACCTCTCTCTCTCTACCTCTGTCCACGTCTCAATTTGTGCCTCCCTCACACCATCTCTCCCTCTCTCTGTCTCTCTCTAGCTCTCTGTCTGCCTCTCTATGTCTGCCTCTCTGTGTCGTCTTCTCTCTCTGTGCCTCTCTCTCTCTATCTCTCCCTCTCTCTCTTTCACTGCCTCTGTCCACGTCTGAGTTTGTGTCGACTCCACACCATCTCTCCCTCCCCCTCTCTCTCTCTTTCTCCCTCTCTCCCTCTCTCTCTGTCTCGATCTCAGAGTTACAGCTCAGATGATTAACCTCTTTATCCATGTGTTATGAACACGGGACTTTGTCTCTCTCCCATTTTCTAGGATGTTGCCAGGACTGGAGAATTGCAGCTATGAGGATAGGCAGGGGTTGTTGTCCTTGGAACAGAGAAGGCCCTCTCCAACTATCTCTGTCTCTGCCACTCTCTCTGTCTTTCTCTCTGTCCCTTCATCTGTCTTTCCCTCTCTGTCACTCCTCCTCTCTCCTTCGATCTCTGTCTCGCTCTCTCTGTCCCTCCATCTTTACTTCCCTCCCTGTCACTACATCTCTCTCCTTCTCTCTCTGTCTCTCACTTTGTCCCTCCATCTGGCTTTCCCTTCCTAACACTCCCTCTCTCTCCTTCTCTCTCTGTCTCTGCCACTCTCTCTGTCTCTCTCTCTCTGTCCCTCCATCTGTCTTTCCCTCTCTGTCTCTCCGTCTCACTCCTTCTATCTCTGTCACTCCCGCTCTCTCTCTGTCTCTCTCTCTCTGTCCCTCCATCTGTCTTTCCTTCTCTGTCTCTCCCTCTCTCTCCTTCTATCTCTGCCTCTCCATCTGCCTTTCCCTCTCTGTCTCTCCCTCTCTCTCCTTCTCTCTCTGTCTCTCTCTCTGTCTCTCTCTCTCTGTCCCTCCATCTGTCTTTCCCTCTCTGTCTCTCCCTCTCTCTCCTTCTCTCTCTGCCTCTCTCTCTGTCTCTCTCTCTGTCCCTCCATCTGTCCTTCCCTCCCTGTAACTCCATCTCTCTCCCTGTCTCTCTCTGTCTGTCCCTCCATCTGTCTTTCCCTTTCTTTCTCTCCACACTCTCCTTCTATCTCTGTCTCTCTCGCTCTCTGTCTTTCCATCAGTCTTTCCCTTCCTGTCACTCCCTCTCTCTCCTTCCATCGATGCCTCTCTCACTCTCTGTCTCTCCATTTGCCTTTCCCTCTCTGTCGCTCCCATTCTCTCCTTCTCTCTCTGTCTCTGCCTCTCTTTATCCCTCCATCTGTCCTTCCCTCCCTGTCACTCCATCTCTCTCCTTCTCTTTATCTCTCACTCTGTCCTTCCATCTGTCTTCCCCTCTCTGCCACACCCTCTCTCGCCTTCTCTCTCTGTCTCTGCCACTCTCTCTGTCTCTCTCTCTGTCCCTCCATCGGTCTTTCCCTCTCTGTCACTCCCTCTCTCCTTCTCTCTTTCTCTCCCTCTCTCTCCTTCTCTCTCTCTCTATCCCTCCATCTGACCTTCCCTCCCTGTCACTCCATCTCTCTCCTTCTCTCTCCATCTCTCACTTTGTCCCTCCATCTGGCTTTCCCTCTCTGTCGCTGCCTCTCCTTCCTTCTATCTCTGTCTGCAAATCTGTCTTTCCCTCTCTGACACTCCCTCTCTCTCCATCTCTCTCTGTCTCTGCCACTCTTTCTGTCTCACTCTCTGTACCTCCATCAGTCTTTCCATCTCTGTCACTCCCTCTCTCCTTCTCTCTGTCTCTCCCTCTCTCTCCTTCTCTCTCTCTCTGTCCCTCCATCTGTCTTCCCACACCCGTCACTCCCTCTCTCTCTGTCTCTCTCTCTATCCCTCCATCTGACCTGCCCTCCCTGTCACTCCATCTCTCTCTGTCTCTCACTGTGTCCCTCCATCTGTCTTTCCCTCTCTGTCTCTCCCTCTCTCTCCTTCTATCTCTGTCTGTCCATCTGTCTTTCCCTCTCTGTCTCTCCATCTCTCCTTCTCTCTGTCTCTGCCTCTCTCTCTGTCTCTCTCTCTGTCCCTCCATCTGTCTTTCCCTCTCTTGCAGTCCCTCTCTCTCCTTCTATCTCTGTCTCTCACTTTGTCCCTCCTTCTGTCTTTCCCTCTCTGTCACCCTCTCTCTCCTTCTCTCTCTCTCTCTGTCCCTCCATCTGTCTTTCCCTCCCTGTCAATCCCTCTCTCTCCTTACATCTCTATCTCGTCCTCTCTCTCTGTCTCTCTCTCTGTCCCTCCATCTGTCTTTCCCTCCCTGTCACTCTATCTCTCTCCTTCTCTCTCTGTCTCTCACTCTGTTCCTCCATTTGTCTTTTCCTCCCTGTCATTGCCTCTCTCTCCTTCTCTCTCTCTCTGTCCCTCGATCTGTCTTTCCCTCCCTCCCTGACACTCCCTCTCACTCCTTCTCTCTCTGTCTCTCTCTCTGCTATCACTGACACTAGGAGAGCGACAGAGGGAGGGAGGGTTAGATATGACGGCATGGAGAGGGCTGTAGTGAGGGACAAATGTGGAGAGAGAGAGATTGTTGAGGTGGATGAAGAGGATAATGTAAGATATATTAATTTGATGAAATCCTTCACTGCTGTGTACACAAACATATAAGAGATAGGTATGGAGAGAAAACAAACATCGGGAGAGGGAGGAATGCAGATGAAGTTGGGTCCAGGCAGACACTTTTGATGATCCAGAAAGAATAGCCTCCATTTTAAATATTCTGTTAGCTATTCCACTGTGGTAGCCATCACACCCTCGTGACATTGTTTGTGGAAATTTCATGCTGGCTTATTGGTTAATTTTTAAACCTGTGATTGATAGATTCTTGTTAACCAAATGTATTAAGAGATAAGGGGCAAAGGTGGGATATATGGTGTAAGTTTGATCACAGATCAGCCATGATCTCATTGAATGCCGGGACGGAGGTGTGGGGTTAAATTGCATCCTCCTCTTCCAATATCCCCTGTTAAATATACTTCTTTCTCTGTCAGTCACCCTGTCAGTCTATGTCTCTCTGTTTCTCTTTTTCTCTCTCTCTCTCTGTCTGTTTCAGACAGTGTAGAGTGAGATTCACTCTGTATCCACCCCATGATGTTCCTGTCCTGGGAGTGTTGGACGGGACAGTGCAGAAGGAGCATTACTCTGTATCTAATCCATGCTGTACCTGTCTGGGGAATGTTGTTGGGAGAGTGGAAACAGAGAGGCCTGGGACCAGGGTCCTCATGGGGAGGACTTAATGGTGCCTCCTAATTGACCAGTTAGCAATATTGGTGCTCCAGGGATGAAAGGGACATTGGCTGAGTGGATACGACATTGGCTGAGAGAGTGGACAATGGTTGTTTCAGACTGGAGGGAGGTATACAGTGGAGGTTTATATTAGGACCACTGATCTTTTTGATATATACTAATGACTTGGACTTGTGTTTACAGGGCATAACTTCAATGTTTGCCAATGTTTGTGTCATCTGCAATGTAATAAACAGGGAAGGGACTAGTAGCAGACTTCAGGAGGATAGAGGCAGTCTGGTGAAATGGAACACACAAGAACAAATGAATTAGGAGCAGGAGTAGGCCATTCGGCCCCTTGAGCCTGCTCTGCCATTCAATGGCTGATCTGATAGTGAACTCAACTCCACTTTCCTGTCTGTGTCCCATAACCCTTGACTCACTAATTGATCAAAAATCTATCGAACTCAGCCTTGAATATATTCAATGATCCAGCCTCCACTGGTCTCTGGGGAAGAGAATTCCACAGACTAACCACCCTCTGAGAGAAAAACATTTCTCCTCATCTCAGTCTTCAATGGGAGAGCCCTCATTTTAAACTGTGTCCCCTCGTTCTAGACTCCCCGACAAGGGGAAACATCCTCTCAGCATCCACCCTGTCCAGTCCCCTCGGGACCTGAGATGTTTCACACAGATCACCTCTCATTCTTCTAAACTCCAGTGGGTATAGACCCAACCTGTTCAACCTTTCCTCATAACATAACCCCTTCATCCCAGGAATCAGCCCAGTGAACCTTCTCTGAACTACTTCGAATGCAATTATATAATTTCTTCAGTAAGGAGACCAAAAGTGTCCACAATCCTGCAGACGTCGTCTAACTTATGCCCTGTACAGCTGTAACAACACTTCCCTACTTTGATATTCTATTCACCTTGCAATAAACAACAACATTCCATTTGCCTTCCTAATCACTCGCTGTAGCTACACGGTAACATTTTGTGATTCATGTACCAGGACACCCAGATCCCTCTGTACCGTACAGTTCTGCAGTCTCTCTCCATTTCAATAATATACTGATTTTTATTCCTCCTGCTAAAGTGGACAAGCTCACATTTTCCCACATTGTACTCCATCTGACAATGTTTTGCTCACTCACTTAACCTATGGAAATCTCTTTGCAGACACTTTATGTCCTCTTGACAGCTTACTATCCAACCTATCATTGGACAGACACAGGGCAGGTTAACTTCAATGCTGAGAAATGTGAAGTGATGCATTTTGGAAGGAAGACTAAGTGATATAAACTAAATGGTACAATGTTAGAATGGGTGACAGGACAGAGAGATCTGGGATTTCATCAATGTTCCCTGTTCTACCCAAAAGCTCAATTTGGGGCTTGGAATCTGTGAGTTGAATTTAGCTTCATCCTGAAAAGTGTTCGCAAACGTGTTGGGAAATGTGTCAAAAGCTGTTTCCATTCAGACATTCCTGCATTGTGGAAGTGTGAGCTGTCTTTGCAGAGACAGGAAATAGAGTTGTTTGAATGGACCTGCAGGTTTTAGTTGATGCAATAAGGTGAGAATTTGAATTGTGTCCCTTCCAGATACACAGAATTGAAGGTATTTACAGAACACCACATGAAGTAGTTTACCAATGTCTGACAAACTTCAAAGACTTCAAACACATGGAAGAAGAGGAGAAGGGAACAATATACAAAACCTCAGTCAGTCAGACAACAGCAGGAGGAAAATGAATCTCATTTTATGGGTTTTAATTTGAAGGCCTGAGCTGATGATTGAAAAAGTAGGAGTTCAAATCCCACACTGGGCTGTTGTGAATTTGAATTCTCTTTTTTCTAAAAATAAGCATAAATCTGGAATTAAAAAACCTCAAGGATGGAATGATTCACTCCTGTCTACTAGTGCAAAGCCCGTGTGTGTCTCAGTTTTGCTGTATTTATTAACGATTTAAGATGATGTGGTAGAATGCAACATACCCAAGTTTACCAATGACACAAAAATAGGCAGCATTGTAAGCAGTGTAGCTGGAAGCAGAACAATGCAAAGAGATATCTGAAGTGAATGGTTAAAACTGTGGTAGATAGATTTCAATGTCAGTAAAAAAGACCAGAACAGAGTACTTTATAAATGGTGAAAAGCTAGAAATACTGGAGGTTCAAAGAGACTTTGGGGGGTCCATGTCCATTTGAGTGCAGTGTAGATTTACCAGAATAATAACTGGACTCCAAGGGTTAAATTACGAGGTGATATTACACAAACTAGGGATTTATTGCCTGGAATTTAGGAGGATCAAGGTGAATTGTTCAAAGGTGTTGAGATATTAAGGGGAACTGATGGGGTAGTTTGGGAGAAACTATTTCAGCAGCTTGGGAACATAGGAACAGCAGTAGGCCATTCAGCCCATCGAGCCTGCTCCGTCATTCAATACGATCATGGCTGATCATCCACTTCAATGCCTTTTTCCCAGACTGAGTTTCCACAGCCCACTGGAGTAGAGAATTCCAAAGCTTCACAACCCTCTGAGCAAAGACATTTCTCCCCATCTCTGACCTAAGTGGCTTCCCCCTTATTTTGAAATTGTGTCCCCTGGTTCTAGACTCCCGAACCAAAGGAGACATCTTACCTGCATCTAACCTGTCTATCCCTTTAAGTATTTAGTATGTTTCAATAAGATCACCTCTCATTCTTCTAAACTCCAATGAGTTTAGGCCCACCCTATTCAACCATTCCTCATAAGACAACCCCTTCATCCCAGGAATCAGCCGAGTGAACCTTCGCTGAACTGGTTCCAATGCATCCAGGCCTGACCATTTATCCACTTTGAAAGTTGCCAAAAACCTTAATATTTCCCTCTCACCCTGTTTATCCCATCCAATATTTCACACTCCTCCTCTTTAACTACAATATCTGCATCGCTCCCCCTCTTTTATAAAGAGGGAGACAAAGTATTCATTAAGAACCATGCCCACATCTCCCACCTCCACACACACATTCCCTTTTTGGTCCCTAATACTCTATCCTTAATTATCCTCTTGCTCTTCATTTATTTATAAAACATCTTTGTGATTTCTTTGATTTAATGGTAATATAATTTTCCGGCCATTTCTTTGCTCTCCTAATTTGATTTTTAATTTCACCCTTGTACTTTCTCCACTCATCTCGGCCTCTGTGGTATTGAGCTCTCGGTATCCGACATAAGCTTCCCTCTTGTGCCTTATCGTACCCGGTTTGATCCTTGACATCCAAGGGGCTCTAGATTTGGGAGTCCCACCCTGCTTGACTTTGTCTGAACATATTTGATCTCAACCCTCAGTAACTCTCACTGCTCTGACACTGATTGACCTTCAAGTAGCTGTTTCCAGTCCACTTTGCTAAAATCCCCCATCTCTGGATCCACCATCCCCTCTGCTCCCTACAATGGACTCTCACATCCTTCTGAAAGTGTGGTCACCAGAATTGGATGCAGTATTCTGGTCGAGGCCTAACCAGAGGTTTATAAACATTCAGCATAACTTTCATGCTTTTGTACTCAAAATCTCTATTTATGAAGCCTGAGATCCCATATGCTTTGCTGACTACTTTCTCAATATGTCCTGCCACCTTCAAAGATGTATGTACATGTATCCCCAGGTCTCTCTGTCCCTGCACACTCCCTAGAACTGGGCCATTAAGTCTATATTCCCTCTCCCTATCCCTTCTGCCCATCTCACATTTCCCTGTATTAAATTCCTTCTGCCACTTGTCTGCCCATCCCGCTCACCTATCTATGTCCTGTTGTAGTCGATTGGTGTCACCCTCACTGTTTGCATCTCCTCCAAGTTCGTTAACGGCAAATATTAAAATTTTACAAGAAGCACTGACTTTTGGGGAACACTGTTGTCTACCATCTTCCAGTCTGAAAAACAACCATTTACCACAACTCCCTGTTTTCTGTCCTTTCACCAATTTTTGATCCAAGCTGACACTGGCCCTCCTATCCCACGAGCCTCAGTTTTGTTAACCAGATTTTTCTGTGCCACTTTGTCAAACGCTTTCTTCAAATCCATATAAAATCCATTGCATTCCCTTCATCAACCTTCTCTGTTACTTCATCAAATTCTTGCTGGCTTTCCCTAATGAACTCAAACCTCTCCAAGTGCCTGTTGATTTTTTTCTCTTTCAATGATTTCTCCAATTCTCCTTTTGAAAGCTACTATTGAATCTGTCTCCACCACGATCAGACATTGCATTTCAAATCTGAAGCACTTGTGTGGAAAAAAAATCCTTTCCCTCATGTCACCAATGTTTGTTTTTGCCGATCACCTTCAATCTGTGCTCTCTGGTTATCAATCCTTCAGCCATTGGAAACACTTTCTCTTTGTTTCCTCCATCGAAAGCTTTCATGATTTTATACACCTCGATCAAATCTCCTTTTAATCTTCTCTGCTCTAAGGAGAACAAGCCCAGTTTCTCCAGTCTATCAGTGTAACTGTAATAATCTCATCCAGGAACCGTTCCAGTAAATCTCTTCTGTACATTCACCAAAGCCTCCATGTCTTTCCTAAAGTGTGGTTCCAGAATTGGACACAATACTGCAGCCGAGGACAAACTATTATTTTATAAATGTTTAGCATCACTTCCTGACTTTTACACTCTATACCTGTTTATAAAGCTCAGGATCCCATCGGCTTTATTAACCCATCAACAAAGGGGGAAATTCTACCAGAACAATTGATCAGTTCCCTTGGACATGAATCCGTGAGTCGTTCCAAGGCTGGCGGGAGAGTTTAGAGAGAACCCCAAACTGGTCATTTTTTGAAGCAGAAAACCATCAATGCATTGGCAGGGATATTAATAAAGCCCTTCGGAAGACAGGAGGAGGCCATTCGTCCCCTCGAGACTGTCCTGCCCATTCATTCAGGTCATGGCTGATTTGCTCCTTATCCACATCGAGCTGTCTCTGCTCCGAAAACATTAATACCCTTTCCGAACAAATCTCTACCGACAATCAGGAATTAATGTCACTGCCTGTTAATACTGGGGAATTCCTTCCCTAAACCTCTCCGTCTCTCTATCTCTCATTCCGGCTTAAAGACATTCCTTAAAACTAACCTCTTTGACCAAACATTTGGTCATCACACTTAATCTCAACTTCTGTGGGTTTGGTGTCAGATTTTGTTTTAGAATGCACCCTGTGCAACGTCTTTGGGACTTTTTATTCCTCACCTTCTCCTTCACTCCGTCTCTCTCTCTCTCTCTCTCTCTCTCCCCCTTCCCCCCCCCATCTCCCCCTCTCGCTCTCTCTTCATCCCCCCACCCCCCTCTCTCTTTTTCTCCCCCTCACCCCCTCTTTCCCTCTCTCTCTCTTTATACCCCCTGCCCCTCTCTCTCTCTCTCTCTTTCTCCCCCTCACCCCCTGTCTCTCTCTCTATCTCTTTGAAAAATTCAGCGATGGGATAATGCTTTGAATGCCAAGGGGAGGTGGTTGGATTCTCTCTTGTTGCAGATGGTCATTGCCTGGCACTTGTGTGACGTGAATGTTACTTGTCACTGGTCGGTCCAAACCTGAATGTTGTCTGGGTCTTGGTGCATGTGGCTATGGATTGCTTCATTATCTGAGGCAAAATACTGTGGATGCTGGAAATCTGGAAAGCATCGAGCTGAATCACTAACTCTGTTTCTCTCTCCACAGATGCTGCTTGACCTGCTCAGTATTTAAAGCACTTTCTGCTGGGATCTCAGTTGAAGATGGCTGGGCTGAGGACACTACCCTGATAAACTCCTGCAGTGATGTCCTGGGACTGAGATGATTGACCTCCAACAACCAAAACCATCTTCCTTTGTGCTCGGTATGATTCCAACCAGTGGAGAGATTCCCCCCGATTCCCACTGACTTCAGTTTTACTCGGGTTCCTCGATGTCACACTCGGTCAAACGCTGCCTTGATGTTAAGGTCAGTCTCTCTTCCCAGTAGCAGACAGGAGTGAATCGTTCCCTTTGACCCGTTGTACACTGAACATGCTCTGCTTCTTCACAGCCTGATACAGGACTGTACACGGCCGATTAATGTAGCCCATCAAACACTCCCAGAGCAGCTTCAGCACAGCTTAGGAACAGAGTACAGTTCCTTCAACATTCTCTCTCTGTCTCTCCCTCCTGCTATCTCTGACACGAGGAGAGAGACAGAGGGAGAGAGGGTTAGATATGAAGGCAGAGAGAGGGCTGTAGAGAGGGACAAAGTTGGAGAGAGAGAGATTGTTGAGGTGGATGAAAAGGATAATGTAAGATATATTAATTTGATGTAATCCTTCACTGCTGTGGACACAAACATATAAGAGTTAGATATGGAGAGAAAAAAACATCAGGAGATGGGGAAATGTAGTTGAAGTTGGGGCCCAGGCAGATACGTTTGATGATCCAGAAGGAACAGTCTCCATTTTAAACATCCAGCAAGCTATTCCACTGTGGGAGCCATCACACCCTCATGATATTTGTTGCGCAAATTTCTTGCTGGCATATTGGTTACTTTTTAAATCTGTGATTGATAGATTCTTGTTAACCAAAGGTATTAAGAGATAAAGGGCAAAGGCAGGATATATGGTGTAAATTACATCACAGATCAGCCAAGATCACATTGGATGCCGGAACAGGATTGTGGGGTTGAATTGCATCCTCCTCTTCCAATATCCCCTGTTAAATATCCTTCTATCTCTTTTAGTCACCCTGTCAGTCTATGTCTCTCTGTTTCTCTCTGTCTGTCTCCATCGGACAGTGTAGAGTGAGATTCACTCTGTATCCACCCCATGATGTTCCTGCCCTGGGAGTGTGTGATGGGACAGTGCAGAGGGAAATTTACTCTGTGTCAAACCCAACATTGTGCTTGGCTTGGGAATATTTAATGGGACAGTGTAGCTGGAGATTTACTCTGTATCCCTGGAATTTTGAAGGCTCAGGTGTGATTTGATGATTGTTTTCAAGATAATAAGGGAAACTGATGGGGTAGACAGAGAGTAACAATTCCCACTGGCTGCAGAGTCTAGAACATGGGGGCATAGTCTAAAAATATAAACCTAGTCTAAAAACCTTTCAGGAGTGAAATGAAGAAACACTTCAACACACCAGGTGTGGTATCACTTTGGAACTCTCTTCCACAAACAGCAATTGATGCTGAGACACTTGTTAATTTTTAAATCTGAGTTTGATAGATTTTTGTTAACCAAAGGTATTAAGGGACAAAGATAGGTACATGGAGTTAGATCACACATCAGCCATGAGCTCATTGAATGACAGAACAGGGTTGAGGGGCCAAATGGCCTCCTCCTCTTCCTCTGTCCTACGCCCAATATCCTGCGATCACTCTCTGTGTCTTGGTCTCTGTCTCCCTCTTTGTCTCTCTTTCTGTCTGTCTGTCTCTCTCTCTCTCCTCTCATCTGTGGAAATCCACACACATCAGTCAGCCATTTTAGGTTCATTTTCAGTGGCCATTTTATGTTCCCACAACACTGGGACATTTATCGCTGTCTATCCCAAACCATCTCTCTTTGTAGTCTATTTGTGTCCTCCTCACAGCTTATTGTCCCACCTAACCTAGTATCTCTCTCCTTTGCTCCGTCTCACTCACGCACTCTCCCCCCTCTCTCCCCCCCCCATTTCTCTCTCCCCCCATTTCTCTCTCCCCCCATTTCTCTCTTTCCCCCCCACCCCCCCGCAATCTCTCTTTAAGTGTCCTGTTATCACATCCTTTATTATAGATTCGAGCATTTTCCCAATGACTGATGTTAGACGAACAGGTCTTTAGTTCCCTATTTTCTCCCTCCTTCCTTTTGTAAATAGTGGGGTTACATTTGCTACCTTCTAATCTGACTCTCTCACTCTGCCTCCCTCACACTGCCTCTGTCCCTCGCTATCTGTCTTACCCCCCTCTCTCTCTCGCTATCTCTCCCTCTCTCTCTTTTTCTCTCTCTCGCTCGATCTCTCCCTCTCTCTACCTCTGTCCACGTCTCAATTTGTGCCTCCCTCACACCATCTCTCCCTCTCTCTGTCTCTCTCTCGCTCTCTGTCTGCCTCTCTATGTCTGCCTCTCTGTGTCGTCTTCTCTCTCTGTGCCTCTCTCACTCTCTATCTGTCTCTCCCCCAGCTCTCTCTGTCTGTCTCTCACTCTCTCTCTTTCTCAACCTCTGTCCATGTCTCAATTTGTGCCTCCCTCACACCATCGCTCCCTCTCTCTGTCTCTCTCTAGCTCTCTGTCTGCCTCTCTGTGTCGGCCTCTCTGTGTCTCCTTCTCTCTCTGTGCCTCTCTCACTCTCTATCTGTCTCTCCCCCAGCACTCTCTCTGTGTCTCTCCCTGTCTCTCTTTCTCAACCTCTGTCCATGTCTCAATTTGTGCCTCCCTCACACCATCGCTCCCTCTCTCTGTCTCTCTCTAGCTCTCTGTCTGCCTCTCTCTCCCTTTCTCTGCCTCCCTGTCTCTGCCTCCCTCTCTCTGCCTCCCTCTCTCTGCCTCTCTCTCTCTGTCTCTCTCTCTCTGTCTCTCTCTCTCTGCCTCTCTCTCTCTGCTTCTCTCTCTCCGTCTCACCCTCTCTCTCTCTCTGTCTCTCTCTGCATCTCTCTCTCTGCATCTCTCTCTCTCTCTGCCTCTCTCTCTCTCTGCCTCTCTCTCTCTATCTCTCCCTCTCTCTCTTTCACTGCCTCTGTCCACGTCTCAGTTTGTGTCTCCCCCACACCATCTCTCCCTCCCTCTCTCCCTCCCCCTCTCTCTCTCTTTCTCCATCTCTCCCTCCCTGTCTCTCTCCCTCTCTCTCTCTCTTTCTCCCTCTCTCCCTCCCTCTCTCTCTCTCTTTCTCCCTCTCTCCCTCCCCCTCTCTCTCTCTTTCTCCATCTCTCCCTCCCTCTCTCCCTCCCTCTCTCTCTCTCTTTCTCCCTCTCTCCCTCCCTCTCTCCCTCCCTCTCTCTCTCTCTTTCTCCCTCTCTCCCTCCCTCTCTCTCTCTGTCTCTGTCTCAGAGTTACAGCTCAGATGATTAACCTCTTTATCCATGTGTTATGAACACGGGACTTTGTCTCTCTCCCATTTTCCAGGATGTTGCCAGGACTGGAGAATTGTAGCTATGAGGATAGGCAGGGGTTGTTGTCCTTGGAACAGAGAAGGCTGAGGGGAGATCTGATTGAAATGTACAAAATGTTGAGGGTCCTGGATAGAGTGGAGGTGAAGGGCAGAGAACCATAGCAGAAAGGTCAGTGACGAGGGGGCATAGATTTAAAGTGATTGGTCGAAAAATTAGAGGGGAGTTGAGGAAAATCTTTTTCACCCAGAGGGTCGCGATGGTCTGGAACTCACTGCCTGAAAGGGTAGTTGAGGCAGAGACCCTCAACTCATTCAGAAGGAGTCTGGATAGACACCTCAAGTGCGGTAAGCTGCAGTGCTCGGACCAAATGCTGGAAGGTGGGATGATCGTTTTTCGGCTGGCACAGAGAGGATGGGTGAAGTGGCCGCTTTCTGTGCCTTAAAATTTCTATGTTGCCCTCGCCAACTCTATTTTACCCTCTGTTACCCTCTGAATCCCAGTCTCTCCCTCTCTGTTACCCTCTGAATCCCAGTCTCTCCCTCTCTGTTACCATCTGAATTCCAGTCTCTCCCTCTCTGTTACCCTCTGAATCCCTGTCTCTCCTTCTCTCTCTGTCTCTCACTCTGTCCCTCCATCTGTCTTTCCCTCTCTGTCTCTCCGTCTCTCTCCTTCTATCTCTGTCTCTCTCTCTCTGTCTCTCCATCTGTCTTTCCCTCCCTGACTCTCCCTCTCTCTCCGTCTGTCTCTGCTTCTCTCTCTCTCTGTCTCTCCAACTGCCTTTGCCTCTGTTTCTCTCCCACTCCCTCCTTCTCTCTCTGTCTCTCCCTCTCTCTCTATCTCTCTGTCTCTCCATCTGTCTTTCCCTCCCTGACACTCCCTCTCTGTCCTTCAATCTCTGTCTCTCTCTCTATCCCTCTATCCCTCCATCTGTCCTTCCCTCCCTGTCTCTCCATCTCTCTCCTTCTATCTCTGTCTCTCTCTCTTTCCCTCCATCTGTCTTTCCCTCTCTGTCGCTCCCTCTCTCTCCTTCTATCTCTGTCTCTCTGTCTCTGTCCCTCCATCTGTCTTTCCCTCCCTGACACTCCCTCTCCCTCCTTCTATTGCTGTCTCTCTCTCTATCCCTCTATCCCTCCATCTGTCCTTCCCTCCCTGTCTCTCCTTCTCTCCCTCTCTTTCTCTCTGTCTCTCCATCTGTCTTTCCCTCCCTATCACTCCCTTCCTCTCCTTCCATCTCTGCCTCTCTCTCTCTGTCTCTCCATCTGTCTTTCCCTCTCTGCCTCTCCCTCTCTCTCCTTCTATCTCTGTCTCTCTCTCTGTCTTTCCATCTGTCTTTCCCTCCCTGTCACTCCCTCTCTCTCCTTCTATCTCTGTCTCTCTCTCTCAGTCCTTCCATCTGTCTTTCCCTCCCTGCCACTCCCTCTCCCTCCTTCCATTACTGCCTCTCTCTCTCTCAATCTTTCCATCTGTCTTTCCCTCCATGTCACTCCCTCTCTCTCCTTCTATCTCTGTCTCTCTGTCTCTGTCCCTCCATCTGTCTTTCCCTCCCTGACACTCCCTCTCCCTCCTTCTATTGCTGTCTCTCTCTCTATCCCTCTATCCCTCCATCTGTCCTTCCCTCCCTGTCTCTCCTTCTCTCCCTCTCTTTCTCTCTGTCTCTCCATCTGTCTTTCCCTCCCTATCACTCCCTTCCTCTCCTTCCATCTCTGCCTCTCTCTCTCTGTCTCTCCATCTGTCTTTCCCTCTCTGCCTCTCCCTCTCTCTCCTTCTATCTCTGTCTCTCTCTCTGTCTTTCCATCTGTCTTTCCCTCCCTGTCACTCCCTCTCTCTCCTTCTATCTCTGTCTCTCTCTCTCAGTCCTTCCATCTGTCTTTCCCTCCCTGCCACTCCCTCTCCCTCCTTCCATTACTGCCTCTCTCTCTCTCAATCTTTCCATCTGTCTTTCCCTCCATGTCACTCCCTCTCTCTCCTTCTATCTCTGTCTCTCGCTCTCTGTCTCTCCATCTGTCCTTCCCTCCCTGTCACTCCATTTCTCTCCTTCTATCTCTGTCTCTCTCTCCCAGTCTTTCCATCTGTCTTTCCCTCCCTGTCACTCCCTCTCTCTCCTTCTATCTCTGTCTCTCTCTCTCTCAGTTTTTCCATCTGTCTTTCCCTCCCTGCCACTCCCTCCCCCTCCTTCCATCTCTGCCTCTCTCTCTCTCAATCTTTCCATCTGTCTTTCCCTCCATGTCACTCCCTCTCTCTCCTTCTATCTCTGTCTCTCGCTCTCTGTCTCTCCATCTGTCCTTCCCTCCCTGTCACTCCATTTCTCTCCTTCTATCTCTGTCTCTCTCTCCCAGTCTTTCCATCTGTCTTTCCCTCCATGTCACTCCCTCTCCCTCCTTCCATCTCTGCCTCTCTCTCTCTCAATCTTTCCATCTGTCTTTCCCTCCATGTCACTCCCTCTCTCTCCTTCTATCTCTGTCTCTCGCTCTCTGTCTCTCCATCTGTCCTTCCCTCCCTGTCACTCCATTTCTCTCCTTCCATCTCTGCCTCTCTCTCTCTTAGTCTTTCCATCTGTCTTTCCCTCCATGTCACTCCCTCTCTCTCCATCTATCTCTGTCTCTCTCTCTCTCAGTCTTTCCATCTGTCTTTCCCTCCCTGTCACTCCCTTTCTCTCCTTCCATCTCTGTCTCTCGCTCTCAGTCTTTCCATCTGTCCTTCCCGCCCTGTCACTACCTCTCTGTCCTTCTATCTCGTTCTATCTCACTCTGTCCCTCCATCTGTCTTTCCCTCCCTGTCACTCCATCTCTCTCCACTCTCTGTCCCTCACTCTGTCCCTCCATCTGTCTCTCCTTCTGTCTTTCCCTCCCTGTCACTCCCTCTCTCTCCTTCTATCTCTGTCTCTCGCTCTCTGTCTCTCCATCTGTCCTTCCCTCCCTGTCACTCCATCTCTCTCCTCTCTCTGTCTCTCACTCTGTCCCTCCATCTGTCATTCCCTCCCTGTCACTCCATCTCTCTCCTTCCATCTCTGCGTCTCTCTCTCTCTCTGTCTCTCCAACTGCCTTTCCCTCTCTGGTTGACTAACAGGAAGCAGAGAGTGGGGATAAATGAGTGCTATTCTGGCTGGCAATCAGTCACGAGTGGTGTGCCTCAGGGATCGGTGTTGGGACCACAATTATTTACAATTTATATCGATGATTTGGAGTTGGGGACCACGTGTAGGGTGTTAAAGTTTGCAGATGACACTAAGATGAGTGGCAGAGCAAAGTGTGCAGATGACTGTGAAACTTTGCAGAGGAACATAGATACATTGAGTGAGTGGGCAAAGGTCTGGCAGATGGAATACAATGTTAATAAATGTGAAGTTATTCATTTCGGTAGGAGTAACAGTAAAAAGGATTATTACTTGAATGGTAAAAAGTTGCAGCATGCTGCTATGCAGAGGGACCTGGGTGTCCTTGTGCATGAATCGCAAAAGGTTGGTCTGCAGGTACAGCAAGTAATTAGGAAGGCAAATGGAATTTTGTCCTTCATTGCTAAAGGGATTGAGTTTAAAAGCAGAGAGGTTATGTTGCAGCTGTATAAGGTACTGGTGAGGCCGCACCTGGAGTACTGTGTGCAGTTTTGGTCCCCTTACTTGAGAAAGGATGTACTGGCACTGGAGAGGGTGCAGAGGAGGTTCACTAGGTTGATTCCAGAGTTGAGGGGGTTGGCTTATGAGGAGAGACTGAGTAGATTGGGATTATATTCATTGGAGTTCAGAAGAATGAGGGGGGATCTTATAGAAACTGAAATTGAGATATTATAGAAATTGAAATATTCTTCTGTCACTCTCTGTCCCTTGGGCAGTCTGTTTGTGTGTGTGTCTGTGCATGTCGGTCTCTGTGTCTGTGTGTCTGTGCATGTCGGTCTCTGTGTCTGTGTGTCTGTGCATGTCGGTCTGTGTGTGTGGTTCTCTGTGTGTGTGTTTCTCTGTGTGTGGGTGTGTGTCTGTCTGAGTCTATGCCTGTTTCTCTCTCCTCTCTCAGAACCTCAGTAAAACTCCACATACATCAATTTGCTATTTTAATTTGGCTGCTTTTGGTGATACCACAACTGCAGAGGGTGCACTTCCTTCTGCAGGCTGGTAGGAAACCCATATCCCGCTCTTTAACAGCATATTCTGTCTGCTTTGTATACTAAATTGATTAATCCCTAATAATTGATCAAATCTGACATTGATTACTGTTTGAAAGTCTCCAGGTTTACTTTCCTCCCAGGGCTGATTAAAAGTTCGAGTTTCCCTCAGTGTTTTGGAAATATCAAACCCTGATCCCACACCCAGTAAAGTATTTTACATGATGGGACGCTGCAAATGTTGTTATACTCAGTGCGCACGGTCCCTTCATGTTGTAATAAGATGTTATAATCTGTATTCAGATAACTCTCATGCCACAGGGGCAAAATTTCACTGGGTCAACATTCTGACCAAACACTAAAACATTACAGAAAGCGAGGCTCACAAATTCAACACAAGTTTCCTTTTCTGTGTCTCGCTGGTCTGTTCTGATTTTCTGTTGGGTGACATCAGCCTAGATTTTGTGTTCAGACCTGAACCCACAAACGTATAACTCAGAGGCAGGATTATTACCCACTGAGCTACAGCTGGCTCCAATGTTCCCAGAAAATTTAGTTGTTGTGCACGGCAAGTTTTTTTTGACCCATGTGCAGTCCCTTTAAATTTTTAAGAATCTTCGAAGACGTGTGTTATTTATCACGGAACAGGACCTGCGTGGTACCTTCCAGGCTGCTGCACACAGCTTTGCAGGAACACTGACCGACACTCTCCATCCCAATCTCTTCCTCTCTGGTAATCTCTCCCCATTGCTATCCTTCCCTCTCTCTGTTCTTCTCTCTCTATATCTATCCCTGTCTTTCTCACTGTTACACTCTCCATCTGGATGGAGGAGGAGAAAGAGAGGCATATATAGAGGCAGCTTTACTCGGTATCTAACCCCACACTGTACCTGTCCTGCGAGTGTTTTATAGAACAGAGAGGACAGAGATTTGCTCTGTAGATAACTCCATTCTGTACTTGGCTTGGCAGCATTTGAAGGGACAGTTCAGATGGAGCTTTACTCTGTGTCCCTGGAATTTTGAAGTGTAAGGGGTGTTTAGTTCAGTTTAGTTTAGAGATACAGCACTGAAACAGGCCCTTCGGCCCACCGAGTCTGTGCTGACCATCAACCACCCATTTATACTAATCCTACACTAATTCCATATTCCTACCACATCCCCACCTGTCCCCATATTTCCCTACAACCTACCTATACTAGGGGCAATTGCTGATGGCCAATTTACCTATCAACCTGCAAGTCTTTGGCATGTGGGAGGAAACCGGAGCACCTGGTGGAAACCCACGCAGACACAGGCAGAACTTGCAAACTCCACACAGGGAGTACCCAGAATTGAACCCGGGTCACTGGAGCTGTGAGGCTGCGGTGCTAACCACTGCGCCACTGTGCTGGGTGAATTGATCAAAGTTTACAAGACAATACTGGAAACTGATGGGGTAGATAGAGAGAAACTCTTCTCAATGGTTGGAGGAGTCTCGGACGAGGGGCACAGTCGAAAAATCGAACATTAGTCGAAGACCCTTTCAAGGGTGAAATTTATTAACACTTCTACACACAAAGGATGGTGGAATTTTGGAATTGTCTTCCACAAATGACCCCTCCCTATCTCTGCAATCTCCTCCAGCTCCACAATCCACCAATATCTGCCATCCTCTAATTCTGACCTCTTGAACATCCCCAATTTGAATCGTTCCACCATTGGTGGCCGTGCCTTCAAGCTGCCAAGGCCCTAACTCTGGAATTCCTTTCCGAAACCTCTCCATCTCACTAACTCTCTTTCCTCTTTGAAGATTCTCCCTCAAACCAACCTCTGACCAAGTTTTTGGTCATCTGGTCTAATATCTCCTGAAGTGACTCGGTGTCAAATTTTTATTTTCTTGATTCATTTGTTGGATGTGTGTGTTAGTGGCCAGGACAGCATTTATTGCCCATTCATAATTGCCCTTGAGAAGGTGGTGTTGAGCCTCCTTCTTGAACCGCTGCAGTCCATGTGGGGTAGGTACACCCACAGTGCTGTTAGGAAGGGAGATCCAGGATTTTGACCCAGTCACAGTGAAGGAGCAGTGATATAGTTCCAAGTCAGGATGGTGAGTGACTTCAGGGAAACTTGCAGGTGGTGGTGTTCCCATACGTGTTTCCTGTTTGTTTGCTCTCTCTCCCCCTCATTATTTCTAGACCTCCCTGTCCTTCTGTCCCTCTCTGTCATGGGAACCTAAGAACAGAAGGGAGTGGGTGCAGGAACAGAGAGACCTGGGGATGTCTGTGCACAAACTGAAGGTGGCAGAGCTAGTTGAGAAAGTGGTTAAAAGGCATATGGGATGCTAGGCTTTGTAAATGGAGGCTTAGAGTATAAAAGCAAGGAGGTTATGATGAAGCTTTATAAAACACTGCTTCATCCTCAACTAGTATTGTGTCCAATTCTGGACACCGTACTTTCGGAAGGATGTGGAGGCTTTAGAGAGGATGTAGAAAAGATTCACGAGCAAGGTTCCAGGGATGAGGGACTTCAGTTATGTGGATAGATTGGAGAAACTGGTGTTGTTCTCCATGGAGAAGAGAAACTTGAGATGAGATTTGACAGAGGTGTTCAAAATCATGAGGGGTCCTGACAGAGTAGATGTAGGAGTAGGAATGCAGTACATAGGACATTCCAGACCCATATCTGTTCAGTGTTTACTTAAACAAGCGAATTGACCATTTAATATTTTTAACTTACTTAACCCTTGTGTTCCCACAAAGATCAAGCTAGTAAATTCAACAGTGGCCACTTTGACTTCATCCCATCGTGTCTTATGTACATTCTGACAGGATTGCAGGTATAACTGTAGTCTTAAAATTCAGCTGAAAATTGATCATTTACATTGTTATTTCAGTCCATATTTACAGTACACACGGTACCTTACTGTTGTAATAAAGTCATATAGTGTCTATTCATCCCACTGGGGCAAAATGTCACTGGTTCAACATTCTCACCAAATACTAAAGCATTCCACAATGCAAGACTCACAAATTCAACACAAGTTTCCTTTTCTGAGTCTCGCTGGTCTGTTCTGATTCTCTGAGGGATTACTGATGCTTATCCTCCACATGAGCAGTCGTCCTAATCCCGTGTGCCTGTCCTGCTCCCAAACCCGGCATCCGCTTACATTAAGGCAAGTGATACAGGAGCGTCTCAGTGACTGAGGCAGGTGAGTCTTGAGGCTGAGCCGGGCACAGTGAGTGACCCGGGTTAATCCGACACTCCAGGGAATGTTTAAACGGAGCTTTACTCTCTATCTAAGCCATGCTGCACCTTCTCTGAGAGTGTTCGATGGGGCAGTGTAGACGAGGAGAGTTATTCCTTACCCATTTTAAACATGGAGAAGTGAATATCCAAGAGATTGTTTTAAATGTGATGAGGGTTTCTGCCTCTACCACCCTTTCAGGCAGAGAGTTCCAGACACCCACCAGCCACTGGGTGAAGAAACTATTGATGTGTTTCGTTCTGTTAAGTTTGATGTCAATATTTCCCCAGGATGTGGACGCTGGGGGATTCAGTGATGGGATAATGCTTTGAATGCCAAGGGGAGGTGGTTGGATTCTCTCTTGTTGCAGATGGTCATTGCCTGGCACTTGTGTGACGTGAATGTTCCTTCCCACTGGTCGGCCCAAACCTGAATGTTGTCCGGGTCTTGGTGCATGTGGCTATGGATTGCTTCATTATGATTAGAGAGATACAGCACTGAAACAGGCCCTTCGGCCCACCGAGTCTGTGCCGACCATCAACCACCCATTTATACTAATCCTACATTCCTACCAAACATCCCCATCTGTCCCTATATTTCCCTACCACCTACCTACACTAGTGACAATTTATAATGGCCAATTTACCTACCAACCTGCAAGTCTTTTTGGCTTGTGGGAGGAAACCGGAGCACCCGGAGAAAACCCACGCAGACACAGGGAGAACTTGCAAACTCCACACAGGCAGTGCCCAGAATCGAACCCGGGTCCCTGGAGCTGTGAGGCTGCAGTGCTAACCACTGCGCCACTGTGAGGCAAAATACTGTGGATGCTGGAAATCTGGAAAGCATCGAGCTGAATCACTAACTCTGTTTTTCTCTCCACAGATGCTGCCTGACCTGCTCAGTATTTAAAGCACTTTCTGCTGGGATCTCAGCTGAAGATGGTTGGGCTGAGGACACTACCCTGAGGAACTCCTGCAGTGAAGGCCTGGGACTGAGATGATTGACTTCCAACAACCAAAACCATCTTCCTTTGTGCTCGGTATGATTCCAACCAGTGGAGAGATTTCCCCCGATTCCCACTGACTTCAGTTTTACTCGGGTTCCTCGATACCACACTCGGTCAAACGCTGCCTTGATGTTAAGGTCAGTCTCACTTCCCAGTAGCAGACAGGAGTGAATCATTCCCTTTGACCCGTTGTACACTGAACAAGCTGTGCTTCTTCACAGCCTGATACAGGACTGTACACGGCCGATTAATGTAGCCCATCAAACACTCCCAGAGCAGGTTCAGCACAGCTTAGGAACAGAGTACAGTTCCTTCAACATTCTCTCTCTGTCTCTCCCTCCTGCTATGTCTGACACGAGGAGAGAGACTGAGGGAGAGAGGGTTAGTTATGAAGGCAGAGAGAGGGCTGTAGAGAGGGACAAAGTTGGAGAGAGAGAGATTGTTGAGGTGGATGAAAAGGATAATGTAAGATATATTAATTTGATGTAATCCTTCACTGCTGTGTACACACACATATGAGAGATAGATATGGAGAGAAAGAAACATCAGGAGAGGGGGAAATGCAGACAATGTTGGGACCCAGGCGTATACGTTTGATGATCCAGAAGGAATAGCCTCCATTTTAAACATCCAGCAAGCTATTCCACTGTGGGAGCCATCACACCCAAACAGACATAGACACACACACAAACACACAGAAATACCCACACAATGATATTGGTTGTGCAAATTTCATGCTGGCTTATTGGTTAATTTTTAAATCTGTGATTGATAGATTCTTGTTAACCAAAGGTATTAAGAGATAAGGGGCAAAGGCAGGATATATGGTGTAAGTTACATCACAGATCAGCCAAGATCACATTGGATGCCGGAACAGGATTGTGGGGTTAAATTGCATCCTCCTCTTCCAATATCCCCTGTTAAATATCCTTCTTTCTCTTTTAGTCACCCTGTCAGTCCATGTCTCTCTGTTTCTCTCTTTCTGTCTCTATCGGACAGTGTAGAGTGAGATTCACTCTGTATCCACCCCATGATGTTCCTGCCCTGGGAGTGTGTGATGGGACAGTGTAGAGGGAAATTTACTCTGTGTCAAACCCAACATTGTGCTTAGCTTGGGAATATTTAATGGGACAGTGTAGCTGGAGATTTACTCTGTATCCCTGGAATTTTGAAGGCTCAGGTGTGATTTGATGATGGTTTTCAAGATAATAAGGGAAACTGATAGGGTAGACAGAGAGTAACAATTCCCACTGGCTGCAGAGTCTAGAACATGGGGGCATAGTCTAAAAATATAAACCTAGTCTAAAAACCTTTCAGGAGTGAAATGAAGAAACACTTCAACACACCAGGTGTGGTATCAGTTTGGAACTCTCTTCCACAAACAGCAATTGATGCTGAGACACTTGTTAATTTTTAAATCTGAGTTTGATAGATTTTTGTTAACCAAAGGTATTAAGGGGCAAAGATAGGTACATGGAGTTAGATCACACATCAGCCATGAGCTCCTTGAATTACAGAACAGGGTTGAGGGGCCAAATGGCCTCCTCCTCTTCCTCTGTCCTACGCCCAATATCCTGCGATCACGCTCTGTGTCTTGGCCTCTGTCTCCCTCTTTGTCTCTCTTTCTGTCTGTCTGTCTGTCTCTCTCTCTCTCCTCTCATCTGTGGAAATCCACACACATCAGTCAGCCATTTTAGGTTCATTTTCAGTGGCCATTTTATGTTACCACAACACTGGGACATTTATCGCTGTCTATCCCAAACCATCTCTCTTTGTCGTCTATTTGTGTCCTCCTCACAGCTTATTGTCCCACCTAACCTAGTATCTCTCTCCTTTGCTCCGTCTCACTCACACACTCTCCCTCATCTCTCTCACCCCCCTCCATTTCTCTCTCCCCCCATTTCTCTCTCCCCCCACCCCCTGCAATGTCTCTTTAAGTGTCCTGTTATCACATCCTTTATTATAGATTCGATCATTTTCCCTATGACTGATGTTAGACGAACAGGTCTTTAGTTCCCCATTTTTTCTCTCCTTCCTTTTGTAAATAGTGGGGTTACATTTGCTACCTTCTCATCTGTCTCTCTCACACTGCCTCTCTCACAATGCCTCTGTCCCTCGCTATCTGTCTTACCCCCCTCTCTCTCTCGCTATCTATACCTCTCTGTCTTTTTCTCTCTCTCGCTCTATCTCTCCCTCTCTCTCTCTACCTCTGTCCACGTCTCAATTTGTGCCTCCCTCACACCAGCGCTCCCCCTCTCTCTCTGTCTCTCTCTATCTTTCTGTCTGCCTCTCTCTCTCTCTCTGCCTCTCTCTCTCTCTGTCTCTCTCTCTCTCTCTCTGCCTCTCTCTCTCTCTCTCTCTGTCACTCCCTCTCTCTCTTTCGCTGCCTCTGTCCACGTCTGAGTTTGTGTCGACTCCACACCATCTCTCCCTCCCTCTCTCCCTCCCTCTCTCCCTCACTCCCTCCCTCTCTCCCTCCCTCTCTCCCTCCCTCTCTCCCTCCCTCTCTCTCTCTCTTTCTCCCTCTCTCCCTCCCTCTCTGTCTCTGTCTCAGAGTTACAGCTCAGATGATTAACCTCTTTATCCATGTGTTATGAACACGGGACTTTGTCTCTCTCCCATTTTCTAGGATGTTGCCAGGACTGGAGAATTGTAGCGATGAGGATAGGCAGGGGTTGTTGTCCTTGGAAAAGCGAAGGCTGAGGGGAGATCTGATTGAAATGTACAAAATGTTGAGGGTCCTGGATAGAGTGGAGGTGAAGGGCAGAGAACCATAGCAGAATGGTCAGTGACGAGGGGGCATAGATTTAAAGTGATTGGCAGAAAAATTAGAGGGGAGTTGAGGAAAATCTTTTTCACCCAGGGGGTCGCGATGGTCTGGAACTCACTGCCTGAAAGGGTAGTTGAGGCAGAGACCCTCAACTCATTCAGAAGGAGTCTGGATAGACACCTCAAGTGCGGTAAGCTGCAGGGCTCAGACCAAATGCTGGAAGGTGGGATGAGAATCGGTTGATCGTTTTTCGGCTGGCACAGAGAGGATGGGCCAAGTGGCCTCTTTCTGTGCCTTAAAATTTCTATGTTGCCCTCGCCAACTCTATTTTTCCCTCTGTTACCCTCTGAATCCCAGTCTCTCCCTCTCTGTTACCCTCTGAATCCCAGTCTTTCCTGCTCTGTTACCCTCTGAATCCCAGTATCTCCCTCTCTGTTACCCTCTGAATCTCAGTCTCTCCCTCTCTGTTACCCTCTGAATCCCAGTCTCTCCCTCTCTGTTACTCTCTGAATCCCAGTCTCTCCCTCTCTGTTACCCTCTGAATCCCAGTCTCTCCCTCTCTGTTACCCTCTGAATCCCAGTCTTTCCTGCTCTGTTACCCTCTGAATCCCAGACTCTCCCTCTCTGTTACCCTCTGAATCCCAGTCTTTCCTGCTCTGTTACCCTCTGAATCCCAGACTCTCCCTCTCTGTTACCCTCTGAATCTCAGTCTCTCCCTCTCTGTTACCCTCTGAATCCCAGTCTCTCCCTCTCTGTTACTCTCTGAATCCCAGTCTCTCCCTCTCTGTTACTCTCTGAATCCCAGTCTCTCCCTCTCTGTTACCCTCTGAATCCCAGTCTCTCCCTCTCTGTTACCCTCTGAATCTCAGTCTCTCCCTCTCTGTTACCCTCTGAATCCCAGTCTCTCCCTCTCTGTTACTCTCTGAATCCCAGTCTCTCCCTCTCTGTTACCCTCTGAATCCCAATCTCTCCCTCTCTGTTACCCTCTGAATCCCAGTCTTTCCTGCTCTGTTACCCTCTGAATCCCAGACTCTCCCTCTCTGTTACCCTCTGAATCCCAGTCTCTCCCTCTCTGTTACCCTCTGAATCCCAGTCTTTCCTGCTCTGTTACCCTCTGAATCCCAGACTCTCCCTCTCTGTTACCCTCTGAATCCCAGTCTCTCCCTCTCTGTTACCCTCTGAATCCCAGTCTCTCCCGCTCTGTTATCCTCTGAATCCCAGTCTCTCCCTCTCTGTTACCCTCTGAATCCCAGACTCTCCCTCTCTGTTACCCTCTGAATCCCAGACTCCCCCTCTCTTTTACCCTCTGAATTCCAGTCTCTCCCTCTCTGTTACCCTCTGAATCCCAGTCTCTCCCTCTATGTTTCCCTCTGAATCCCAGTCTCTTCCTCTCTGTTACCCTCTGAATCCAAGTCTCTCCCTCTCTGTTACCCTCTGAATCGCAGTCTCTCCCTCTCTTTCTCTCTCTCATTCCCTGTCTGTTTCTTTCTCTCTCGCAGTCTCTCTCTGTCTCTCAGTGTCTCTCCCTCTCTCTCTCTCTGCCTCTGTCCACACCTCTGTCTCTCTCACACCATCTTGCCCTCCCTCTCTCTGTCTCTCCCTCTCTCTGCCTCTCCATCTCACTCTCTCTCTCTCCTTTTATTTTGTCTCTCCCTATCTCCCTTTCTCACCCTCTGTCCATGACTCTGTTTGCATCTCTCTCATTCTCTGTCTCTGCCTATCTCCCTCTCTCTCTCTCTCTGTCTCTGTCCATGACTCCATTTGTGCCTCCCTTACACCATCTCTCCCACTCTCTCTGTCTCTCTCTCTGCCCCTCCATCTGTCTTTCCCTCTCTGTCACTCCTCCTCTCTCCTTCTATCTCTGTCTCTCTCTCTCTATCCCTCCATCTTTCCTTCCCTCCCTGTCACTCCATCTCTCTCCTTCTCTCTCTGTCTCTCACTTTGTCCCTGTATCTGGCTTTCCCTTCCTGACACTCCCTCTCTCTCCTTCGCTTTCTGTCTCTGCCACTCTCTCTGTCTCCCTCTCTGTCTCTCCGTCTCTCTCCTGCTATCTCTGTCACTCCCGCTCTCTCTCTGTCTCTGTCTCTGTCCAACCATCTGTCTTTCCTTCTCTGTCTCTCCCTCTCTCTCCTTCTCTCTCTGCCTCTCTCTCTGCCTCTCTCTCTGTCCCTCCATCTGTCTTTTACTCTCTGTCACTCCCTCTCTCTCCTTCCATCTCTGTCTCTCTCTCTGTCCCTCCATCTGTCTCCCCCCCCCCCCGTCACTCCCTCTCTCGCCTTCTATCTCTGTCTCTGTCTCTGTCTCTCTGTCTGTCCCTCAGTCTGTCTTTCCCTCTCTGTCACTCCCTCACTCTCCTATCTCTGTCTCTCTCTCTCTATCCCTCCATCTGTCCTTCCCTCCCTGTGACACCATTTCTCTCCCTGTCTCTCTCTCTGTCCCTCCAACTGTCTTTCCCTCTCTGTCTCTCCACACTCTCCTTCTATCTCTGCCTCTCTCTCTCTCTGTCTCTCCAACTGCCTTTCCCTCTCTGTCTCTCCCACCCTCTCCTTCTCTCTCAGTCTCTGCCTCTCTCTATCCCTCCATCTGTCCTTCCCTCCCTGCCACTCCATCTCTCTCCTTCTCTCTCTCTCTCTGTCCCTCCATCTGTCTTCCACCCCCCATCACTCCCTCTCTCTCCTTCTCTCTCTCTCTATCCCTCCATCTGACCTTCCCTCCCTGTCACTCCATCTCTCTCCTTCTCTCTCCGTCTCTCACTTTGTCCCTCCATCTATCTTTCCCTCTCTGTCTCTCCCTCTCACTCCTTCTATCTCTGTCTCTCACTGTGTTCCTCCATCTGTCTTTCCCTCTCTGTCTCTCCCTCTCTCTACTTCTCTCTGTCTCTGCCTCTCTCTCTGTCTCTCTCTCTGCCCCTCCATCGGTCTTTCCCTCTGTCTCTCCTTCTATCTCTGTCTGTCCATCTGTCTTTCCCTCTCTGTCTCTCCCTCTCTCTACTTATCTCTGTCTCTGCCTCTCTCTCTGCCCCTCCATAGGTCTTTCCCTCTCTGTCACTCCCTCTCTCCTTCTCTCTGTCACTCCCTCTCTCTCCTACTCTCTCTCTCTGTCCCTCCATCTGTCTTCCCCCCGTCACTCCCTCTCTCTCCGTCTCCCTCTCTCTATCCCTCCATCTGACCTTCCCTCCCTGTCACTCCATCTCTCTCCTTCTCTCTGTGTCTCTCACTTTGTCCCTCCATCTTTCTTTCCCTCTCTGTCTCTCCCTCTCACGCCTACTCTCTCTGTCTCTCACTGTGTCCCTCCATCTGTCTTTCCCTCTCTGTCTCTCCCTCTCTCTCCTTCTATCTCTGTCTGTCCATCTGTCTTTCCCTCTCTGTCTCTCCCTCTCTCTCCTACTCTCTGTTTCTGCCTCTCTCTCTGTCTCTCTCTGTCTCTGACCCTCCATCTGTCTTTCCCTCACTTGCACTCCCTGTCTCTCTCCTTCTATCTCTGTCTCTCTCTTTGTCCCTCCATCTGTCTTTCCCTCCCTGTCAATCCCTCTCTCTCCTTACATCTCTGCCTCACTCTCTCTGTCCCTCCATCTGTCTTTCCCTCTCTGGCTCTCCGTCTCTCTCCTTCTCTCACTGTCTCTGCCTCTCTCTCTGTCCCTCCATCTGTCTTTCCCTCCCTGACACTCCCTCTCACTCCTTCTCTCTCTGTCTCTCTCTCTGCTATCACTGACACTAGGAGAACGACAGAGGGAGGGAGGGTTCGATATGACGGCATAGGGAGGGCTGCAGTGAGGGACTAACGTGGAGAGAGAGAGATTGTTGAGGTGGATGAAGAGGATAATGTAAGATATATTAATTTGATGAAATCCTTCACTGCTGTGTACACAAACATATTTGAGATAGGTATGGAGAGAAAATCCATGCTGTACCTGTCTGGGGAATGTTGATGGGAGAGTGGAAACAGAGAGGTCTGGGACCAGGGTCCTCATGGGGAGGACTTAATGGTGCCTCCTAATTGACCAGTTAGCAATGTTGGTGCTCCAGGGATGAAAGGGACATTGGCTGAGTGGATACGACATTGGCTGAGAGAGTGGACAATGGTTGTTTCAGACTGGAGGGAGGTATACAGTGGAGGTTTATATTAGGATCACTGATCTTTTTGATATATACTAATGACTTGGACTTGTGTTTACAGGGCATAACTTCAATGTTTGCCAATGTTTGTGACATCTGCAATGTAATAAACCGGGAAGGGACTAGTAGCAGACTTCAGGAGGATAGAGGCAGTCTGGTGAAATGGAACACACAAGAACAAATGAATTAGGAGCAGGAGTAGGCCATTCGGCCCCTCGAGCCTGCTCTGCCATTCAATGGCTGATCTGATTGTGAACTCAACTCCACTTTCCTGTCTGTGTCCCATAACCCTTGACTCCCTAATTGATCAAAAATCTATCTAACTCAGCCTTGAATATATTCAATGATCCAGCCTCAACTGCTCTCTGGGGAAGAGAATTCCACAGACTGACCCCCCTCTGAGAGAAACACATTTCTCCTCATCTCAGTTTTAAATGGAATGTCCCTAATTTTTAAACTGTGTCCCCTAGTTCTAGTCTCCCCAACAAGGGGAAACATCCTCTCAGCATCCACCCTGTCCAGTCCCCTCGGGACCTGAGATGTTTCACTCAGATCACCTCTCATTCTTCTAAACTCCAGTGGGTATAGACCCAACCTGTTCAACCTTTCCTCATAAGATAACCCCTTCATCCCAGGAATCAGCCCCGTGAACCTTCTCTGAACTACTTCGAATGCAATGAAATAATTTCTTCAGTAAGGAGACCAAAAGTGTCCACAATCCTGCAGACGTCGTCTAACTTATGCCTTGTACAGCTGTAACAACACTTCCCTACTTTGATATTCTATTCACCTTGCAATAAACAACAATATTCCATTTGCCTTCCTAATCACTCGCTGTAGCTACACGGTAACATTTTGTGATTCATGTACCAGGACACCCAGATCCCTCTGTACCGTACAGTTCTGCAGTCTCTCTCCATTTCAATAATATACTGATTTTTATTCTTCCTGCTAAAGTGGACAAGCTCACATTTTCCCACATTGTACTCCATCTGACAATTTTTTGCTCACTCACTTAACCTATGGAAATCTCTTTGTAGACACTTTATGTCCTCTTGACAGCTTACTATCCAACCTATCATTGGACAGACACAGGGCAGGTTAACTTCAATGCTGAGAAATGTGAAGTGATGCATTTTGGAAGGAAGACTGAGTGATATAAACTAAATGGTACAATGTTAGAATGGGTGACAGGACAGAGAGATCTGGGATTTCATCAAGGTTTACCTGTTCTACCCAAAAGCTCAATTTGGGGCTTGGAATCTGTGAGTTGAATTTAGCTTCATCCTGAAAAGTGTTAGCAAACGTGTTGGGAAATGTGTCAAAAGCTGTTTCCATTCAGACATTCCTGCATTGTGGAAGTGTGAGCTCTCTTTGCAGAGACAGGAAATAGAGTTGTTTGAATGGACCTGCAGGTTTTAGTTGATGCAATAAGGTGAGAATTTGAATTGTGTCCCTTCCAGATACACAGAATTGAAGGTATTTACAGAACACCACATGAAGTAGTTTACCAATGTCTGACAAAGTTCAAAGACTTCAAACACATGGAAGAAGAGGAGAAGGGAACAATATACAAAACCTCAGTCAGTCAGACAACAGCAGGAGGAAAATGAATCTCTTTTTATGGGTTTTAATTTGAAGGCCTGAGCTGATGATTGAAAAAGTAGGAGTTCAAATCCCACGCTGGGCTGTTGTGAATTTGAATTTTGTTTTTTCTAAAAATAAACATAAATCTGGAATTAAAAAGCCTCTGGGATGGAATGATTCACTCCTGTCTACTAGTGCAAATCCCGTGTGTGTCTCAGTTTTGCTGTATTTATTAACGATTTAAGATGATGTGGTAGAATGCAACATACCCAAGTTTACCAATGACACAAAAATAGGCAGCATTGTAAGCAGTGTAGCTGGAAGCAGAACAATGCAAAGAGATATCTGAAGTGAATGGTTAAAACTGTGGTAGATAGATTTCCATGTCAGTAAAAAAGACCAGAACAGAGTACTTTATAAATGGTGAAAAGATAGAAACACTGGAGGTTCAAAGAGACTTGAGGGGTCCATGTCCATTTGAGTGCAGTGTAGATTTACCAGAATGATAACTGGACTCCAAGGGTTAAATTACAAGGTGATATTACACAAACTGGTAATAATTCCCTGGAATTTAGGAGGATCAAGGTGATTTGATCTAAGTTGTTGAGATATTAAGGGGAACTGATGAGGTAGTTTGCGAGAAACTATTTCGGCAGCTTTGGAATATATGAACAGGAGTAGGCCATTCAGCCCATCGAGCCTGCTCCGCCATTCAAGACGATCATGGCTGATCATCCACTTCAATGTGTTTTACCCAGACTAGCCTCATATCCCTTTATGTCATTGGTATTCAGCAATCTGTCAATCTCTGCTTTAAACATACTCAATGACTGAGATTCCACAGCCCTCTGGGGTAGAGAATTCCTAAGATTCACAACCCTCTGAGTAATGACATTTCTCCTCATCTCTGTCCCAAGTGGCTTCCCCCTTATTTTGAAATTGTGTCCCCTGGTTCTAGACTCCTCAACCAGGAGAAACATCTTACCTACATCTACCCTGTCTATCTATAATGTTACCCCAGGGTCTCCACACAGCCTGTCTCCCCGTCCCCCTGCTTCTAAAGTGTCTCAGGGTCTCCTGGCACTTTCTATCTCTCTGCTTCTGTCTCTTTCCCTCACTATCTCTCTGTTCTCTCTCCATTTCTATCTCTCCCTATCTCTCTGTTACTCTCCCTCTGTTCCTCTCTCTCTGTCTATCACTCTCTCCCACCATGTTGGTTATCATTGGGGGTTGAGTTAAATCACAGACAAAATAAACACTTCACCTGTCTGCCCCAGAATAAATAGCAAAATGTGTGGATATTTTATGTCTGTATTCAGACAATATAGACAGGAGTGTATATTATATGATGGGATGCTGCAAATCGATTTACACTAGTACTGTCGGAAAAACGACTTAAAAAGAATTATTCACAAGTCTAGTCCAACTTAACGACAGATTTGACCCGATAAGGTAATAAATGCCAAAAGTCTGGAGTTTTTTGGAGTACGTTAAGCTTTACTCTGTCTGGCTTTCAGAAATTAAACATTACACATGCACTGCAAGATTAAAGATTATACATAGGTTAGGTTACATAGAATTTTGGAAGGACTAACAAGGCTAGGGAATATCCAATGAATGGTAGGATCATAGGAAGTACCGAGTGTCAGAGGGATCTTGGTGTACTTGTCCATAGATCACTGAAGGCTGCAGCGCAGGTAGACAAGGTGGTGAGGAAGGTATATAGGATACTTGCCTTTATTAGTTGAGGCATAGAATATAAGAACAGGGAGGTTATGATGGAGCTGTATAAAACACTGGTTAGGCCACAGCTGGAGTACTGTGTACAGTTCTGGGCACCACACTATAGGAAGGATGTGATTGCACTGGAGAGGATGCAGAGGAGATTGACCAGGATGTTGCCTGGGCTGGAGCATTTCAGCTATGAAGAGAGACTGAAAAGGCTGGAGTTGTTTTCCTCAGAGCAGAGAAGGCTGAGGGGGGACCTGATTGAGGTGTACAAAATTATGAGGGGCATTGATAGGTTAGATAGGAAGAAACTTTTTCCCTCAGTGGAGGGGTCAATAACCAGGGGGCATAGATTGAAGGCAAGGGGCAGGAGGTTTAGAGGGGATTTGAGGAAAAGATTTTTCTCCTGGAAGGTTATTGGATGCTTTGATGAAGGTTTACAAAATAATAAGGGAAACTGATAGGGTGGACTGAGAGTAAATATTCCCTTTGGCTGCAGAGTCAGGAACTTGGGGTATAGTCAAAAATATAAACAGTGGCCACTTTGACTTCATCCCATCGTGTCGTATGTACATTCTCACATATAGCAGGTATAGCAGCACATATATAACAGGATAGCAGGTATAACTGTAGTCATAGAATTCAGCTGAAAATTGATCAGTTACATTGTTATTTCAGTCCATATTTACAGTACACACGGTACCTTACTGTTGTAATCAAGTCATATAGTGTCTATTCATCCCACTGGGGCAAAATGTCACTGGCTCAACATTCTCACCAAATACTAAAGCATTCCACTATGCAAGACTCACAAATTCAACACAAGTTTCCTTTTCTGAGTCTCGCTGGTCTGTTCTGATTCTCTGAGGGATTACTGATGCTTATCCTCCACATGAGCAGTCGTCCTAATCCCGTGTGCCTGTCCTGCTCCCAAACCCGGCATCCGCTTACATTAAGGCAAGTGATACAGGAGCGTCTCAGTGACTGAGGCAGGTTAGTCTTGAGGCTGAGCCGGGCACAGTGAGTGACCCGGGTTAATCCGACACTCCAGGGACAGTTTAAACTGAACTGTACTCTGTATCTGACCCGTGCTGTACCTTCTCTGAGATTGTTCGATGGGGCAGTGCAGACAAGGAGACTCTGATAGGGTGGACTCTCTTCCACAGACAGCAATTGATGCTGAGACACTTGTAAATTTTTAAATCTGAGACTGATAGATTTTTTTAACCAGCGGTATTAAGAGATAAGGGGCAAAGGTGGGATATATGGTGTTAGTTAGATCACAGATCAGCCCTGATCTCACTGAATGCTGGAACAGGGTCGAGGGGTTAAATTGCCTCCTCACCTTCCTATGTCTGATGTTAAATATCCTTCTTTCACTCTCAGACACCCTGTCTGTCTGTGTCTCCCTCTATTTCTCTCATTCTCTCTCTCTCTCTGTCTCTATCGGACAGTGTAGAGTGAGATTCACTCTGTATCCACCCCATGATGTTCCTGTCCTGGGACTGTTGGATGGGACAGTGTAGAAGGAGCATTACTCTGTATCTAATCCATGCTGTACCTGTCTGGGGAATGTTGTTGGGAGAGTGGAAACAGAGAGGTCTGGGACCAGGGTCCTCATGGGGAGGACTTAATGGTGCCTCCTAATTGACCAGTTAGCAATATTGGTGCTCCAGGGATGAAAGGGACATTGGCTGAGTGGATACGACATTGGCTGAGAGAGTGGACAATGGTTGTTTCAGACTGGAGGGAGGTATACAGTGGAGGTTTATATTAGGACCACTGCTCTTTTTGATATATACTAATGACTTGGACTTGTGTTTACAGGGCATAACTTCAATGTTTGCCAATGTTTGTGACATCTGCAATGTAATAAACCGGGAAGGGACTAGTAGCAGAATTCAGGAGGATAGAGGCAGTCTGGTGAAATGGAACACACAAGAACAAATGAATTAGGAGCAGGAGTAGGCCATTCGGCCCCTCGAGCCTGCTCTGTCAGTCAATATGATCATGATTGATCTGATAGTGACTTTAACTCCATTTTCCTGCCTGCCCTCCATAACCCTTGACTCCCTTGTAAATTCATTGACCCAACCTCCACTGCTCTCTGGGGAAGAGAATTCCAAAGCCTAACCAACCTCTGGGAGAAAGAAGTCTTCCTTAGCTCAGTCTTAAATGGCAGACCCTTTATTTTTCAACGGTGCCCCCTCGTTCAAGACTCCTCCACAAGGGAAACATCCTCCCAACATCCGCCCTGTCAAGTCCCCTCAGAATCTTGTATGTTTCAATAAGATCACCTCTCATTCTTCTAAACTCCAATGAGTATAGGCCCAACCTGTTCAACTATTCCTTATGAGATAACCCCTTCATCCCAGGAATCAGCCTAGTGAACCTTCTCTGAACTGATTCCAATGCATCCAGGCCTGACCATTTATTCACTTTCAAAGATGCTAAACACCTTAATATTTCCCTCTCACCCTGTTTATCCCATCCAATATTTCACACTCCTCCTCTTTAACTACAATGTCTGCATAGTTCCCCCTCTTTTATAAAGACGGAGACAAAGTATTCATTAAGAACCATGCCCACATCTCCCACCTCCATACACACATTCCCTTTTTGGTCCCTAATACTCTATCCTTAGTTATCCTCTTGCTCTTCATGTATTTATAAAACATCTTTGTGCTTTCCTTGATTTTACTTGGTAATATTATTTTCCGACTATCTTTTTGCTTTCCTAATTTTCTTTTTAATTTCACCCCTGCACTTTCTTCACTCCTCTCGGCTTTCTGTGGTATTGAGCTCTCGGTATCTGACATAAGCTTCCCTTTTGTGCCTTATTCTACCTGGTTTGATTCTTGCTATCTAAGGGGCTCTAGATTTGGGAGTCTCACCCTGCTTGTCTTTGTGGGAAAATATTTGTTCTCAACCCTCTCAGGGAGTCGAGGGTTCTGCAGAGCAGGCCTGAAAGAGGAGTTGAGTGTTGATACAGATCAGTCATGATCTTATTGAATGGCAGGGCAGGCTCGAGGGGCTGAATGGCTTACTCCTGCTCCTACTTCTTGTGTTCTTGTGTCCAGTTCAATATCTCCTTTAGTGACTTGGTGCCAAATTGTTATTATGTTTTATTCATTTGTTGGATGTGTTCATTACTGGCTATGCCAGCATTTTATTGCCCATCACCAATTGCCGTTGAACCTTCTTGAACCGCTGCAGTCCATGTGGGGTAGGTACACCCACAGTGCTGTTAGGAAGTGAGATCCAGGATTTTGACCTGGTGACAGTGAAGGAATGGTGATATAGTTCCAAGTCAGGATGGTGTGAGACTGGAAGGGAAACTTGCAGGTGGTGGTGTTCCCATATGTGTTTCCTGCTTGTTTGCTCTCTCTCCCCCTCCTTCTTTCTAGACCTCCCTGTCCTCCTGTCCCTCTCTGTGATGGGAACCTAAGAACAGAAGGGAGTGGGTGCAGGAACAGAGAGACCTGGGGATGTCTGTGCACAAATTGAAGGTGGCAGAGCTAGTTGAGAAAGTGGTTAAAAGGCATATGGGATCCTCGGCTTTGTAAATGGAGGCTGAGAGTATAAAAGCAAGGAGGTTATGATGAAGCTTTATAAAACACTGCTTCATCCTCAACTAGTATTGTGTCCAATTCTGGACACCGTACTTTCAGAAGGATGTGGGGGCATTAGAGAGGATGCAGAAAAGATTCACGAGCAAGGTTCCAGGGATGAGGGACTTCAGTTACGTGGATAGATTGGAGAAACTGGTGTTGTTCTCCACAGAGAAGAGAAACTTGAGATTAGATTTGACAGAGGTGTTCAAAATCATGAGGGGTCCTGACAGAGTAGATGTAGGAGTAGGAATGCAGCACATAGGACATTCCAGACCCATTTCTGTTCAGTGTTTACTTAAACAAGCGAATTGACCATTTAATATTTTTAACTTACTTAACCCTTGTGTTCCCACAAAGATCAAGCTGGTAAATTCAACAGTGGTCACTTTGACTTCATCCCATCGTGTCTTATGTACATTCTGACAGGATTGCAGGTATAACTGTAGTTATAAAATTCAGCTGAAAATTGATCAGTTACATTGTTATTTCAGTCCATATTTACAGTACACACGGTACCTTACTGTTGTAATCAAGTCATATAGTGTCTATTCATCCCACTGGGGCAAAATGTCACTGGCTCAACATTCTCACCAAATACTAAAGCATTCCACAATGCAAGACTCACAAATTCAACACAAGTTTCCTTTTCTGAGTCTCGCTGGTCTGTTCTGATTCTCTGAGGGATTACTGATGCTTATCCTCCACATGAGCAGTCGTCCTAATCCCGTGTGCCTGTCCTGCTCCCAAACCCAGCATCCACTTATGTTAAGGCAAGTGATACAGGAGCGTCTCAGTGACTGAGGCAGGTGAGTCTTGAGGCTGAGCCGGGGGCAGTGAGTGACCCGGGTTAATCCGACACTCCAGGGAATGTTTTAACGGAGCTTTACTCTCTATCTAAGCCATGCTGTACCTTCTCTGAGAGTGTTCGATGGGGCAGTGTAGAAGAGGAGAGTTATTCCTTACCCATTTTAAACATGGAGAAGTGAATATCCAAGAGATTGTTTTAAATGTGATGAGGGTTTCTGCCTCTACCACCCTTTCAGGCAGAGAGTTCCAGACACCCACCAGCCACTGGGTGAAGAAACTATTGATGTGTTTCGTTCAGTTAAGTTTGATGTCAATGTTTGCCCAGGATGTTGATGCTGGGGGATTCAGCGATGGGATAATGCTTTGAATGCCAAGGGGAGGTGGTTGGATTCTCTCTTGTTGCAGATGGTCATTGCCTGGCACTTGTGTGACGTGAATGTTACTTGTCACTGGTCGGCCCAAGCCCGAATGTTGTCCGGGTCTTGGTGCATGTGGCTCTGGATTGCTTCATTATCTGAGGCAAAATACTGCGGATGCTGGAAATCTGGAAAGCATCGAGCTGAATCACTAACTCTGTTTTTCTCTCCACAGATGCTGCCTGACCTGCTCAGTATTTAAAGCACTTTCTGCTGGGATCTCAGCTGAAGATGGTTGCGCTGAGGACACTACCCTGATAAACTCCTGCAATGAAGGCCTGGGACTGAGATGATTGACTTCCAACAACCAAAACCATCTTCCTTTGTGCTCGGTATGATTCCAACCAGTGGAGAGATTTCCCACGATTCCCACTGACTTCAGTTTTACTCGGGCTCCTCGATACCACACTCGGTCAAACGCTGCCTTGATGTTAAGGTCAGTCTCTCTTCCCAGTAGCAGACAGGAGTGAATCGTTCCCTTTGACCCGTTGTACACTGAACAAGCTGTGTTTCTTCACAGCCTGATACAGGACTGTACACGGCCGATTAATGTAGCCCATCAAACACTCCCAGAGCAGGTTCAGCACAGCTTAGGAACAGAGTACAGTTCCTTCAACATTCTCTCTCTGTCTCTCCCTCCTGCTATCTCTGACATTAGGAGAGAGACAGAGGGAGAGAGGGTTAGATATGAAGGCAGAGAGAGGGCTGTAGAGAGGGACAAAGTTGGAGAGAGAGAGAGATTGTTGAGGTGGATGAAAAGGATAATGTAAGATATATTAATTTGATGTAATCCTTCACTGCTGTGTACACACACATAGAAGAGATAGATATGGAGAGAAAAAAAACATCAGGAGAGGGGGAAATGCAGACAATGTTGGGGCCCAGGCGGATACGTTTGATGATCCAGAAGGAATAGCCTCCATTTTAAACATCCAGCAAGCTATTCCACTGTGGGAGCCATCACACCCAAACAGGCATAGACACACACACAAACACACAGAAATACCCACACAATGATATTGTTTGTGCAAATTTCATGCTGACTTATTGGTTAATTTTTAAATCTGTGATTGATAGATTCTTGTTAACCAAAGGTATTAAGAGATAAGGGGCAAAGGCAGGATATATGGTGTAAGTTACATCACAGATCAGCCAAGATCACATTGGATGCCGGAACAGGATTGTGGGGTTAAATTGCATCCTCCTCTTCCAGTATCCCCTGTTAAATATCCTTCTTTCTCTTTTAGTCACCCTGTCAGTCTATGTCTCTCTGTTTCTCTCTCTCTGTCTCTATCGGACAGTGCAGAGTGAGATTCACTCTGTATCCACCCCATGATGTTCCTGCCCTGGGAGTGTGTGATGGGACAGTGTAGAGGGAAATTTACTCTGTGTCAAACCCAACATTGTGCTTGACTTGGGAATATTTAATGGGACAGTGTAGTTGGAGATTTACTCTGTATCCCTGGAATTTTGAAGGCTCAGGTGTGATTTGATGATTGTTTTCAAGATAATAAGGGAAACTGATGGGGTAGACAGAGAGTAACAATTCCCACTGGCTGCAGAGTCTAGAACATGGGGGCATAGTCTAAAAATATAAACCTAGTCTAAAAACCTATCAGGAGTGAAATGAAGAAACACTTCACACACCAGGTGTGGTATCAGTTTGGAACTCTCTTCCACAAACAGCAATTGATGCTGAGACACTTGTTAATTTTTAAATCTGAGTTTGATAGATTTTTGTTCACCAAAGGTATTAAGGGGCAAAGATAGGTACATGGAGTTAGATCACACATCAGCCATGAGCTCATTGAATGACAGAACAGGGTTGAGGGGCCAAATGGCCTCCTCCTCTTCCTCTGTCCTACGCCCAATATCCTGCGATCACTCTCTGTGTCTTGGTCTCTGTCTCCCTCTTTGTCTCTCTTTCTGTCTGTCTGTCTGTCTCTCTCTCTCTCCTCTCATCTGTGGAAATCCACACACATCAGTCAGCCATTTTAGGTTCATTTTCAGTGGCCATTTTATGTTCCCACAACACTGGGACATTTATCGCTGTCTATCCCAAACCATCTCTCTTTGTAGTCTATTTGTGTTCTCCACACAGCTTATTGTCACTCCTAACCTAGTATCTCTCTCCTTTGCTCTGTCTCACTCACGCACTCTCCCCCCTCTCTCTCCCCCCCATTTCTCTCTCCCCCCATTTCTCTCTTTCCCCCCCACACCCCCGCAATCTCTCTTTAAGTGTCCTGTTATCACATCCTTTATTATAGATTCGACCATTTTCCCTATGACTGATGTTAGACGAACAGGTCTTTAGTTCCCTATTTTCTCCCTCCTTCCTTTTGTAAATAGTGGGGTTACATTTGCTACCTTCTAATCTGACTCTCTCACTCTGCCTCTCTCACACTGCCTCTGTCCCTCGCTATCTGACTTTCCCCCCTCTCTCTCTCTCTATCTCTCCCTCTCTCTCTCTCTACCTCTGTCCATGACTCAATTTGTGCCTCCCTCACACCAGCGCTCCCTCTCTCTCTGTCTCTCTCTATCTTTCTGTCTGCCTCTCTCTCTCTCTCTGCCTCTCTCTCTCTCTCTGCCTCTCTCTCTCTCTGCCTCTCTCTCTCTCTCTCTGCCTCTCTCTCTCTCTCTCTCTGTCACTCCCTCTCTCTCTTTCGCTGCCTCTGTCCACGTCTGAGTTTGTGTCGACCCCACACCATCTCTCCCTCCCTCTCTCCCTCCCTCTCTCTCTCTCTTTCTCCCTCTCTCCCTCCCTCTCTCTCTCTGTCTCCCTCTCAGAGTTACAGCTCAGATGATTAACCTCTTTATCCATGTGTTATGAACACGGGACTTTGTCTCTCTCCCATTTTCTAGGATGTTGCCAGGACTGGAGAATTGTAGCTATGAGGATAGGCAGGGGTTGTTGTCCTTGGAACAGAGAAGGCTGAGGGGAGATCTGATTGAAATGTACAAAATGTTGAGGGTCCTGGATAGAGTGGAGGTGAAGGGCAGAGAACCATAGCAGAAAGGTCAGTGACGAGGGGGCATAGATTTAAAGTGATTGGCAGAAAAATTAGAGGGGAGTTGAGGAAAATCTTTTTCACCCAGAGGGTCGCGATGGTCTGGAACTCACTGCCTGAAAGGATAGTTGAGGCAGAGACCCTCAACTCATTCAGAAGGAGTCTGGATAGACACCTCAAGTGCGGTAAGCTGCAGGGCTCCAACCAAATGCTGGAAGGTGGGATTAGAATCGGTTGAACGTTTTTCGGCTGGCACAAAGAGGATGGGCCAAGTGGCCTCTTTCTGTGTCTTAAAATTTCTATGTTGCCCTCGCCAACTCTATTTTTCCCTCTGTTATCCTCTGAATCCCAGTCTCTCCCTCTCTGTTACCCTCTGAATCCCAGTCTTTCCTGCTCTGTTACCCTCTGAATCCCAGTCTCTCCCTATCTGTTACCCTCTGAATCCCAGACTATCCCTCTGTTACCCTCTGAATCCCAGGAGCTCCCTCTCTGTTACCCTCTGAATCCCAGTCTCTCCCTCTCTGTTCCCCTCTGAATCCCAGACTCTCCCTCTCTGTTCCCCTCTGAATCCCAGTCTCTCCCTCTCTGTTACCCTCTGAATCCCAGTCTTTCCCTCTCTGTTACCCTCTGAATCCCAGTCTCTCCCTCTCTGTTACCCTCTGAATCCCAGTCTCTCCCTCTCCGTTACCCTCTGAATCCCAGACTCTCCCTCTCCGTTACCCTCTGAGTCCCAGTCTCTCCCTCTCCGTTACCCTCTGAGTCCCAGTCTCTCCCTCTCTGTTACCCTCTGAATCCCATTCTCTCCCTCTCCGTTACCCTCTGAATCCCAGTCTCTCCCTCTCTGTTACCCCCTGAATTGCAGTCTCTCCCTCTCTGTTACCCTCTGAATCCAAGTCTCTCCCTCTCTGTTACCCTCTGAATCCCAGACTCTCCCTCTCTGTTACCCTCTGAATCCCAGTCTCTCCCTCTCTGTCTCTCTCTCCCTCCCTCTCTGTTTCTTTCTCTCTCGCTGTCTCTCTCTGTCTCTCAGTGTCTCTCCCTCTCTCTCTCTCTGCCTCTGTCCACACCTCTGTCTCTCTCACACCATCTCGCCCTCCCTCTCTCTGTCTATCCCTCTCTCTGCCTCTCCATCTCTCTCTCTCTCTCTCCTTTTACTTTGTCTCTCCCTATCTCCCTTTCTCACCCTCTGTCCATGACTCTGTTTACATCTCTCTCATTCTCTGTCTCTGCCTATCTCTCTTTCTCTCTCTCTCTCTCTCTGTCCATGACTCCATTTGTGCCTCCCTTACACCATCTCTCCCACTCTCTCTCTCTCTCTCTCTGTCCCTCCATCTGTCTTTCCCTCCCTGTCACTCCCTCCCTCTCTGTCTCTCTCTCTGTCCCTCCATCTGTCTTTCCCTCTCTGACACTCCCTCTCACTCCTTCTCTCTCTGTCTCTCTCTCTGCTATCACTGACACCATGAGAGCGACAGAGGGAGGGAGTGTTAGATATGACGGCATGGAGAGGGCTGCAGTGAGGGACAAACGTGGAGAGAGAGAGATTGTTGAGGTGGATGAAGAGGATAATGTAAGATATATTAATTGGATGAAATCCTTCACTGCTGTGTACACAAACATATTTGAGATAGGTATGGAGAGAAAACGAACATCGGGAGAGGGGGAAATGCAGATGAAGTTGGGGCCCAGGCAGACACTTTTGATGATCCAGAAGGAATAGCCTCCATTTTAAATATTCAGTAAGCTATTCCACTGTGGTAGCCATCACACCCTCATGATATTGTTTGTGGAAATTTCATGCTGGCTTATTGGCTAATTTTTAAACCTGTGATTGATAGATTCTTGTTAACCAAATGTATTAAGAGATAAGGAGCAAAGGTAGGATATATGGTGCAAGTTAGATCACAGATCAGCCATGATCTCATTGGATGCCGGAATAGAGTTGTGGGGTTAAATTGCATCCTCCTCTTCCAAAATCCCCTGTGAAATATCCTTCTTTCTCTGTCAGTCACCCTGTCTGTCTATGTCTCTCTGTTTCTCTCTTTCTCTCTCTCTCTCTGTCTCTATCGGACAGTGTAGAGTGAGATTCACTCTGTATCCACCCCATGATGTTCCTGTCCTGGGACTGTTGGATGGGACAGTGTAGAAGGAGCATTACTCTGTATCTCATCCATGCTGTACCTGTCTGGGGAATGTTGATGGGAGAGTGGAAACAGAGAGGTCTGGGACCAGGGTCCTCATGGGGAGGACTTAATGGTGCCTCCTAATTGACCAGTTAGCAATATTGGTGCTCCAGGGATGAAAGGGACATTGGCTGAGTGGATACGACATTGGCTGAGAGAGTGGACAATGGTTGTTTCAGACTGGAGGGAGGTATACAGTGGAGGTTTATATTAGGATCACTGATCTTTTTGATATATACTAATGACTTGGACTTGTGTTTGCAGGGCATAACTTCAATGTTAGCCAATGTTTGTGACATCTGCAATGTAATAAACCGGGAAGGGACTAGTAGCAGACTTCAGGAGAAAGAGGCAGTCTGGTGAAATGGAACACACAAGAACAAATGAATTAGGAGCAGGAGTAGGCCATTCGGCCCCTCGAGCCTGCTCTGCCATTCAATGGCTGATCTGATAGTGAACTCAACTCCACTTTCCTGTCTGTGTCCCATAACCCTTGACTCCCTAATTGATCAAAAATCTATCGAACTCAGCCTTGAATATATTCAATGATCCAGCCTCCACTGCTCTCTGGGGAAGAGAATTCCACAGACTGACCCCCCTCTGAGAGAAACACATTTCTCCTCATCTCAGTTTTAAATGGAACGTCCCTAATTTTTAAACTGTGTCCCCCAGTTCTAGTCTCCCCAACAAGTGAAAACATCCTCTCAGCATCCACCCTGTCCAGTCCCCTCGGGACCTGAGATGTTTCACTCAGATCACCTCTCATTCTTCTAAACTCCAGTGGGTATAGACCCAACCTGTTCAACCTTTCCTCATAAGATAACCCCTTCATCCCAGGAATCAGCCCCGTGAACCTTCTCTGAACTACTTCGAATGCAATTATATAATTTCTTCAGTAAGGAGACCAAAAGTGTCCACAATCCTGCAGACGTCGTCTAACTTATGCCCTGTACAGCTGGAACAACACTTCCCTACTTTGATATTCTATTCACCTTGCAATAAACAACAACATTCCATTTGCCTTCCTAATCACTCGCTGTAGCTACACGGAAACATTTTGTGATTCATGTACCAGGACACCCAGATCCCTCTGTACCGTACAGTTCTGCAGTCTCTCTCCATTTCAATAATATACTGATTTTTATTCTTCCTGCTAAAGTGGACAAGCTCACATTTTCCCACATTGTACTCCATCTGCCAATGTTTTGCTCACTCACATAACCTATGGAAATCTCTTTGCAGACACTTTATGTCCTCTTGACAGCTTACTATCCAACCTATCATTGGACAGACACAGGGCAGGTTAACTTCAATGCTGAGAAATGTGAAGTGATGCATTTTGGAAGGAAGACTGAGTGATATAAACTAAATGGTACAATGTTAGAATGGGTGACAGGACAGAGAGATCTGGGATTTCATCAATGTTACCTGTTCTACCCAAAAGCTCAATTTGGGGCTTGGAATCTGTGAGTTGAATTTAGCTTCATCCTGAAAAGTGTTAGCAAACGTGTTGGGAAATGTGTCAAAAGCTGTTTCCATTCAGACATTCCTGCATTGTGGAAGTGTGAGCTATCTTTGCAGAGACAGGAAATAGAGTTGTTTGAATGGACCTGCAGGTTTTGGTTGATGCAATAAGGTGAGAATTTGAATTGTGTCCCTTCCAGATACACAGAATTGAAGGTATTTACAGAACACCACATGAAGTAGTTTACCAATGTCTGACAAACTTCAAAGACTTCAAACACATGGAAGAAGAGGCGAAGGGAACAATATACAAAACCTGAGACCGTCAGACAACAGCAGTAGGAAAATGAATCTCTTTTTATGGGTTTTAATTTGAAGGCCTGAGCTGATGATTGAAAAATTAGGAGTTCAAATCCCACGCTGGGCTGTTGTGAATTTGAATTGTGTTTTTTCTAAAAATAAACATAAATCTGGAATTAAAAAACCTCTGGGATGGAATGATTCACTCCTGTCTACTAGTGCAAAGCCCGTGTGTGTCTCAGTTTTGCTGTATTTATTAACGATTTAAGATGATGTGGTAGAATGCAACATACCCAAGTTTACCAATGACACAAAAATAGGCAGCATTGTAAGCAGTGTAGCTGGAAGCAGAACAATGCAAAGAGATATCTGAAGTGAATGGTTAAAACTGTGGTAGATAGATTTCAATGTCAGTAAAAAAGACTAGAACAGAGTACTTTATAAATGGTGAAAAGATAGAAACACTGGAGGTTCAAAGAGACTTGAGGGGTCCGTGTCCATTTGAGTGCAGTGTAGATTTACCAGAATGATAACTGGACTCCAAGGGTTAAATTACAAGGTGATATTACACAAACTGGGAATAATTCCCTGGAATTTAGGAGGATCAAGGTGATTTGATCAAAGTTGTTGAGATATTAAGGGGAACTGATGGGGTAGTTTGAGAGAAACTATTTCTGCAGCTTTGGAATATATGAACAGGAGTAGGCCATTCAGCCCATCGAGCCTGCTCCGCCATTCAATACTATCATGGCTGATCATCCACTTCAATGTGTTTTTCCCAGACTATCCTCATATCCCTTTATGTCATTGGTATTCAGCAATCTGTCAATCTCTGCTTTAAACATACTCAATGACTGAGCTTCCACAGCCCTCTGGGATAGAGAATTCCTAAGATTCACAACCATCTGAGTATTGAAATTTCTCCTCATCTCTGTCCCAAGTGGCTTCCCCCTTATTTTGAAATTGTGTCCCCTGGTTCTAGACTCCCGAACCAAAGGAGACATCTTACCTACATCTAACCTGTCTATCCCTTTAAGTATTTAGTATGTTTCAATAAGATCACCTCTCATTCTTCTAAACTCCAATGAGTATCGGCCCAACCTGTTCAACCATTCCTCATAAGACAACCCCTTCATCCCAGGAATCAGCCGAGTGAACCTTCTCTGAAGTGGTTCCAATGCATCCAGGCCTGACCATTTATCCACTTTGAAAGTTGCCGAACACCTTAATATTTCCCTCTCACTCTGTTTATCCCATCCAATATTTCACACTCCTCCTCTTTAACTACAATATCTGTATCGTTCCCACTCTTTTATAAAGAGGGAGACAATGTATTCATTAAGAACCATGCCCACATCTCCCACCTCCACACACACATTCCCTTTTTGGTCCCTAATACTCTATCCTTAATTATCCTCTTGCTCTTCATGTATTTATAAAACATCTTTGTGATTTCTTTGATTTAATGGTAATATTATTTTCCGGCCATTTCTTTGCTCTCCTAATTTGATTTTTAATTTCACCCTTGTACTTTCTCCACTCATCTCGGCCTCTGTGGTATTGAGCTCTCGGTATCCGACATAAGCTTCCCTCTTGTGCCTTATCGTACCCGGTTTGATCCTTGACATCCAAGGAGCTCTAGATTTCGGAGTACCACCCTGTTTGTCTTTGTGTGAACATATTTGACATATACCCACAATACAGGACTGGGCAGATAATGGGGATTGTTTCTGAGGTTGTGTTTGGGGATTTTTACTGACATCAGTGTGGATTTTAAAGTGTGTCTCCCCTTCCCTCACATCTAAAGTCTCTCAGTGTTGTTGTTGTGTGTTGACAGCTTTTCCAGTGTCCAGTCCCTTTCAACTTTTAATAAAATCTGTGGAACACAAATAAATGTAAAGTTTCTCCCACAAGCTGTTTTGTCCTCCCTCTTTCACTGTCTTTCTCTGTCACTGCCCTATCTCTCTCTCTGTCTCTCTCAGGACTGGGCAGACACTGGGGATTGTTACTGAGGTTCTGTTGGTCATTTTTACTGACATCCGTGTGGATTGTAAAATCTGTGTGTGTGTGTGTGTGTGTGTGTGTGTGTGTGTGTGTCTGTGTGTGTGTCTCTGTGTGTGTCTGTGTCTGTGTGTGTGTGTGTGTCTCTGTGTGTCTCTGTGTGTGTGTGTGTGTGTGTCTGTGTGTGTGTCTCTGTGTGTGTCTGTGTCTGTGTGTGTGTGTGTGTCTCTGTGTGTGTCTGTGTGTGTGTCTCTGTGTGTGTGTGTGTGTCTCTGTCTGTCCCTTCATGTATGTGTCTGTGTGTGTCTGGATGTGTGTGTGTGAGAGAGAGATAATCAGGGTCACCTCACTCCATCTCTGTCTCTCCTCCTCTCTCTGTTTCTCCTTCTCTCTCCCTCTCTCAATCCGCCTCTCTCATAGAAACAGAGAAAATAGGAGCAGGAGCAGGCCATTCGGCCCTTTGGGCCTGCTCCGTCTTTCAATAAAGATCATGACCGATGGTCTAATTCAGTACCCTGTTCCACTTTCTCCCCATACCCCTTGATCCCTTTGACATTAAGAAATATATCTCTCTCCTCCATGAATATATTTAATGACTTGGCCTCCACTGCCTTCTGCGGTAGAGAATTCCACATGTTCACCACCCTCTACCCCATCCATCTCTCCCCCTCTATCTCCGTCTCCACCCTCTATCTCCGTCTCCACCCTCTATCTCCGTCTCCACCCTCTATCTCCCTCTCCCCCTCTATCTCCCTCTCCCCCTCTATCTGCGTCTCCATCCTCTATCTGCGTCTCCATCCTCTATCTCCGTCTCCACCCTCTATCTCCCTCTCCCCCTCTATCTCCCTCTCCCCCTCTATCTGCGTCTCCATCCTCTATCTCCGTCTCCACCCTCTATCTCCCTCTCCCCCCTCTATCTCCCTCACACCCTCTATCTCCCTCTCCCCCTCTATCTCCCAATCCCCCTCTATCTCCCTCACCCGCTCACTCTCCCTCACCCCCCCTCTATCTCCCTCTCCCCCTCTATCTCCCTCTGCCCCTTTATCTCCCTCTCCCTCTCTATCTCACACATCTCCTCGATCTCACACATCCCCTCGATCTCACTCTTCCCCTCTATCTCACTCTTCCCCTCTATCTCACTCTCCCCCTCTATCTCACTCTCCCCTCTATCTCACTCTTCACCTCTATCTCACTCTCTCCCTCTATCTCACTCTCTCCCTCTATCTGTCTCTCCCCCCTCTATCTCCCTCTCCCCCTCTATCTCCCTCTCTCCCTCTATCTGTCTCTCCCCCCTCTATCTCCCTCTCCCCCTCTATCTCCCTCTCCCCCTCTATCTCCCTCTCCCCCTCTATCTCCCTCTCTCCCTCTATCTGTCTCTCCCCCCTCTATCTCCCTCTCCCCCTCTATCTCCCTCTCCCCCTCTATCTCCCTCTCCCCCTCTATCTCCCTCTCCCCCTCTATCTCCCTCTCTCCCTCTATCTGTCTCTCCCCCCTCTATCTCACACACACCCTCTATCTCCCTCTCCCCCTCTATCTCCCTCTCCCCCTCTATCTCACACACACCCTCTATCTCCCTCTCCCCCTCTATCTCACACACACCCTCTATCTCACACACCCCCTCTATCTCACTCTTCCCCTCTATCTCACTCTCGCCCTCTATCTGTCTCTCCCCCTCTATCTCCCTCTCTCCCTCTCCCACTCTCTCTCCCTCTCCCCCCTATCTCCCTCTCCCCCTCTATCTCCCACTCCCCCTCAATCTGTCTCTCGCCCTCTATCTCACACACCCCAAATATCTCCCTCTCCCCCTACATCTCCCTCTCCCCCCTCTGCCCCCTATATCTCCCTCTCCCCGTCTCTCTCCCTCTGCCCCTCTCTCTCCCTCTGCCCCTCTCTCTCCCTTTACCCCTCTATCTCACTCCCCCCTCTATCTCACTCGTCCCCTCTATCTGTCTCTCCCCCCTCTCTCTCCCTCTGCCCCTCTATCTCACTCTGCCCCTCTATCTCACTCTCCCCCTACATCTCCCTCTCCCCCCTCTGCCCCCTATATCTCCCTCTCCCCGTCTCTCTCCCTCTGCCCGTCTCTCTCCCTCTGCCCGTCTCTCTCCCTCTGCCCGTCTCTCTCACTCTCCCCCTCTATCTCACTCTCCCCCTCTATCTCACTCTCCCCCTCTATCTGTCTGTCTCTCCCTCTATCTGTCTGTCTCTCCATCTATCTGTCTGTCTCTCTCCCTCTATCTGTCTCTCTCCCTCTATCTGTTTCTCCCCCCTCTATCTCACTCTCCCCCTCCTCCTGACACTCACTCTCTCTCCATCTACCTCTGTCTCTGCCACTCTCTCTGTCTCTCTCTCTGTCCCTCCTTCTGTCTTTCCCTCTCTATCTCTATGTCTTTCTCCTTCTATCTCTCTCTCTGTCGCTCTATCTTAATCTCTCTCTCTCTGCCCCTCCATCTGCCTTTTCCTCTCTGTCTCTCCCTCTCTCTCCTTCTATCTGTGTGTCTCTCTCTCTGTCTCTCCATCTGTCTTTCCCTTTCTGTCTCTCCCTCTCTCTCCATCTCTCTGTCTCTGCCTCTCTCTCTGTCCCTCCATCTGTCTTTCCCTCTCGGTCACTACCTCTCTCTCCTTCTATCTCTGTCTCGCTCTCTGTTCCTCCAAATGTCTTTCGCTCTCTGCCAATCCCTCTCTCCTTCTCTCTGTCTATCCCTCTCTCTCCTTCTCTCTCTCTCGGTCCCTCCATCTGTATTCCCCCCCCCCCCAACCACCTGTCACTCCCTCTCTCTCCTATCTATGTCTCTCGCTCTCTATCCCTCCATCTATCCTTCCCTCTCTGTCACTCCATCTCTCTCCTTCTCTCCCTTTCTCTCCCTTACTCTCTCTCTCTGTCTTTCCATCTGTCTTTCTCTCCCTGTCACTCCCTCTCTCTCCGTCCATCTCTGCCTCTCTCTATCTCTGTCTCTCCATCTGTCTTTCCCTCTCTATGTCTGTCCATCGATCTCCTCTCTCTCTCTGTCCCTCCATTTGTCGTTCCCTCTCTGTCACTTCCTCTCTCTCCTTCTATCTCTGCCTCTCACTCTCTGTCCCTCCATCTGTCTTTCCCTCTCTGTCTCTCCATATCTCTCCTTCTATCTCTGTCTCTCCATCTGTCTTTCCCTTTCTATCACTCCGTCTCTCTCTCCTTCCATCTCTGCCTCTCTCTGTCTCTCCATCAGTCTTTCCCTTTCTGTCACTCCCTCTATGTCCTTCTATCTCTCTCTCTCTCTCTCTCTATCCCTCCATCAGTCCTTCCCTCCCTGTCACTCCATCACTCTCTCTGTCTCTCAGTCTGTCCCTCTATCTGTCTTAGCCTCCCTGACACTCCCTCTCTCTCCTTCTATCTCTGTATCTCTCTGTCTCTCCATCTGTTTTTCCCTCTAACCCCTCTCTCCTTCTCTGTCACTCCCTCTCTCTCCTTCTCTCTCACTCTGTCCCTCCATCCGTCTTTCCCACCCTGTCACTCCCACTCTCTCCTATCTCTGTCTTTCTCTCTGTCTTTCCTTGTGAATTTCCCTCCCTATCACTCCCTCTCACTCGTTCTATCCCTGCCTCTCTCCCTGTCCCTCCATCTGTCTTCCCACACCCCACCCATCACTCCGTCTCTCTCCTTCTATCTCTGTCTCTATCTCTCCATCAGTCCTTCCCTCCCTGTCACTCCATCACTCTCTCTGTCTCTCAGTCTGTCCCTCTATCTGTCTTAGCCTCCCTGACACTCCCTCTCTCTCCTTCTATCTCTGTATCTCTCTGTCTCTCCATCTGTTTTTCCCTCTAACCCCTCTCTCCTTCTCTGTCACTCCCTCTCTCTCCTTCTCTCTCACTCGGTCCCTCCATCCGTCTTTCAATCCCTGTCACTCCCACTCTCTCCTATCTCTGTCTTTCTCTCCGTCTTTCCATTTGAATTTCCCTCCCTATCTCTCCCTCTCACTCGTTCTATCCCTGCCTCTCTCCCTGTCCCTCCATCTGTCTTCCCACACCCCACCCATCACTCCGTCTCTCTCCTTCTATCTCTGTCTCTATCTCTCTATCCCTCCATCTGTCCTTCCCTCCCTGTGACTCCATTTCTCTCCCTTTCTCTCTCTCTCTCTCTCTCTCTCTGTCCCACCAAATGTCTTTCCCTCTCTGTCTCTCCCTCTCTCTCCTTCCATCTCTGCCTCTCTCTCTCTGTCCATCCATCTGTCTTTACCTCTCTGTCTCTCCCTCTCTCTCCATCTATCTCTGTCTCTCTCTCTCTGTCTTTCCGTATGTCTTTCCCTTCCTGTCACTCCCTCTCTCTCCTTCCATCTCTGCCTCTCTCTCTCTCTGTCCCTCCATCTGCCTTTCCCTCTCTGTTGCTCCCTCTCTCTCCTTCTATCTCTGTCTCTCTCTCTGTTCCACCATTTGTCTTACCCTCTCTGTCACTCCCACTCTCCTCCTCTCTATCTCTCCCTCTCCCTCCTTCACTTTCTCACCGTCCCTCCATCTGTCTTTCCCCCCGTGTCACTCCCTCTCTCTCCTTCTATCTCTGACCCTCTCTCTCTCCGTCCGTCTGTCATTCCCTCCCTGTCTCTCCATCTCTCTCCTTTTATCTCTATCTCTCCATCTTTCTGTCCCTCTCTGTCTCTCCCTATCTCTCCTTCTCTCTCTGTCTCTCACTTTGTCCCTCTGTCTGTCTTTCCCTCCCTGTCACTCCCTCTCTCTCCTTCTATCGCTGTCTTTCTCTCTGTCTCTCCATCTGTCTTTCCCTCCCCATCACTCCCTCTCTCTCCTTCCATCTCTGTCTCTCCAACTGCCTTTCCCTCTCTGTCTCACACTCTCTCTCCTGCTATCTCTGTCTCTCTCTCTCAATCCCTCCATCTGTCCATCTGTCCTTCCCTCCCTGACACTCCCTCTCTCTCCTTCTCTCCCTGTCCCTCCATCTGTCTTTCCCTCCCAGTCTCTCCCCCTCTCTCCTTCTATCACTGTCTCTCTCTCTCTGTCTTTCCATCTGTCTTTCCCTTCCTGACATTCCCTCTCCCTCCTTCCATCTCTGCCACTCTCTCTCTCGCTCTGTCTCTCCAACTGCCTTTCCCTCTCTGTCTCTCCCAATCTCTCCTTCTCTCTTTGTCTCTGCCTCGCTCTCTGTCCCTCCATCTGTCTTTCCCTCTCTGTCTCTCCCCTCTCTGCTTCCATCTCTGTCTCTCTCTCTCTATCTCTCCATCTCTCTTTCCCTCCCAGTCACTCCCTCTCACTCTTTCAATCTCTGTCTCCCCCTCTCTCTCCTTCTATCACTGTCTCTCTCACTGTCTTTCCATCTGTCCTTCCCTCCCTGTCACTCCCTCTCTCTCCTTCCATCTCTGCCTCTCTCTCTTTTTCTGTCTCTCCAACTGCCTTTCCCTCTCTGTCTCTCCCAATCTCTCCTTCTCTCTCTGTCTCTGCCTCTCTCTCTGTCCCTCCATCTGTCTTTCCCTCTCTGTCTCTCCCTCTCTCTCCTTCTATCTCTGTCTCTCTCTGTCAATCCCTCCATCTGTCCATCCGTCCTTCCCTGCCTGACACTCCATCTCTCTCCTTCTCTCTCTGTCTCTCTCTCTGTCCGTCCATCTGTCTTTCCCTCGCTGTCACTCCCTCTGTCTCCTTCCATCTCTGCCTCTCTCTCTATCTGTCTTTCCCTCTCTGTCTCTCCCTCTCTCTTCTTCTACCACTGTCTCTCTTTCTCTCTTTGAATCTGTCATTCCCTCCCTGTCACTCCCTCTCTCTCCTTCCATCTCTGCCCCTCTCTCTCTCTCTGTCTCCAACTGCCTTTCCCTCTCTGTCTCTCCCTCTCTCTCCTTCTATCTCTGTCTCTCTCTCTCTATCTCTCCATCTCTCTTTCCCTCCCAGTCACTCCCTCTCACTCTTTCAATCTCTGTCTCTCCCTCTCTCTCCTTCTATCACTGTCTCTCTCACTGTCTTTCCATCTGTCCTTGCCTCCCTGTCACTCCCTCTCTCTCCTTCCATCTCTGCCCCTCTCTCTCTCTCTGTCTCCAACTGCCTTTCCCTCTCTGTCTCTCCCTCTCTCTCCTTCTATCTCTGTCTCTCTCTCTCTATCTCTCCATCTCTCTTTCCCTCCCAGTCACTCCCTCTCACTCTTTCAATCTCTGTCTCTCCCTCTCTCTCCTTCTATCACTGTCTCTCTCACTGTCTTTCCATCTGTCCTTGCCTCCCTGTCACTCCCTCTCTCTCCTTCCATCTCTGCCTCTCTCTCTTTCTCTGTCTCTCCAACTGCCTTTCCCTCTCTGTCTCTCCCTCTCTCTCCTTCTATCTCTTTCTCTCTCTCTCAATCCCTCCATCTGTCAATCCATCCTTCCATGCCTGACACTCCCTCTCTCTCCTTCTCTCTCTGTCTCTCTCTCTGTCCATCCATCTGTCTTTCCCTCCCTGTCTCTCCCTCTGTCTCCTTCCATCTCTGCCCCTCTCTCTCTCTCTCCATCTGTCTTTCCCTCCCTGTCACTCCCTCTCTCTCCTTCCATCTCTGCCCCTCTCTCTCTTTCTGTCTCCAACTGCCTTTCCCTCTCTGTCTCTCCCAATCTCTCCTTCTGTCTCTGTCTCTGCCTCTCTCTCTGTCTCTCTCTCTGTCCCTCCATCTGTCTTTCCCTCTCTGTCTCTCTCTCTCTATCTCTCCATCTCTCTTTCCCTCCCAGTCACTCCCTCTCTCTCCTTCAATCTCTGTCTCTCCCTCTCTCTCCTTCTATCACTGTCTCTCCATCTGTCTTTCCCTCCCCATCACTCCCTCTCTGTACTTCCATCTCTGCCTCTCTCGCTGTCTCTCCATCTGTCTTTCCCTCTCTGTCTCTCCCTCTCTCTCCTTCTTTCACTGTCTCTCTCCCTCTGTCTTTCCATCTGTCTTCCCCTCCCTGTCACTCCCTCATTCTCCTTCCATCTCTGCCTCTCTCTCTCTCTCTCTGTCCCTCCATCTGCCTTTCCCTCTCTGCCTCTCCCAATCTTTCCTTCTCTCTCTGTCTCTGCCTCTCTCTCTGTCCCTCCATCTGTCTTTCCCTCTCTGTCTCTCCCTCTCTCTCCTTCCATCTCTTTCTCTCTCTGTCAATCCCTCCATCTGTCCATCCATCCTTCCCTGCCTGACACTCCCTCTCTCTCCTTCTGATCTGTCTCTCTCTCTGTCCATCCATCTGTCTTTCCCTCCCTGTCTCTCCCTCTGTCTCCTTCCATCTCTGCACCTCTCTCTGTCTCTCCATCTGCCTTTCCCTCTCTGTCTCTCCCTCTCTCTCCTTCTACCACTGTCTCCCTCTCTCTGTCTTTCCATCTGTCATTCCCTCCCTGTCACTCCCTCTCTCCTTCCATCTCTGCCCCTCGCTCTCTCTCTGTCTCCAACTGCCTTTCCCTCTCTGTCTCTCCCAACCTCTCCTTTTCTCTCTGTCTCTGTCTCTCTCTCTGTCCCTCCATCTGTCTTTCCCTCTCTGTCTCTCTCTCTCTATCTCTCCATCTCTCTTTCCCTCCCAGTCACTCCCTCTCTCTCCTTCAATCTCTGTCACTCCCTCTCTCTCCTTCCATCACTGTCTCTCCATCTGTCTCTCCATCTGTCTTTCCCTCCCCATCACTCCCTCTCGCTACTTCCATCTCTGCCTCTCTCGCTGTCTCTCCATCTGTCTTTCCATATCTGTCTCACCCTCTCTCTACTTCTTTCACTGTCTCTCTCCCTCTGTCTTTCCATCTGTCTTTCCCTCCCTGTCACTCCCTCACTCTCCCTCCATCTCTCTGTCTCTCTCTCTCTGTCCCTCCATCTGCCTTTCCCTCTCTGTCTCTCCCAATCTCTCCTCCTCTCTCGTTCTCTGCCTATCAGTCTCTCTCTCTGTCCCTCCATCTGCCTTTCCCTCTCTGTCTCTCCCAATCTCTCCTTCTCTCTCGTTCTCTGCCTATCAGTCTCTCTCTCTGTCCCTCCATCTGCCTTTCCCTCTCTGTCTCTCCCTCTCTCTCCTTCTATCTCTGTCTCTCTCTTTCAATCCCTCCAGCTGTCCATCCGTCCTTCCCTCCCTGACAGTCCCTCTCTCTCCTTCTCTCTCTTTCTCTCCAAATGCCTTTCCCTCTCTGTCTCTCCCAAACACTCCTTCTCTCTCTCTCTCTCTGCCTCTCTCTCTGTCTCTCTCTCTGTCCCTCCATCTGTCTTTGCCTCTCTGTCTCTCCCTCTCTCTCCTTCTATCACTGTCTCTCCCTCTCTGTCTTTCCATCTGTCTTTCCCTCCTTGTCACTCCCCCTCTCTCCTTCCATCTCTGCCCCTCTCTCTTTCTCTCTGTCTCTCCAACTGCCTTTCCCTCTCTGTCTCTCCCAATCTCTCCTTCTCTCTCTCTCTCTGTCTCTCTCTCTGTCTCTCTCTCTGTCCCTCCATCTGTCTTTCCCTCTCTGTCTCTCCCTCTCTCTCCTTCTGTCTCTGTCTCTCTCTCTCTCCATCCCTCCACCTGTCCATCGGTCCTTCCCTTCCTGTCACTCCATCTCTCTCCATCTCTCTCTGTCTCTCTCTTGGTCTCTCCATCTGTCTTCCCACCCACCCCCATCACTCCATCTCTCTCCTTCTATCTCTGTCTCTCTCTCTCTCTATCCCTCCATCTGTCCTTCCTTCACTGTCACTCCATCTCTCTCCTCTCTCTGTCTCTCACTCTGTCCCTCCATCTGTCTTTCCCTCTCTGTCACTCCCTCCCTCTCCTTCTATCTCTGTCACTCCCTCTCTGTCTTTCTATTTCTATCTCTGTCTCTCTCTCTCTGTCTCTCCATCTGTCCTTCCCTCACTGTCACTCCATCTCTCTCCTCTCTCTTTCTCTCACTCTGCCCCTCCATCTGTCTTTCCCTCTCTGTCACTCCCTCCCTCTCCTTCTATCTCTGTCTCTCTCTCTGCTATCACTGACACTGGGAGAGAGACAGAGGGACGGAGGGTTAGATATGAAGGCGTAGAGAGGGACAAACTTGGAGAGAGAGAGAGAATGTTGAGTTGGATGAAGAGGATAATGTAAGATATATTAACTTGATTTAATCCTTCACTGCTGTGTACACAAACATATTTGAGATAGGTATGGAGAGAAAACGAACATCGGGAGAGGGAGGAATGCAGATGAAGTTGGGGCCCAGGCGGACACTTTTGATGATCCAGAAGGAATAGCCTCCATTATAAATATTCAGCCAGCTATTCCACTGTGGGAACCATCACACCCTCATGATATTGTTTGCGGAAATTTCATGCTGGCTTATTGGTTAATTTTTAAACCTGTGATTGATAGATTCTTGTTAACCAAAGGTATTAAGAGATAAAGGGCAAAGGTGGGATATATGGTGTTAGTTAGATCACAGATCAGCCCTGATCTCACTGAATGCTGGAACAGGGTCGAGGGGTTAAATTGCCTCCTCATCTTCCTATGTCTGATGTTAAATATCCTTCTTTCACTCTCAGACACCCTGTCTGTCTGTGTCTCCCTCTATTTCTCTCATTCTCTCTCTCTCTCTGTCTGTTTCGGACAGTGCAGAGTGAGATTCACTCTGTATCCACCCCATGATGTTCCTGTCCTGGGACTGTTGGATGGGACAGTGTGGAAGGAAATTTACTCTGTGTCAAACCCAACATTGTGCTTGGCTTGGGAATATTTAATGGGACAGTGTAGCTGGAGATTTACTCTGTATCCCTGGAATTTTGAAGGCTCAGGTGTGATTTGATGATTGTTTTCAAGATAATAAGGGAAACTGATGGGGTAGACAGAGAGTAACAATTCCCACTGGCTGCAGAGTCTAGAACATGGGGGCATAGTCTAAAAATATAAACCTAGTCTAAAAACCTTTCAGGAGTGAAATGAAGAAACACTTCAACACACCAGGTGTGGTATCACTTTGGAACTCTCTTCCACAAACAGCAATTGATGCTGAGACACTTGTTAATTTTTAAATCTGAGTTTGATAGATTTTTGTTAACCAAAGGTATTAAGGGGCAAAGATAGGTACATGGAGTTAGATCACACATCAGCCATGAGCTCATGGAATGACAGAACAGGGTTGAGGGGCCAAATGGCCTCCTCCTCTTCCTCTGTCCTACGACAAATATCCTGCGATCACTCTCTGTGTCTTGGTCTCTGTCTCCCTCTTTGTCTCTCTTTCTGTCTGTCTGTCTGTCTCTCTCTCTCTCCTCTCATCTGTGGAAATCCACACACATCAGTCAGCCATTTTAGGTTCATTTTCAGTGGCCATTTTATGTTACCACAACACTGGGACATTTATCGCTGTCTATCCCAAACCATCTCTCTTTGTAGTCTATTTGTGTTCTCCTCACAGCTTATTGTCCCACCGAACCTAGTATCTCTCTCCTTTGCTCCGTCTCACTCACGCACTCTCCCCCCTCTCTCTCCCCCCCCATTTCTCTCTCCCCCCATTTCTCTCTTCCCCCCCACCCCCCCCCCCCCCCCGCAATCTCTCTTTAAGTGTCCTGTTATCACATCCTTTATTATAGATTTGACCATTTTCCCTATGACTGATGTTAGACGAACAGGTCTTTAGTTCCCTATTTTCTCCCTCCTTCCTTTTGTAAATAGTGGGGTTACATTTGCTCCCTTCTAATCTGACTCTCTCACTCTGCCTCTCTCACACTGCCTCTGTCCCTCGCTATCTGACTTTCCCCCCTCTCTCTCTCTCTATCTCTCCCTCTCTGTCTTTTTCTCTCTCTCGCTCTATCTCTCCCTCTCTCTCTCTCTACCTCTGTCCACGTCTCAATTTGTGCCTCCCTCACACCGTCACTCCCTCTCTCTCTGTCTCTCTCTATCTTTCTGTCTGCCTCTCTCTCTCTCTCTGCCTCTCTCTCTCTCTGCCTCTCTCTCTCTCTCTCTCTCTGTCACTCGCTCTCTCTCTTTCGCTGCCTCTGTCCACGTCTGAGTTTGTGTCGACTCCACACCATCTCTCCCTCCCTCTCTCCCTACCTCTCTCTCTCTCTTTCTCCCTCTCTCCCTCCCTCTCTCTCTCTGTCTCTGTCTCAGAGTTACAGCTCAGATGATTAACCTCTTTATCCATGTGTTATGAACACGGGACTTTGTCTCTCTCCCATTTTCTAGGATATTGCCAGGACTGGAGAATTGTAGCTGTGAGGATAGGCAGGGGTTGTTGTCCTTGGAAAAGAGAAGGCCGAGGGGAGATCTGATTGAAATGTACAAAATGTTGAGGGTCCTGGATAGAGTGGAGGTGAAGGGCAGAGAACCATAGCAGAAAGGTCAGTGACGAGGGGGCATAGATTTAAAGTGATTGGCAGAAAAATTAGAGGGGAGTTGAGGAAAATCTTTTTCACCCAGAGGGTCGCGATGGTCTGGAACTCACTGCCTGAAAGGGTAGTTGAGGCAGAGACCCTCAACTCATTCAGAAGGAGTCTAGATAGGCACCTCAAGTGGGGTAAGCTGCAGAGCTCAGACCAAATGCTGGAAGGTGGGATTAGAATAGGTTGATCGTTTTTCGGCTGTCACAGAGAGGATGGGCCAAGTGGCCGCTTTCTGTGCCTTAAAATTTCTATGTTGCCCTCGCCAACTCTATTTTTCCCTCTGTTACCCTCTGAATCCCAGTCTCTCCCTCTCTGTTACTCTCTGAATCCCAGTCTCTCCCTCTCTGTTACCCTCTGAATCCCAGTCTCTCCCTCTCTGTTACTCTCTGAATCCCAGTCTCTCCCTCTCTGTTACCCTCTGAATCCCAGTCTCTCCCTCTCTGTTACTCTCTGAATCCCAGTCTCTCCCTCTCTGTTCCCCTCTGAATTCCAGTCTCTCCCTCTCTGTTACCCTCTGCATTCTAGTCTCTCCCTCTCTGTTGCCCTCTGAATCCCAGTCTCACCCTCTCTGTTACCCTCTGAATCCCAGTCTCTCCCTCTCCGTTACCCTCTGAATCCCAGTCCCTCCCTCTCTGTTACCCTCTGAATCCCAGACTCTCCCTCTCTGTTACCCTCTGAATTCCAGTCTCTCCCTCTCTGTTACCCTCTGCATTCTAGTCTCTCCCTCTCTGTTGCCCTCTGAATCCCAGTCTCACCCTCTCTGTTACCCTCTGAATCCCAGTCTCTCCCTCTCCGTTACCCTCTGAATCCCAGTCTCACCCTCTCTGTTACCCTCTGAATCCCAGTCTCTCCCTCTCTGTTACCCTCTGAATCCCAGACTCTCCCTCTCTGTTACCCTCTGAATTCCAGTCTCTCCCTCTCTGTTACCCTCTGCATTCTAGTCTCTCCCTCTCTGTTGCCCTCTGAATCCCAGTCTCACCCTCTCTGTTACCCTCTGAATCCCAGTCTCTCCCTCTCCGTTACCCTCTGAATCCCAGTCTCACCCTCTCTGTTACCCTCTGAATCCCAGTCTCTCCCTCTCCGTTACCCTCTGAATCCCATTCTCTCCCCCTCTGTTACTCTCTGAATCCCAGTCTCTCCCTCCATGTTTCCCTCTGAATCCCAGAATCTCCCTCTCTGTTACCCTGTGAATCCCAGTCTCTCCCTCTCTCTTACCCTCTGAGTCCCAGACTCTCCCTCTCCGTTACCCTGTGAATCCCAGACTCTCCCTCTCTGTTACCGTCTGAATCCCAGTCTCTCCCTCTCCGTTACCCTCTGAATCCCAGTCTCTCCCTCTCTGTTACCTGACCAGAGCTTTATAAATGTTCAGCGCACCCTCTCGGCTTTTGTACTCACTGTACACAGTGTAAATTGTGGTATTCCCCAGGGGTTTTGATTAGGACCACTGATCTTATTGATATATCAATGACTTAGACTGGGGTAAACAGGGCATAACTTCAACATTGTGCCATTTGCAATGTAATAAACAGTGAAGGGAATAGGAGTAGACTTCAGGAGGATAGAGGCAGTCTGGTGAAATGGTCAGACACATAGCAGGTTAACTTCAATGCTGAGAAATGTCAAATGATGCATTTAGGAAGGAAGACTGAGGAGAAGCGATATAAACTAAATGGTACAATGTTAAAATGGGTGCAGGGACAGAGAGATCTGGGATTTCATTTGTGTCACTTTTTACATCTAAAAGATTCAATTTGGGGCTTGCAATCTCTAAGTTGAATTTAGCTTCATCCTGAAAAGTGTTAGCAAACGTGTTGGGAAATGTGTCAAAAGCTGTTTCCATTCAGACATTCCTGCATTGTGGAAGTGTGAGTTATCTTTGCAGAGACAGGAAATAGAGTTGTTTGAATGGACCTGCAGGTTTTAGTTGATGCAATAAGGTGAGAATTTGAATTGTGTCCCTTCCAGATACACAGAATTGAAGGTATTTACAGAACACCACATGAAGTAGTTTACCAATGTCTGACAAACTTCAAAGACTTCAAACACATGGAAGAAGAGGAGAAGGGAACAATATACAAAACCTCAGTCAGTCAGACAACAGCAGGAGGAAAATGAATCTCTTTTTATGGGTTTTAATTTGAAGGCCTGAGCTGATGATTGAAAAAGTAGGAGTTCAAATCCCACACTGGGCTGTTGTGAATTTGAATTCTATTTTTTCTTTAAAAAAACATAAATCTGGAATTAAAAAACCTCTAGGTTGGAATGATTCACTCCTGTCTACTAGTGCAAAGCCTGTGTGTGTCTCAGTTTGCTGTATTTATTAATGATTTAAGATGATGTGGTAGAATGCAACATACCCAAGTTTACCAATGACACAAAAATAGGCAGCATTGTAAGCAGTGTAGCTGGAAGCAGAACATTGCAAAGAGATATTAATATCTTAAATAAATGGGCAAAACTGTGGTAGTTAGATTTCAATGTCAGCAAAAAAAGACTAGAACAGAGTACTTTATAAATGGTGAAAAGATAGAAACACTGGAGGTTGAAAGAGACTTTGGGGGGGTCCATGTCCATTTGAGTGCAGTGTAGATTTACCAGAATGATAACTGGACTCCAAGGGTTAAATTAGAAGGTGACATTACACAAACTAGGGATATATTGCCTGGAATTTAGGAGGATCAAGGTAATTTGTTCAAAGCTGTTGAGATATTAAGGGGAACTGATGGGGTAGTTTGGGAGAAACTATTTCAGCAGCTTGGGAACATAGGAACAGGAGTAGGCCATTCAGCCCATCGAGCCTGCTCCGCCATTCAATACGATCCTGGCTGATCATCCACTTCAATGCCTTTTTCCCAGACTGAGTTTCCACAGCCCACTGGAGTAGAGAATTCCAAAGATTCACAACCCTCTGAGTAAAAATCCGCCACTCCAGGCTAAAGGTGGTAGTAGTTTGGAACGTGTCTTCTGCACGCAAACATTGATGCAAAATCAATTGTCATTTTTAAATCGAAGGTTGATCTCATCAAATGCCTTTTGAAAATTGAAATATTCTTCTTTCGCTCTCTGTCCCTGAGTCACTCTGTTTCTGTGTGTGTTTCTCTGTGTGTGTGTGTGTGTTTCTGTGTGTGTTTCTGTGTTTGTGTGTGTGTTTCTGTGTGTGTGTGTGTGTTTCTGTGTGTGTGTGTTTCTGTGTGTGTGTGTTTCTGTGTGTGTGTTTCTGTGTGTTTCTGTGTGTCTGTGTGTTTCTGTGTGTGTGTGTTTCTGTCTGTTTCTGTCTGTGTGTGTGTGTGTGTCTGTGTGTTTCTGTCTGTGTGTTTCTGTGTGTGTGTGTTTCTGTGTGTGTTTCTGTCTGTGTGTGTGTTTCTGTCTGTGTGTGTGTCTCTGTGTGTGTGTGTGTGTCTATGTCTGTTTCTCTCTCCTCTCTCAGACCCTTTGTAAAGCTCCACATACATCAGTTTGCCATTTGAAGTCAGCTTCTTTTGGTTTCACCGCATCTGCAGAGGTTACACTTCCTTATGCAGGCTGGTAAAAAACATGTATTCCGCAGTTGGCTCCAATGTTCCCGTGAAACTTTAGATGTTGTGCGTGCCCAGTTTTTTTAACGTGAGCTGTCCCTTGAAATCTTTGAAGAATCTTTGAAGACGTGTGCTATTTATTGTGGAACAGGATCTGCGTGGGACCTTTGAGGCTGCTGCACGCAGATTTGCAGGAACATTGACCAACACTCTCCATCCCAATCTCTTCCTCTTTCTCTCTGGTACTCTCTCCCCATTGCAATCCTTCCCTCTCTCTCTTATTCTCCATATCTATCCCTGTTCTTTCTCACTGTTACTCTCTCCATCTGGATGGAGGAGGAGAAAGAGAGGCATATACAGAGGCAGCTTTACTCTGTATCAAACCCCACAGTGTACCTGCCCCCTAGATCTAGACTTCCCCACAAGGGGAACATCCTCCCAGCATCCGCCCTGTAAAGTCCCCTCAGAATCTTGTATGTTTCAATAAGATCACCTCTCATTCTTCTGAACTCCAATGAGTGTAGGCCCAACCTGTTCCACCATTCCTCAAAGATAACCCCTTCATCCCAGGAATCAGCCGAGTGAATCTTCTCTGAACTGATTCCAATGCATCCAGGCCTGACCATTTATCCACTTTCAAAGCTGCCAAACGCCTTCATATTTCCCCTCTCACTCTGTTTATCCCATCCAATATTTCACACTCCTCCTCTTTAACTACAATCTCTGTATCGTTCCCACTCTTTTATAAAGACGGACACAGAGAATTCATTAAGAACCATGCCCACATCTCCCACCTCCACAGGTAGGAAGAAGGAGGAGAGGCAATCTAAACTAAAGGATATAGTTCTAAAGGGGCTAACATTCTCTGCCTCTTCCTTTGCTCTAATATAATCCTTGATTTCTATCATTAACAATGGTTGGAACAATTAACTGAGGTTCTGTCAAAGCTTACTCACATTCTTTATCTGTGTCTCTCTGTCCCAGAGAGATGGTGAAGAAACTATTGATGTGTTTCGTTCTGTTAAGTTTGATGTCAATGTTTCCCCAGGATGTTGACGCTGGGTGATTCAGTGATGGGATAATGCTTTGAATGCCAAGGGGAGGTGGTTGGATTCTCTCATGTTGCAGATGGTCATTGCCTGGCACTTGTGTGACGTGAATGTTACTTGTCACTGGTCGGCCCAAACCTGAATGTTGTCTGGGTCTTGGTGCATGTGGCTCTGGATTGCTTCATTATCTGAGGCAAAATACTGTGGATGCTGGAAATCTGGAAAGCATCGAGCTGAATCACTAACTCTGTTTCTCTCTCCACAGATGCTGCCTGACCTGCTCAGTATTTCCAGCACTTCCTGCTGGGATTTCATTATCTGAGGAGGTGTGAATGGAACTGAACACTGTGCAATCAACAGTGAACATCCCTACTTCTGACCTTACGATGGAGGGCAGGTCATTGAGGAAGCAGCTGAAGATGGATGGGCCGAGGACACTACCCTGAGGAACTCCTGCAGTGATGTCCGGGGACTGAGATGATTGACTTCCAACAACCACAACCATCTTCCTTTGTGCTCGGTATGAGTCCAACCAGCGGATTCCCACTGACTTCAGTTTTACTCGGGCTCCTCGATGTCACACTCGTTCAAACACTGCCTTGATGATAAGGTCAGTCTCTCTTCCCAGTAGCAGACAGGAGTGAATCATTCCCTTTGACCCGTTGTACACTGAACAAGCTGTGTTTCTTCACAGCCTGATACAGGACTGTACACGGCCGATTAATGTAGCCCATCAAACACTCCCAGAGCAGGTTCAGCACAGCTTAGGAACAGAGTACAGTTCCTTCAACATTCTCTCTCTGTCTCTCCCTCCTGCTATGTCTGACACGAGGAGAGAGACAGAGGGAGAGAGGGTTAGTTATGAAGGCAGAGAGAGGGCTGTAGAGAGGGACAAAGTTGGAGAGAGAGAGATTGTTGAGGTGGATGAAAAGGATAATGTAAGATATATTAATTTGATGTAATCCTTCACTGCTGTGTACACAAACAGAAAGAGATAGATATGGCAGAAAAACACATCGGCAGAGAGGGTAATGTAGATGAAGTTGGGGCACAGGCAGATACATTTGATGATCCAGAAGGAACAGCCTCCATTTTAAACATCCAGTAAGCTATTCCACTGTGGGAGCCATCACACCCTCATGTTATTTGTTGTGCAAATTTCTTGCTGGCATATTGGTTAATTTTTAAAGCTGTGATTGATAGATTCTTGTTAACCAAAGGTATTAAGAGATAAGGGGCAAAGGCAGGATATATGGTGTAAGTTACATCACAGATCAGCCAAGATCACATTGGATGCCGGAACAGAGTTGTGGGGTTAAATTGCATCCTCCTCTTCCAATATCCCCTGTTAAATATCCTTCTTTCTCTTTTAGTCACCCTGTCAGTCTATGTCTCTCTGTCTCTCTCTCTCTGTCTCTATCGGACAGTGTAGAGTGAGATTCACTCTGTATCCACCCCATGATGTTCCTGCCCTGGGAGTGTGTGATGGGGCAGCGTAGAGGGAAATTTACTCTGTGTCAAACCCAACATTGTGCTTGACTTGGGAATATTTAATGGGACAGTGTAGCTGGAGATTTACCCTTTATCCCTGGAATTTTGAAGGCTCAGGTGTGATTTGATGATTGTTTTCAAGGTAATAAGGGAAACTGATGGGGTAGACAGAGAGTAACAATTCCCACTGGCTGCAGAGTCTAGAACATGGGGGCATAGTCTAAAAATATAAACCTAGTCTAAAAACCTTTCAGGAGTGAAATGAAGAAACACTTCAACACACCAGGTGTGGTATCAGTTTGGAACTCTCTTCCACAAACAGCAATTGATGCTGAGACACTTGTTAATTTTTAAATCTGAGTTTGATAGATTTTTATGAAACCTCTCTGTCACTCCCTCTCTCTTCTCCCATCTCTGCCTCTCTCTGTCTCTCCATCTGCCTTTCCATCTCTGTTGCTCTCACTCTCTCCTTCTCTCTCTGTCTCTCTCTCTCTCTCTCTCTCTGTCTCTCCATCAGTCTCCCCACCCATCACTCCCTCTCTCTCCTCCTATCTCTGCTTCTCTCTCTATCCCTCCATCTGTCCGTCCCTCCCTGTCACTCCATCTCTCTCTGTCTCTCACTCTGTTCCTCCATCTGTTTTTCCCTCCCTCTGTCACTCCCTCTCTCTCCTTCTATCTCTCTCTCTCTGTCGCTCTATCCCTCCATCTATCCTTCCCTCCCTGTCACTCCATCTCTCTCCTTCTCTCTTTGTCTCTATCTCCGTCTCTCCATCTGTCTTTCCCTTCCTGTCGCTCCCTCTCTCTCATTCTATCTCTGTCTCTCACTCTCTGTCTCTTCATCTGCCTTCCCAACCCCCTGACAATCCCTCTCTCTCCTTCCATCTCTGTCTCTGCATCTCTCTCTGCCTCTCTCTCTGCCTCTCTCTCTTTCCCTCCATCTGCCTTTCCCTCTCTGTCACGCCCACTCTCTCCGTCTTTCTCTGTCTCTCTCTCTCTCTATCCATCCATCTGTCCTTCCCTCTCTGTCACTCCTTCTCTCTCTGTCTCTCTCTCTCTCTGTCCCTCCATCTGTCTTTCTCTCCATGACACTCCCTCACTCTCCTTCTATCTCTGTCTTTCTCTCTGTCTCTCCATCTGTCTTTCCCTCTCTGTCTCTCCGTCTCTCTTCTTCTATCTCTGTCTCTGCCTCTCTCCTTCTATCTCTGTCTCTGCCTCTCTCTCTGTCTCTCTCTCTGTCCCTCCATCTATCCTTCCCTCCCTGTCACTCCATCTCTCTCCTTCTCTCTCTGTCTCTCACTCTCTCCCTCCTTCTGTCTTTCCCTCTCTGTCTCTCCGTCTCTCTTCTTCTATCTCTGTCTCTGCCTCTCTCTCTGTTTCTCTCTCTGTCCCTCCATCTGTCTTTCCCTCTCTGTCTCTCCCTCTCTCTCCGTCTCTCTCTGTCTCTCTCTCTGTCCCTCCATCTGTCAAAGAACAAAGAACAGTACAGCACAGGAACAGGCCATTAGGCCCTCCAAGACTGCGCCGATCTTGATGCCTGCCGAAACTAAAACCTTCTGCACTTCCGGGGTCCGTATCCCTCTATTCCCATCCTATTCATGTATTTGTCAAGATGTCTCTTAAACATCTCTATGGTCCCTGCTTCCACCACCTCCCCCGGCAACACGTTCCAGGCACTCACCACCCTCTGTGTAAGGAACTTGCCTCGCACATCCCCTCTAAACTTTGCCCCCTCTCACCTTAAACCTCTGTCCCCTAGTAACTGACTCTTCCACCCTGGGAAAAAGCTTCTGACTATCCACTCTGTCCATGCCACTTATAACTTTGTAAACCTCTATCATGTCGCCCCTCCACCTCCGTCGTTCCAGTGAAAACAATCCGAGTTTATCCAACCTCTCCTCATCGCTAATGCCCTCCAGACCAGGCAACATCCTGGTAAACCTCTTCTGTACCCTCTCCAAAGTCTCCACGTCCTTCTGGTAGTGTGACGACCAGAATTCTAAGTGTGGCCTAACTAAAGTTCTGTACAGCTTCAACATGACTTGCCTATTTATATACGCTGTGCCCTGACCGATGAAGGCAAGCATGCTGTATGCCTTCTTGACTACCTTATCCACCTGTTTTTCCCTACTTGACACTCCCTCTCTCTCCTTCTATCGCTGTCTCTCTCTCTCTGTCTCCCATCTGTCTTTCCCTCCCTGTCACTCCCTCTCTCTCCTTCTATCTCTGTCTCTGTTCTATCCCTCCATCTGACCTTCCCTCCCAGTTACTCCATCTCTCTCCTTCTCTCTCTGTCTCTCTCTCTGTCCCTCCATCTGTCTTTCCCTCCCTGACAATCCCTCTCTCTCCTTCTATCTCTGTCTGCCTCTCACTCTGTCCCTCCATCTCTCTTTTCCTCTCTGTCTCTCCATCTCTCTCCTTCTATCTCTGTCTGCCTCTCACTCTGTCCCTCCATCCGTCTTTCCTTCTCTGTCTCTCCGTCTCTCTCCTTCTCTCTCTCTCTCTCTGCCTCTCTCTCTGTCTCTCTCCCTCTGTCTCTCTCTCTCTGTCCCTCCATCTCTTTCCCTCTCTGTCTCTCCCTCTCTCTCCTTCTATCTCTGTCTCGCCATCTGTCTTTCCCTCTCTGTCTCTCCCTCTCTCTCCTTCTCTCTCTGTCTCTCTCTCTCTCTCTGTCCCTCCATCTGTCCATCAGGCTCCTCGATGTCACACTCGGTCAAACGCTGCCTTGATGTTCAGGTCAGTCTCTCTTCCCAGTAGCAGACAGGAGTGAATCGTTCCCTTTGACCCGTTGTACACTGAACAAGCTGTGTTTCTTCACAGCCTGATACAGGACTGTACACGGCCGATTAATGTAGCCCATCAAACACTCCCAGAGCAGGTTCAGCACAGCTTAGGAACAGAGTACAGTTCCTTCAACATTCTCTCTCTGTCTCTCCCTCCTGCTATCTCTGACACTAGGACCGAGACAGAGGGAGAGAGGGTTAGTTATGAAGGCAGAGAGAGGGCTGTAGAGAGGGACAAAGTTGGAGAGAGAGAGGTTGTTGAGGTGGATGAAAAGGATAATGTAAGATATTTTAATTTGATGTAATCCTTCACTGCTGTGGACACAAACATATAAGAGATAGATATGGAGAGAAAAAAACATGGGAAGAGGGGGAAATGTCGATGATGTTGGGGCCCAGGCAGATACTTTTGATGATCCAGAAGAAATAGCCTCCATTTTAAACATCCAGTAAGCTATTCCACTGTGGGAGCCATCACACCCTCATGATATTGTTTGTGGAAATTTCATGCTGGATTATTGGTTAATTTTTAAACCTGTGATTGATAGATTCTTGTTAAACAAAGATAGTAAGAGATAAGGGGCAAAGGCAGGATATATGGTGTAAGATAGATCACAGATCAGCCCTGATCTCATTGAATGCCGGAACAGGGTTGTGGGGTTAAATTACATCCAATATCCGATGTTAAATATCCTTCTTTCTCTGTCAGTCACCCTGTCAGTCTATGTCTCTCTGTCTAAACTAAATGGTACAATGTTAAAATGGGTGAAGGAACAGAGAATCCTTCCCCATCCAGGAGCTGACAGTGTCTCTCTCTCTCTCTCTCTCTCTCTCTCTCTCTCTACCCCCTCTCTCACTCACCCCTTTTTGCTGTCTCTCTTCCTCTTTCAATCCTGATCCTGACTTTTCTCGGAATCCTTCTTGGTTGAATAGTACCCTGAAATGTTTCAGTCTCACTGTTACAAGGAACAAGTCACATTTCTGTGGTATTTTCGATATCTTAATGATTCAATTTGGAGCTTGGATTGTGTCAGGTAAATGTGGTTTCTCATTCAGACATTTCTGCATTGTGGAACTGTCAGTTATCTGTGCAGGGACAGGATATCGGGGTGTCTGAATGGAGTTGAAGATTTTGGTTGCTTGAATAGGGTGTGAATTAGATTGTGGATCGTGTCCCTGAAGGTATTTAAGCCGATGACCTGAGAGAATGAAGTGGTTTACCAATGTCTGAATAACATCAAAGTCTTCAAACACATGAAAGAACAAGATTGGAGACAATACACAAAAGCTGAGACAGTCAGGTCACAACAGGAGGAAGGTGAATGTCTTTTACAGTTTGTAATCTGAAAGCCTGAGGTAATGACTGAAAAAGTCGGAGTTCAAATCCCACATTGGGCTCTTGTGAATTTGAATTTCTCTGAAAATAAAAAATAACTCTGGAGTAATAAATCCTCCAGGATGAAATGATTCAATCTCACTGCTCTGACACTGATTTACCTTCAAGTACCGTTTTCCAGTCCACCTTTTCTAAATCACCTTCCACTGGCCCAGCTTCATTCCCTAAAACTAAGTGTCAAACTGACCCATCTCTTGTTGACCTTGCTACGTACTGGCCTAAAAAACTTCCCCTGAATGTATATTTAGAATTCTGTATCCTTGATACCTTTTACACTAGTCTCAGTTATCAATGCACTAGTTAGGTCTGCACTAGACCCTGTCTCTGTTTATATTACACATGGACCTGTCTCTGCTATAAAAATGGTTTAAAAAGTGGAGAGCAAACCCTCCAATTTATACACTAGATCTGAAGAAATAGGAGCAGGAGTAGGCCATTCAGCCTCTTGAGCCTGTTCTGTCAGTCAATATGATCATGATTGATCTGATAGTGACTTTCACTCCATTTTCCTGCCTGCCCCCCATAACCCTTGACTCCCTTGTAAATTCATTGACCCAACCTCCACTGCTCTCTGGGGAAGAGAATTCCAAAGCCTAACCAACCTCTGGGAGAAAGAAGTCTTCCTTAGCTCAGTCTTAAATGGCAGACCCTTTATTTTTCAACGGTGCCCCCTCGTTCAAGACTCCTCCACAAGATAAACATCCTCCCAACATCCGCCCTGTCAAGTCCCCTCAGAATCTTGTATGTTTCAATAAGATCACCTCTCATTCTTCTAAACTCCAATGAGTATCGGCCCAACCTGTTCAACTATTCCTCATGAGATAACCCCTTCATCCCAGGAATCAGCCGAGTGAACCTTCTCTGAACTGATTCCAATGCATCCAGGCCTGACCATTTATTCACTTTCAAAGATGCTGAACACCTTAATATTTCCCTCTCACTCTGTTTATCCCATCCAATATTTCACACTCTTCCTCTTTAACTACAATGTCTGCATTGTTCCCCCTCTTTTATAAAGACGGAGACAAAGTATTCATTAAGAACCGTGCCCACATCTCCCACCTCCACACACACATTCCCTTTTTGGTCCCTAATACTCTATCCTTAGTTATCCTCTTGCTCTTCATGTATTTATAAAACATCTTTGTGCTTTCCTTGATTTTACTTGGTAATATTATTTTCCGACTATCTTTTTGCTTTCCTAATTTTCTTTTTAATTTCACCCCTGCACTTTCTTCACTCCTCTCGGCTTTCTGTGGTATTGAGCTCTCGGTATCTGACATAAGCTTGCCTTTTGTGCCTTATTCTACCTGGTTCGATTCTTGCTATCGACGGGGCTCTAGATTTGGGAGTCTCACCCTGTTTGTCTTTGTGGGAAAATATTTGTTCTCAACCCTCTCAGGGAGTCGAGGGTTCTGCAGAGCAGGCCTGAATGAGGAGTTGAGTGTTGATACAGATCAGTCATGATCTTATTGAATGGCAGGGCAGGCTCGAGGGGCTGAATGGCCTACTCCTGCTCCTACTTCTTGTGTTCTTGTGTCCAGTTCAATATCTCCTTTAGTGACTTGGTGCCAAATTGTTATTATGTTTTATTCATTTGTTGGATGTGTTCATTACTGGCTATGCCAGCATTTTATTGCCCATCACCAATTGCCGTTGAACCTTCTTGAACCGCTGCAGTCCATGTGGGGTAGGTACACCCACAGTGCTGTTAGGAAGGGAGATCCAGGATTTTGACCTAGTGACAGTGAAGGAATGGTGATATAGTTCCAAGTCAGGATGGTGTGAGACTGGAAGGGAAACTTGCAGGTGGTGGTGTTCCCATATGTGTTTCCTGTTTGTTTGCTCTCTCTCCCCCTCATTATTTCTAGACCTCCCTGTCCTTCTGTCCCTCTCTGTCATGGGAACCTAAGAACAGAAGGAAGTGGGTGCAGGAACAGAGAGACCTGGGGATGTCTGTGCACAAATTGAAGGTGGCAGAGCTAGTTGAGAAAGTGGTTAAAAGGCATATGGGATCCTAGGCTTTGTAAATGGAGGCTGAGAGTATAAAAGCAAGGAGGTTATGATGAAGCTTTATAAAACACTGCTTCATCCTCATCTAGTATTGTGTCCAATTCTGGACACCGTACTTTAGGTAGGATGTGGGGGCATTAGAGAGGATGCAGAAAAGACTCACGAGCAAGGTTCCAGGATGAGGGACTTCAGTTGCGTGGATAGATTGGAGAAGCTGGGGTTGTTCTCTGTCTTCCTCTCTCTATCTCTCCCTCCTGCTATCTCTGACACGAGGAGAGAGACAGAGGGAGAGGGGGTCAGTTATGAAGCCAGGAGAAAAAGACCAACAAATTCAGCAACCATTTCGGTGGGAGAAAAGCCAATAACAATCACAAGCTGATGGAGGGACGGGAAATCATTTACGAAGGGACAGAGTATCTGATCACACCCGGGATGGTGTAATCGATGCCGACAAAGCCCATTTCAGCCTGCAATATGAAAAGGAGGGATAGAGAGCTGAGAGGGAATGAGTTAAATTTGACTGAGTTAATGAGGGGGCAATGGCGTCCTGCGCCTCCCACAATGCCCCGCGAGTTGGAAAGGCCCCTTTCTGCGGTACAGGCCGCGCTGCACTCTGGGAGGATGCTCCGCACATGCGCATCTCCACAAGAGCGTTAACCGCCGCTTTTTTATATTCTCCCCCGGCTCAGACATTCAACTTTCCTCCATTGAGATCGACAGCTGAAGCCGCTTCTCCTTTTCCTTTCAACTGCTGTTTGCGGAAATAAGCGGCCGGTGGGTGACGTCACGCAAACATGGCGGCTGAGGACACCTCCCTCCCGCCACGGCGTCGGTGAGGTCTCATTGGCTGCCTCGCCCCACGTGTCTGGAGGTCAAGGGGTCAAAAGCTGCCTGCAGCCTCCGCGCAGCCGCGGTTTGGGTGACTTGTAACCCCGCCCCTGGGGTGGGGGAGGGGGGTCAGCACCAGACTCTTAAAGGGACCCTGCACCACCAGAACTCTCCCAAACTCTTAAAGGGACCCAACATGGACAGAAAGAGCAAGAGACTTGGAGAGCAAGTAATAGAGAGGGAAATAGAAAAGAGAGAGTGATGGGGAGAGAGAGAGAGGAAGAACTGAGCTTGAAAGAATCATAGAGAGATGGAGAGACTGAGAGAAAATAGGTGAGAGGGAGAGAGTGAGAGAGCAAGAGATGGTGAGAAATGGAGGGAGAATCTCCTCAATTGGACAGAGACGGAGAGAGAGTGATAGAGAGATGTGAAGAGAGATCAAGGAGAAAGGAAGGTGGAGAGTGAGGGAGAGGTGGAGTTTGAGAGTGAGGAAACAGATAAATGGAGAGATAAAGGTGAGGAGAGAGTAACAGAGCAGAAGAGAGAGAGAGAGAGCGATGGAGAGAGATAGTGGGAAGGAAAATGAGAAATTAGAGGAAAAGAGCAGACACAGGATGTACAGAAAGTGTGAAAAATGAATGAGAGATAGAGTGTCCGTCAGAGAGAGAGGGAAAGTCTGGGATATATGTGGGCAGAGAGAGAGAGGCAGATAGTGTGTGTGTGTGAGAGAGAGAGAGACATCAGCACACGTTCACAGGAAAGAAAGTCTCGCCGTGTCAAACAGTCATTTAATTGGATGCACAACCAGACAAAAGTAACTTTATCCCCGGGAGAATGAGTGGAGTCAGACATATAAAAACAGATTGCAGGTTAATGCCCAGATAAGCTTGATTAAAGATTAAAAGTTGCAGAGAGAAATCACCCAGTAATCCTAGTTGCAACCCATTGGACTCAATACAATGGTCCAAAAATATTATCACTGCCAATCAAACAATTTCATCAGCTCAACAGCAAACAGTGAAATGATCCACAAACTGCAGTGTTCAATGATTCAAGGAAGATTACAGAGCATGAGAGAGAACATAAAGACAGACAGAGAGTATTTGTTTAGCTTCTCTGCCATTGTCCTATGATGAGAGGCTGAGTAAATAGGACCTGTATTCTCTGCAGTTTAGAAGAATGAGAGGTGATCTCATTGAAACATATCAGATTCTAAAGGGACTGGATAGGGTGGACACTGAGAGATTATTTCCGCTGGTCGGGAAATGAAAGTCTCCCTTATCCCTTCCTAACCAGCTTATCCACCTGTCCTGTCAGCCTCAGGAATCAGTGAGCATTCACTCCAAGGTCCCGCTGTTCACAGACACAGAGATAATGTTGGAGACAGTCATGTTGTTAGGTTAGATCAAAAGTGCAAATGACAAATGTTATCATAGTTTGATGTAATCCTGTGTGCACAGAGATACAAGAAATAGGTGTAGAGTGTGAAACACCAGGAGAGAGGGAGGAATATAGATGGAGAGAGGGTAACAGTGAGAAAGGGAGAGATATGCATGGAGAGAGAAGTGGAGAGCTACTCTTACTGGTAATCTCTCTCCATCTCCGTCTTCCCCTCTCTCTTACTCACTCAATCAATCACTAGTTCCCCTCTCTGCTACTCTCTCCTTGTTTATTTCTCTCTCTGTACCCTCTTAATCTCAATCTCGCACTGTGTCATACCTTCCAGGATGCTGCACACAGCTTTGCGGGAATGCTGACCGACACTCTCCATGCCAATCTCGTCCTCTTTCTCTCTGGTAATCTCTCCCCATTGCTATCCTTCCCTCTCCCTGTTCTTCCCTCTCTATATCTGTCCCTGTCTTTCTCACTGTTAACCTCTCCATCTGGATGGAGGAGGAGAAAGAGAGGCATATATAGAGGCAGCTTTACTCTGTATCTAACCCCACACTGTACCTTCCCTGGGAGTGTTTTATAGAACAGAGAAGACAGAGATTTACTCAATAGCTAACTAATAGCTTGGCAGCATTTGATGGGACAGTGTAGACGGAGCTTTACTCTGTATCCCTGGAATTTAGAAGGGTAAGGGGTGATCTGATCAAAGTTTAAAGTGGTGGATGGGGTACCAATCAGGTGGACTGCTTTGTCCTGGATGGTGTCGAGCCTCTGGAGTGATGTCGATGTTACACACATCCAGGCAAGTGGAGAGATACCATCACACACCTGACTTGTGTCTTGTAGGTGGTTGAAAGGCTTTGGGGAGTCAGGGGGTGAGTCACTTGTAGCCACAGTACTGATGTGATTACTTCAGCTCAGTTCCTGGTCAATGTCTCCCTAGGATGTTGATGCTGGGTGATTCAGCGATGGGATAATGCTTTGAATGCCATGGGGAGGTGGTTGGATTCTCTCTTGTTGCAGATGGTCATTGCCTGTCTGTGTGTGTTTTTCTGTGCTCTGGGAACAATTTCCTCAATGGGAGGTCATAATGCTGCCTCATAATTGACTAATTCACGAAAGGAATGCTGATGGAATGAACGGGACAGGGACAGAGTGGATACAACATTGGCTAAGGGACAGGACACAGAGAGTAGTGGTGAATGGTTGCTTCAGACTGGAGGGCGGTATCTTTGACTGACATAATCTTATACACTTCTATTCAATCTCCCCTCTATCTCCTTTGTTCTAAGGAGATCAAACCCAGCTTTTCCAACCTAACCTTGTAGCTAAAATCCCCCATCTCTGAAACCATTCTGGTAAATCTCTGCACCCTCTCAAGGAACCTCACATCCTTCCTAAAGTGTGGTGACCAGAACTGGACACAGTTCTCCAGTTGGGGCTGAAATAGAGCTTTATAAATGTTCAGCATAACCTGCCTGCTTTTGTACTGACTGTATACAGTGTACATTGTGGTACAGTGGTATTCCCCAGGGGTTTGGATTAGGACCACTGATCTTTTTGATATATATTAATGACTTGGACTTGGGTTTTACAGGGCATAACTTCAACATTGTACCATCTGAAATGTAATAAACAGAGAAGGGAATAGTTGTAGTAAATCTCTGTCTTCTCTGTTCTATAAAACACTGTCAGGGCAGGTACAGTGTGGGGTTCAGGAGGATAGAGGCAGTCTGGTGAAATGGTCAGACACATGGCAGGTTAACTTCAATGCTGAGAAATGTAAAATGATGCATTTAGGAAGGAAGGCTGAGGAGAAGCGATATAAACTAAATAGTACAATGTTAAAATGGGTGCTGGTTCAGAGAGATCTGGAATCTGGAGAGATCTGCGTCAGTTTTTATATCTGAAAGATTCAATTTGGGACTTCGAGTCTTGTCAGTTGAATTTAGCTTCATCCTGAAAAGTGTTAGCAAACGTGTTGGGAAATGTGTCAAAAGCTGTTTCCATTCAGACATTCCTGCATTGTGGAAGTGTGAGCTGTCTTTGCAGAGACAGGAAATAGAGTTGTTTGAATGGACCTGCAGGTTTTAGTTGATGCAATAAGGTGAGAATTTGAATTGTGTCCCTTCCAGATACACAGAATTGAAGGTATTTACAGAACACCACATGAAGTAGTTTACCAATGTCTGACAAACTTCAAAGACTTCAAACACATGGAAGAAGAGGAGAAGGGAACAATATACAAAACCTCAGTCAGTCAGACAACAGCAGCAGGAAAATGAATCTCTTTTTATGGGTTTTAATTTGAAGGCCTGAGCTGATGATTGAAAAAGTAGGAGTTCAAATCCCACACTGGGCTGTTGTGAATTTGAATTCTCTTTTTTCTAAAAATAAGCATAAATCTGGAATTAAAAAACCTCTGGGATGGAATGATTCACTCCTGTCTACTAGTGCAAAGCCCGTGTGTGTCTCAGTTTTGCTGTATTTATTAACGATTTAAGATGATGTGGTAGAATGCAACATACCCAAGTTTACCAATGACACAAAAATAGGCAGCATTGTAAGCAGTGTAGCTGGAAGCAGAACAATGCAAAGAGATATCTGAAGTGAATGGTTAAAACTGTGGTAGATAGATTTCCATGTCAGTAAAAAAGACCAGAACAGAGTACTTTATAAATCTTGAAAAGATAGAAACACTGGAGGTTCAAAGAGATTTGAGGGGTCCATGTCCATTTGAGTGCAGTGTAGATTTACCAGAATGATAACTGGACTCCAAGGGTTAAATTACAAGGTGATATTACACAAACTAGGGATTTATTCCCTGGAATTTAGGAGGATCAAGGTGATTTTATCAAAGTTGTTGAGATATTAAGGGGAACTGATGGGGTAGTTTGCGAGAAACTATTTCGGCAGCTTTGGAATATATGAACAGGAGTAGGCCATTCAGCCCATCGAGCCTGCTCCGCCATTCAATACTATCATGGCTGATCATCCACTTCAATGTGTTTTTCCCAGACTATCCTCATATCCCTTTATGTCATTGGTATTCAGCAATCTGTCAATCTCTGCTTTAAACATACTCAATGACTGAGCTTCCACAGCCCTCTGGGATCGAGAATTCCTAAGATTCACAACCCTCTGAGTAATGACATTTCTCCTCATCTCTGTCCCAAGTGGCTTCCCCCTTATTTTGAAATTGTGTCCCCTGGTTCTAGACTCCTCAACCAGGAGAAACATCTTACCTACATCTACCCTGTCTATCTATAATGTTACCCCAGGGTCTCCACACAGCCTGTCTCCCCGTCCCCCTGCTTCTAAAGTGTCTAAGGGTCTCCTGGCACTTTCTATCTCTCTGCTTCTGTCTCTATCCCTCACTATCTCTCTGTTCTCTCTCCATTTCTATCTCTCCCTATCTCTCTGTTCCTCTACCTCTGTTCCTCTCTCTCTGTCTATCACTCTCTCCCACCATGTTGGTTATCATTGGGGGTTGAGTTAAATCACAGACAAAATAAACACTTCACCTGTCTGCCCCGGAATAAATAGCAAAATTTGTGGATATTTTATGTCTGTATTCAGACAATATAGACAGGAGTGTATATTATATGATGGGATGCTGCAAATCGATTTACACTCCTACTGTTGGAAAAACAACTTCAAAAGAATTATTCACAAGTTCAGTCCAACTTAACGACAGATTTGACCCGATAAGGTAATAAATGACAAAAGTCTGGAGTTTTTTGGAGTACGTTAAGCTTTACTCTGTCTGGCTTTCAGAAATTAAACATTACACATGCACTGCAAGATTAAAGATTATACATAGGTTAGGTTACATAGAATTTTGGAAGGACTAACAAGGCTAGGGAATATCCAATGAATGGTAGGATCATAGGAAGTACCGAGTGTCAGAGGGATCTTGGTGTACTTGTCCATAGATCACTGAAGGCTGCAGCGCAGGGAGACAAGGTGGTTAGGAAGGTATATGGGATACTTGCCTTTATTAGTTGAGGCATAGAATATAAGAACAGGGAGGTTATGATGGAGCTGTATAAAACACTGGTTAGGCCACAGCTGGAGTACTGTGTACAGTTCTGGGCACCACACTATAGGAAGGATGTAATTGCACTGGAGAGGATGCAGAGGAGATTGACCAGGATGTTGCCTGGGCTGGAGCATTTCAGCTATGAAGAGAGACTGAAAAGGCTGGAGTTGTTTTCCTTAGAGCAGAGAAGGCTGAGGGGGGACCTGATTGAGGTGTACAAAATTATGAGGGGCATTGATAGGTTAGATAGGAAGAAACTTTTTCCCTTAGCGGAGGGGTCAATAACCAGGGGGCATAGATTGAAGGCAAGGGGCAGGAGGTTTAGAGGGGATTTGAGGAATAGATTTTTCACCCGGAAGGTTATTGGGTGATTTGATGAAGGTTTTAAATGTGATGAGGGTTTCTGCCTCTACCATCCTTTAGAGTCATAGAGAGATGCAGCACTTATACAGGCCCTTCAGCCCGCCCAGTCTGTGCCGGCCATCAACCACCCATTTTATACTAATCCTTTCAGGCAGTGAGTTCCAGACACCCACCAGCCACTGGGTGAAGAAACTATTGATGTGTTTCGTTCAGTTAAGTTTGATGTCAATATTTCCCCAGGATGTTGACGCTGGGTGATTCAGCGATGGGATAATGCTTTGAATACCAAGGGGAGGTGGTTGGATTCTCTCTTGTTGCAGATGGTCATTGCCTGGCACTTGTGTGACGTGAATGTTACTTGCCACTGGTCGGCCCAAACCTGAATGTTGTCTGGGTCTTGGTGCATGTGGCTCTGGATTGCTTCATTATCTGAGGCAAAATACTGTGGATGCTGGAAATCTGGAAAGCATCGAGCTGAATCACTAACTCTGTTTTTCTCTCCACAGATGCTGCTTGACCTGCTCAGTATTTCCAGTATTCTCTCCTGGGATCTCAGCTGAAGATGGTTGAGCCTCGGACACTACCCTGAGGAACTCCTGCAGTGATGTCCTGGGACTGAGATGATTGACCTCCAACAACCACAACCATCTTCCTTTGTGCTCGGTATGAGTCCAACCAGCGGATTCCCACTGACTTCAGTTTTACTAGGGCTCCTCGATGTCACACTCGGTCAAATGCTGCCTTGATGTTAAGGTCAGTCTCTCTTCCCAGTAGCAGACAGGAGTGAATCTTTCCCTTTGACCCGTTGTGTACTGAACAAGCTGTGTTTCTTCACAGCCTGATACAGGACTGTACACGGCCGATTAATGTAGCCCATCAAACACTCCCAGAGCAGGTTCAGCACAGCTTAGGAACAGAGTACAGTTCCTTCAACATTCTCTCTCTGTCTCTCCCTCCTGCGATCTCTGACACGGGGAGAGAGACAGAGGGAGAGAGGGTTAGATATGCAGACAGAGAGAGTGTTGTGGAGAGGGACAAGGTTGGAGAGAGAGAGATTGCGGGGTCGATTGAAAGGGAGAATGTAAGATAAATTAATTTGATGTAATCCTTCACTGCTGTGTGCACAAACATTTAAGAGCTAGGTATGGAGACAGAAACATCGGGAGAGATCTCTTTCTCTCTCTCTGTCTCTCCATTTGTCTTTCCCTCTCTGTCACTCCCACTCTCTCCTTCCCTCTCTATCTGTCTCACTGTCCCTCCATCTGTCTTTCCCTCTGTCTCTCCCACTCTCTCCTTCTATCTCTGTCTCTCTCTCTGTCCCTCCATTTGTCTTTCCCTCTCTGTCTCTCCCACTCTCTCCTTCTCTCTCTGTCTCTCTCTCTGTCCCTCCATCTGTCTTTCCATCTCTGTCTCGCCAACTCTCTCCTTCTATCTCTGTCTCTCTATCTGTCTCTCCATCTGTATTTCCCTCCCTGTCACTCCCTCTCTATCCTTCCATCGCTGCCTCTCTCTCTCTCTCTGGCCCTCCATCTGTCATTCCCTTTCTCCCTTTTCCACACTATCCTTCTCTCTCTGTCTTTCTCTCTCTGTCTCTCCATCAGTCTCCCACCCCCCACTACGTCACTCCCAATCTCTCCTTCTATCTCTGTCTCTCTCTCTGTCCCTCCATCAGTCTTTCCCACCCTGACACTCCTCTCTCTCCTTCTCTCTCTGTCTCACACTCTGTCCCTCCATCTGTCTTTCTCTCCCTGTCACTCCCTCTCTCTCCTTCCAAATGTGCCTCCCTCTCTCTGTCTCACCATCTGTCTTTCCCCCTGTCACTCCCTCTCCCTCCTTCTATCCCTGCCTCTCACTCTGTCCCTCTCTCTGTCCCTCCATCTGTCTTTCCCTCTCTGTCACTCCCTCTCTCTCCTTCTGCCTCTGTTTTTCTCCCTCCATCACTCCATCTATCCATCCCTCCCTGTCACTCCATCTCTCTCCTTCTCTCTGTGTCTCTCACTCTGTCCCTCCATTTGTCTTTCCCATCCTGACACTCCCTCTCTCTCTCCGTCTCTGCCACTCTCTCTGTCTCTCTCTCTGTCCCTCCATCTGTCTTTCCCTCTCTGTCACTCCTTCTCTCTCTGTCTCTCACTTTGTCCCTCCATATGTCTTTCCATTCCTGACACTCCCTCTCTCTCCTTCTATCCTTGTTTCTGCCACTTTCTCTGTCTCTCTCTCTGTCCCTCCTTCTGTCTTTCACTCTCTGTCTCTCCCTCTCTCTCCTTATATCTCTGTCTCTCTCTTTATCCCTCCATTTGTCCTTCCCTCCATGTCACTCCATCTCTCTCCTTCTCACTCTGTGTCTCACCTTGTCCCACCATCTGTCTTTCCCTTCCTGACAATCCCTCTCTCTCCTTCTCTCTCTGTCTCACACTCTGTCCCTGCATCTGTCTTTCTCTCCCTGTCACTCCCTCTCTCTCCTTCTATCCCTGCCTCTCACTCTGTCCCTCTCTCTGTCCCTGCATCTGTCTTTCCCTCTCTGTCACTCCCTCTCTCTCCTTCTGCCTCTGTTTTTCTCCCTCCATCACTCCATCTATCCATCCCTCCCTGTCACTCCATCTCTCTCCTTCTCTCTGTGTCTCTCACTCTGTCCCTCCATTTGTCTTTCCCTTCCTGACACTCCCTCTCTCTCTCCGTCTCTGCCACTCTTTCTGTCTCTCTCTCTGTCCCTCCATCGGTCTTTCCCTCTCTGTCTCTCTGTCTTTATGCTTCTATCTCTGTCTCTGCCTCTCTCACGGTCTCTGTCTGTAACTCCATCTGTCTTTCCCTCTCTGTCACTCCCTCTCTCTCCTTCTATCTCTGTCTCGCTCTCTGTTCCTCCAACTGTCTTTCCCTCTTTGCCAATCCCTCTCTCCTTCTCTCTGTCTCTCCCTCTCTCTCCTTCTCTCTCTCTCGGTCCCTCCATCTGTATCCACCCCCCCTCCCCCACCATCTGTCACTCCCTCTCTCTCCTTCTATCTATGTCTCTCGCTCTCTATCCCTCCATCTATCCTTCCCTCTCTGTCACTCCATCTCTCTCCTTCTCTCCCTTTCTTTCTCTCTCTGTCTTTCCATCTGTCTTTCTCTCTCTCTGTCTGTCCATCTCTCTCCTCTCACTCTCTATCCCTCCATCTGTCCTTCCCTCCCTGTCACTCCATCTCTCTCCTTCTATCTCTGTCTCTCTCTCTGTCCCTCCATCTGTCTTTCCCTTTCTCTCACTGTCTCTCTCTCCTTCCATCTCTGCCTCTCTCTGTCTCTCTATCTGTCTTTCCCTCTCTGTCACTCCCTCTATGTCCTTCTATCTCTCTCTCTATCCCTCCATCTGTCCTTTTCTCCCTGTCACTCCATCTCTCTCCTTCTCTCTCTGTCTCTGAGTCTGTCCCTCTATCTGTCATTGCCTCCCTGACACTCCCTCTCTCTCCTTCTATCTCTGTATCTCTCTGTGTCTCTCCATCTGTTTTTCCCTCAGTCACCCTCTCTCTCCTTCTCTGTCTCTCCCTCTCTCTCCTTCTCTCTCACTCTGTCCCTCCATCCATCTTTCCCTCCCTGTCACTCCCTCTCTCTCCTATCTCTATCTTTCTCTCTGTCTTTCCATCTGTATTTCCCTCCCTATCACTCCCTCTCTCTCCTTCCATCTCTGCCCCTCTCTCTTTCTCTCTGTCTCTCCAACTGCCTTTCCCTCTCTGTCTCTCCCAATCTCTCCTTCTCTCTCTCTCTCTGTCTCTCTCTCTGTCTCTCTCTCTGTCTCTCTCTCTGTCCCTCCATCTGTCTTTCCCTCCCCATCACTCCCTCTCTCTACTTCCATCTCTGCCTCCCTCTCTGTCCCTCCATCTGTCTTCCCACCCCCACCCCATCACTCCATCTCTCTCCTATCTCTGTCTCTCTCTCTCTGTCTCTCCCTCTCTCTCCTTCTATCACTGTCTCTCCATCTGTCTGTCCCTCTCTGTCTCTCTCTCTCTCTCTCTCTCCTTCTCTCTGTCTCTCACTTTGTCCCTCCGTCTGTCTTTCCCTCCCTGTCACTCCCTCTCTCTCCTTCCGTCTCTGCCTCTCTGTCTGTCTCTCCATCTGTCTCTCCCTCTCTCTCCTTCTTTCACTGTCTCTCTCTCTCTGTCTTTCCATCTGTCTGTCCCTCCCTGTCACTCCCTCCCACTCCTTCTATCACTGTCTCTCTCTCTGCGATCACTGACACTAGGAGAGAGACGGAGGGACGGAGGTTTAGATATGAAGGCAAAGAGGGCTGGAGAGAGGGACAAACTTGGAGAGAGAGAGAGATTGTTGAGTTGGATGAAGAGGATAATGTAAGATATATTAACTTGATTTAATCCTTCACTGCTGTGTACACAAACATATTTGAGATAGGTATGGAGAGAAAAAAAACATCGGGAGAGGGAGGAATGCAGATGAAGTTGGGGCCCAGGCGGACACTTGTGATGATCCAGAAGGAATAGCCTCCATTTTAAATATTCAGCCAGCTATTCCACTGTGGGAACCATCACACCCTCATGATATTGTTTGTGGAAATTTCATGCTGGCTTATTGGTCAATTTTTAAACCTGTGATTGATAGATTCTTGTTAACCAAAGGTATTAAGAGATAAGGGGCAAAGGTGGGATATATGGTGTTAGTTAGATCACAGATCAGCCCTGATCTCACTGAATGCTGGAACAGGGTCGAGGGGGTAAATTGCCTCCTCATCTTCCTATGACTGGTGTCAAATATCCTTCTTTCTCTCTCAGTCACCCTGTCAGTCTGTTTCTCTCTTTCTGTCTCTCACTGTTTCTGCTTCGGACAGTGTAGAGTGAGATTCACTCTGTATCCACCCCATGATGTTCCTGTCCTGGGACTGTTGGATGGGACAGTGTAGAAGGAGCATTACTCTGTATCTAATCCATGCTGTACCTGTCTGGGGAATGTTGATGGGAGAGTGGAAACAGAGAGGTCTGGGACCAGGGTCCTCATGGGAAGGACTTAATGGTGCCTCCTAATTGACCAGTTAGCAATATTGGTGCTCCAGGGATGAAAGGGACATTGGCTGAGTGGATACGACATTGGCTGAGAGAGTGGACAATGGTTGTTTCAGACTGGAGGGAGGTATACAGTGGAGGTTTATATTAGGATCACTGATCTTTTTGATATATACTAATGACTTGGACTTGTGTTTACAGGGCATAACTTCAATGTTTGCCAATGTTTGTGACATCTGCAATGTAATAAACCGGGAAGGGACTAGTCGCAGACTTCAGGAGGAGAGAGGCAGTCTGGTGAAATGGAACACACAAGAACAAATGAATTAGGAGCAGGAGTAGGCCATTCGGCCCCTCGAGCCTGCTCTGCCATTCAATGGCTGATCTGATTGTGAACTCAACTCCACTTTCCTGTCTGTGTCCCATAACCCTTGACTCCCTAATTGATCAAAAATCTATCGAACTCAGCCTTGAATATATTCAATGATCCAGCCTCCACTGGTCTCTGGGGAAGAGAATTCCACAGACTGACCCCCCTCTGAGAGAAACACATTTCTCCTCATCTCAATTTTAAATGGGACGTCCCTAATTTTTAAACTGTGTCCCCTAGTTCTAGTCTCCCCAACAAGGGGAAACATCCTCTCAGCATCCACCCTGTCCAGTCCCCTCGGGACCTGAGATGTTTCACTCAGATCACCTCTCATTCTTCTAAACTCCAGTGGGTATAGACCCAACCTGTTCAACCTTTCCTCATAACATAACTCCTTCATCCCAGGAATCAGCCCAGTGAACCTTCTCTGAACTACTTCGAATGCAATTATATAATTTCTTCAGTAAGGAGACCAAAAGTGTCCACAATCCTGCAGACGTCGTCTAACTTATGCCCTGTACAGCTGTAACAACACTTCCCTACTTTGATATTCTATTCATCTTGCAATAAACAACAACATTCCATTTGCCTTCCTAATCACTCGCTGTAGCTACACGGTAACATTTTGTGATTCATGTACCAGGACACCCAGATCCCTCTGTACCATACAGTTCTGCAGTCTCTCTCCATTTCAATAATATACTGATTTTTATTCTTCCTGCTAAAGTGGACAAGCTCACATTTTCCCACATTGTACTCCATCTGACAATGTTTTGCTCACTCACTTAACCTATGGAAATCTCTTTGTAGACACTTTATGTCCTCTTGACAGCTTACTATCCAACCTATCATTGGACAGACACAGGGCAGGTTAACTTCAATGCTGAGAAATGTGAAGTGATGCATTTTGGAAGGAAGACTGAGTGATATAAACTAAATGGTACAATGTTAGAATGGGTGACAGGACAGAGAGATCTGGGATTTCATCAATGTTACCTGTTCTACCCAAAAGCTCAATTTGGGGCTTGGAATCTGTGAGTTGAATTTAGCTTCATCCTGAAAAGTGTTTACAAACGTGTTGGGAAATGTGTCAAAAGCTGTTTCCATTCAGACATTCCTGCATTGTGGAAGTGTGAGCTATCTTTGCAGAGACAGGAAATAGAGTTGTTTGAATGGACCTGCAGGTTTTAGTTGATGCAATAAGGTGAGAATTTGAATTGTGTCCCTTCCAGATACACAGAATTGAAGGTATTTACAGAACACCACATGAAGTAGTTTACCAATGTCTGACAAACTTCAAAGACTTCAAACACATGGAAGAAGAGGAGAAGGGAACAATATACAAAATCTCAGTCAGTCAGACAACAGCAGTAGGAAAATGAATCTCTTTTTATGGGTTTTAATTTGAAGGCCTGAGCTGATGATTGAAAAAGTAGGAGTTCAAATCCCACGCTGGGCTGTTGTGAATTTGAATTTTGTTTTTTCGAAAAATAAACATAAATCTGGAATTAAAAAACCTCAAGGTTGGAATGATTCACTCCTGTCTACTAGTGCAAAGCCCGTGTGTGTCTCAGTTTTGCTGTATTTATTAACGATTTAAGATGATGTGGTAGAATGCAACATACCCAAGTTTACCAATGACACAAAAATAGGCAGCATTGTAAGCAGTGTAGCTGGAAGCAGAACAATGCAAAGAGATATCTGAAGTGAATGGTTAAAACTGTGGTAGATAGATTTCAATGTCAGTAAAAAAGACTAGAACAGAGTACTTTATAAATGGTGAAAAGATAGAAACACTGGAGGTTCAAAGACACTTGAGGGGTCCGTGTCCATTTGAGTGCAGTGTAGATTTACCAGAATGATAACTGGACTCCAAGGGTTAAATTACAAGGTGATATTACACAAACTGGGAATAATTCCCTGGAATTTAGGAGGATCAAGGTGATTTGATCAAAGTTGTTGAGATATTAAGGGGAACTGATGGGGTAGTTTGAGAGAAACTATTTCTGCAGCTTTGGAATATATGAACAGGAGTAGGCCATTCAGCCCATCGAGCCTGCTCCGCCATTCAAGATGATCATGGCTGATCATCCACTTCAATGTGTTTTTCCCAGACTATCCTCATATCCCTTTATGTCATTGGTATTCAGCAATCTGTCAATCTCTGCTTTAAACATACTCAATGACTGAGCTTCCACAGCCCTCTGGGATCGAGAATTCCTAAGATTCACAACCCTCTGAGTAATGACATTTCTCCTCATCTCTGTCCCAAGTGGCTTCCCCCTTATTTTGAAATTGTGTCCCCTGGTTCTAGACTCCTCAACCAGGAGAAACATCTTACCTACATCTACCCTGTCTATTTGTAACGTTACCCCAGGGTCTCCACACAGCCTGTCTCCCCGTCCCCCTGCTTCTAAAGTGTCTCAGGGTCTCCTGGCACTTTCTATCTCTCTGCTTCTGTCTCTATCCCTCACTATCTCTCTGTTCTCTCTCCATTTCTATCTCTCCCTATCTCTCTGTTACTCTACCTCTGTTCCTCTCTCTCTCTCTATCACTCTCTCCCACCATGTTGGTTATCATTGGGGGTTGAGTTAAATCACAGACAAAATAAACACTTCACCTGTCTGCCCCGGAATAAATAGCAAAATTTGTGGATATTTTATGTCTGTATTCAGACAATATAGACAGGAGTGTATATTATATGATGGGATGCTGCAAATCGATTTACACTAGTATTGTCGGAAAAACAACTTAAAAAGAATTATTCACAAGTCTAGTCCAACTTAACGACAGATATGATCCGATAAGGTAATAAATGCCAAAAGTCTGGAGTTTTTTGGAGTACGTTAAGCTTTACTCTGTCTGGCTTTCAGAAATTAAACATTACACATGCACTGCAAGATTAAAGATTATACATAGGTTAGGTTACATAGAATTTTGGAAGGACTAACAAGGCTAGGGAATATCCAATGAATGGTAGGATCATAGGAAGTACCGAGTGTCAGAGGGATCTTGGTGTACTTGTCCATAGATCACTGAAGGCTGCAGCGCAGGTAGACAAGGTGGTTAGGAAGGTATATGGGATACTTGCCTTTATTAGTTGAGGCATAGAATTTAAGAACAGGGAGGTTATGATGGAGCAATATAAAACACTGGTTAGGCCACAGCTGGAGTACTGTGTACAGTTCTGGGCACCACACTATAGGAAGGATGTGATTGCACTGGAGAGGATGCAGAGGAGATTGACCAGGATGTTGCCTGGGCTGGAGCATTTCAGCTATGAAGAGAGACTGAAAAGGCTGGAGTTGTTTTCCTTCAAGCAGAGAAGGCTGAGGGGGGACCTGATTGAGGTGTACACAATTATGAGGGGCATTGATAGGTTAGATAGGAAGAAACTTTTTCCCTTAGTGGAGGGGTCAATAACCAGGGGGCATAGATTGAACGTAAGGGGCAGGAGGTTTAGAGGGGATTTGAGGAAAAGATTTTTCACCCGAAAGGTTATTGGGTGATTTGATGAAGGTTGACAAAATAATAAGGGAAACTGATAGGGTGGACTGAGAGTAAATATTCCCTTTGGCTGCAGAGTCAGGAACTTGGGGCATAGTCTAAAAATATAAACAGTGGCCACTTTGACTTCATCCCATCGTGTCGTATGTACCTGCCACCATTTGGTCCGTAGCCCTGTAGATAATGGCCCTTGTGGTGCATATCCAGACTCCTTTTGAATGAGTTGAGATTTTCCGCCTCAACTCCCCTTTCAGGCCATTTGTTCCAGACCCTCACCACCCTCTGGGTGAAAAACATTTTTCTCATCACCCATCTAATATTTCTACCAATCACTTTAAGTCTATGCCCCTTTGTCACTGAGCGCTCTGCTAAGGTGAATAGACCCTTCACCTCCACTCTATCCAAGCCCTTCACATTTCAATCAGATCTCCCCTCTGACTTCTCTGTTCCAGGGAGAACAAGCCTATCCAATCTTTCCTCTTAGCTACATTTTTCCAGTTCTGGCAACATCCTCATAATTCTCCTCTGTTCCCTCTCCATTGCAATTACATCCTTTCTGTAATGATGTGACCAGAACTGCACACAGTACTTGAGTTGTGGTTGAACCAATGGGTTATACAGTTTCAGCGTAACCTCCCTGCTCTTCTATTCTATACCTGCCTTGTTGGAAAGGTCACTGCAGTGTGAAAATATCAAACACTGAACCAACACTCACCCGTAAAACATTCACACTAAACTCCCAATACAGGATTGGGCAAGTAATGAGGATAGTTACTGACTGTTACATCTTGTCTCATCCTCTATCTGTCTCTCCCTCCCATGTCTGTCTTTCTCCACCTCTCTCTCCCTCTATCTTCTTCTCACTCTTTCTCCGCCTCAGTCTATGACTGTGCCTGTGCATCTCTCACACCATCTCTCCCTCTATCTCTCCTTGGACAGAAATGTTTAAATCCATTTCTTGGTTAATTTTGAACCTGTAAATCTTGCCCTTGCTGGGAACGTCACTGCAGTTTGAAAATATCAAACACTGATCAACACTCGCCCCCTAAACTCTCACACTAAACCCCCAATACAGGACTGTGCAGATAATGGGGATTGTTACTGAGGTTCTGTCAAGGTCCAATCACACCCTGTCTCCCCTCTCCCCTATTTCTGGAACACAAATAAATGTAAAGTTTCTCCTACAAGCTGTTTTGTCCTCCCTCTTTCACTGTCTTTCTCTGTCACTGCCCGATCTCTCTCTCTGTCTCTCTCAGGACTGGGCAGACACTGGGGATTGTTACTGAGGTTCTGTTGGTCATTTTTACTGACATCAGTGCGGATTGTAAAATCTGTGTGTGTGTGTGTGTCTGTGTGTGTGTGTGTGTGTGTGTGTGTGAGAGAGAGAGAATATCAGGGTCAACTCGCTCCATCTCTATCTCTCCTTCTTTCTCTGTTCCTCCTTCTCTCTCCCTCTCTCAATCCACCTCTCTCATAGAAACATAGAAAATAGGAGCAGGAGCAGGCAATACGGCCCTTTGGGCCTGCTCCGTCATTCAATAAAGATCATGACCGATGGTCTAATTCAGTACCCTGTTCCCACTTTCTCCCCATACCCCTTGATCCCTTTGACATTAAGAAATATATCTCTCTCCTCCATGAATATATTTAATGACTTGTCCTCCACTGCCTTCTGCGGTAGAGAATTCCACAGGTTCACCACCCTCTACCCCATCCATCTCTCCCCCTCTATCTCCGTCTCCCCCTCTATCTCCGTCTCCCCCTCTATCTCCGTCTCCCCCTCTGTCTCCCTATCCCCCTCTATCTCCCTCTCCCCCTCTATCTCCCACTCCCCCTCTATCTCCCTCTCCCCCTCTATCTCCCTCTCCCCCTCTATCTCACACATCCCCTCTATCTCACACATCCCCTCCATCTCACACATCCCCTCCATCTCACTCTCCCCCTCCATCTCACTCTCCCCCTCTATCTCACACTCCCCCTCTATCTCACTCTCCCCCTCTATCTCCCTCTCCCTCTCTCTCTGTCTCTCTCACTGCCTCTCTCTCTATCTCTTCCTGTCTCTCTCTCTCTGTTTCTCTCTCTCTTTGTGTCTCTCTGTCTGTTGCTCTCTCTCTCTGTCTCTCCTCTCTCTCTCTGTCCATGACTCTGTTTGTGTCTCTCTCACACCATTTCTCTCTCTCTGCCTCTGTCTCTCTGCCTCTCACTGTCTCTATCTCTCTCTCTGTGTCTCAGTTTCCCCAATCTCTCACCATAGGACAGTCCAGTCATCCCAGGAACAAGTCTGGTGAACCTTCATTGCACTCCCTCTCTGGCAATAATATCCTTCCTAAGGTAAGGGGACCAAAACTGCACACAGTACTCCAGGTGTGGTCTAACCAAGGTTCTATGTGATTGAAGCAAGACTTCACTACTCCTGTACTCAAATCCTCTTGTGATAAAGACTAACATCCCATTAGCCTTCTGAATTGCATTCTGCACCTGCATGTTAGTTTTCAGTGACTTATTGACGGGGACACCCAGGTCGCTTTGTACATCTACGCTTTCTAATCTCTTACCATTTAATAAATACTCAATTCCACCATCCCGGGTGTGATCAGATACTCTGTCCCTTCGTAAACCATTTCCTGTCCCTCCAACAGCTTGTGCCACTGCCCTATTTATCGGTGTGTTTTCCCCTTCTGATGATGTTGAATTTGTTAGTGGCTTTTCTCCGACTGAAGTTGTTGTATTTGTTAGGTTTTTTTAGTCCTCGGGAAGATGTTCTTTTCCTGTTGAACTAACCTTGCATTAGGGAGGAGTCAGTCTCTGAAATAAATGTCCCAGTGCTGCTGTAACATAAAATGGCCACCGTGAACAAACCTAAAATGGCTGACTGATGTTCTGAGCGAGGAGGGAACGAGAGACAGACAGACAGACAGAAAGAAAGACAATCTGTAACCTCATGGCCCGGCATATCCCCCACTCTACCATTACCATCAAGCCAGGATACCAACCCCGGTTCAGTGAAGTGTGCAGGAGGGCATGCCAGGAGCAGCACCAGGCATACCTCAAAATGAGGTGTCAACCTGGTGAAGCTACAACCCAGGACTATCTGCGTGCCAAACTGCGTAAGCAGCATGCGATAGACAGAGCTAAGCGATCCCATAACCAACGGATCAGATCTAAGCTCTGCAATCCTGCCACATCCAGAGAAAAGGAGTGATCAGCATGAAGAGACTGCTGGAGATTTATGTTCCTGGTAATCTCTCCATCTCTATCTCTCCTTCCTCTGTCTTTTACTCTCTCAAGCCCTGTCTCACCTCTCTGTTCCTCTTTATCCATGTGTTACGAACACTGGACTTTGTCTTTCTCCCATCTTCACTCTTCATCTCTACTTCTCCCTCTGTTACCCTCTGAATCCCAGTCTCTCCCTCTCCGTTACCCTCTGAATCCCAGTCTCTCCCTCTCTGTTATCCTCTGAATCCCAGTCTCTCCCTCTCCGTTACCCTCTGAATCCCAGTCTCTCCCTCTCTGTTATCCTCTGAATCCCAGTCTCTCCCTCTCCGTTACCCTCTGAATCACAGTCTCTCCCTCTCTGTTACCTTCTGAATCCCAGTCTCTCCCTCTCCATTACCCTCTGAATCATAGTCTCTCCCTCTCCGTTATCCTCTGAATCCCAGTCTCTTCATCTCTGATACCCTCTGAATCCCAGTCTCTCCCTCTCTGATACCCTCTGAATCCCAGTCTCTCCCTCTCCGTTACCCTCTGAATCACAGACTCTCCCTGTCCGTTACCCTCTGAATCCCAGTCTCTCCCTCTCTGTTACCCTCTGAATCCAAGTCTCTCCCTCTCTGTTACCCTCTGAATCCCGGTCTCTCCCTCTCTGTTACCCTCTGAATCCCGGTCTCTCCCTCTCTGTTACCCTCTGAATCCCAGTCTCTCCCTCTCTGTCTCTCTCTCCCTCCCTCTCTGTTTCTTTCTCTCTCGCTGTCTCTCTCTGTCTCTCAGTGTCTCTCCCTCTCTCTCTCTGCCTCTGTCCATGCCTCTGTCTCTCTCACACCATCTCGCCCTCCCTCTCTCTGTCTCTCCCTCTCTCTGCCTCTCCATCTCTCTCTCTCTCTCTACTTCTTTTACTTTGTCTCTCCCTATCTTTCTTTCTCACCCTCTGTCCATGACTCTGTTTACATCTCTCTCTCTCTCTCTCTCTCTCTCTGTCTCTTTCCATGACTCCATTTGTGCCTCCCTTAGACCATCTCTCCCACTCACTCTGTATCTCCCTCTCTCTCTCTGTATCTCCCTCTCCCTCTCTGTCTCTCCCTCTCCCTCTCTGTATCTCCCTCTCCCTCTCTGTATCTCCCTCTCCCTCTCTGTCTCTCCCTCTCCCTCTCTGTATCTGCTTTCTCTCTCTGTCTCTCCCTCTCTCTGCCTCCATCTCTCTCTCTCTCTCCTTCTTTTACTTTGTCTCTCCCTATCTCTCTTTCTCACCCTCTGTCCATGACTCTGTTTACATCTCTCTCATTCTCTGTCTCTGCCTATCTCTCTCTCTCTCTCTCTCTCTCTCTGTCTCTTTCCATGACTCCATTTGTGCCTCCCTTAGACCATCTCTCCCACTCACTCTGTATCTCCCTCTCTCTCTCTGTATCTCCCTCTCCCTCTCTGTCTCTCCCTCTCCCTCTCTGTCTCTCCCTCTCCCTCTCTGTATCTCCCTCTCCCTCTCTGTCTCTCCCTCTCCCTCTCTGTATCTGCTTTCTCTCTCTGTCTCTCCCTCTCTCTGCCTCCATCTCTCTCTCTCTCTCCTTCTTTTACTTTGTCTCTCCCTATCTCTCTTTCTCACCCTCTGTCCATGACTCTGTTTACATCTCTCTCATTCTCTGTCTCTGCCTATCTCTCTCTCTCTCTCTCTCTCTCTGTCTCTTTCCATGACTCCATTTGTGCCTCCCTTACACCATCTCTCCCACTCTCTCTGTCTCTCTCTCTCTGTATCTCGCTCTCTCTGTCTCTCTCTCTTTCCCTTCACCTGTCTTTCCCTCTCTGTCTCTCCTCCTCTCTCCTTCTAACTCTCACTCTCTCTCTCTCTGTCTCTCTCTCTCTGTCTCTCTCTCTGTCCCTTCATCTGTCTTTCCCTCTCTGTCACTCCTCCTCTCTCCTTCTCTCTCTGTCTCTCACTTTGTCTCTCCATCTGTCTTTCCCTCTCTGTCTCTCCTCCTCTCTCCTATCTCTGTCTCTCTCTCTCTATCCCTCCATCTTTCCTTCCCTCCCTGTCACTCCATCTCTCTACTCTCTCTCTGTCTCTCACTTTGTCCCTCCATCGGGCATTCCCTTCCTGACACTCCCTCTCTCTCCCTCTCTCTCTCTGTCTCTGCCACTCTCTCTGTCTCCAGCTCTGTCCCTCCATCTGTCTTTCCCTCTCTGTCTCTCCGTCTCACTCCTTCTATCTCTCTCACTCTCGCTCTCTGTCTGTCTCTCTCTCTGTCCCTCCATCTGTCTTTCCTTCTCTGTCTCTCCCTCTCTCTCCTTCTATCTCTGTCTCTCCATCTGTCTTTCCTTCATTGTCTGTCCCTCTCTCTCCTTCTCTCTCTGCCTCTCTCTCTGTCTCTCTCTCTGTCCCTCCATCTGTCTTTCACTGTCTGTCACTCCCTCTCTCTCCTTCTATCTCTGTCTCTGTCTCTCTGTCTGTCCCTCTGTCTGTCTTTCCCTCTCTGTCACTACCTCACTCTCCTATCTCTGTCTCTCTCTCTCCATCGCTCCATCTGTCTTTCCCTCTCTGTCTCTCCACACTCTCCTTCTATCTCTGTCTCTCTCGCTCTCTGTCTTTCCATCTGTCTTTCCCTCCCTGTCACTCCCTCTCTCTCCTTCCATCGCTGCCTCTCTCTCTGTCTCTCCAACTGCCTTACCCTCTCTGTCTCTCCCACTCATCCTTCTCTCTCTGTCTCTGCCTCTCTCTATCCCTCCATCTGTCCTTCCCTCCCTGTCATTCCATCTCTCTCCTTCTCTCTGTTTCTCACTCTGTCCCTCCATCGGTCTTTCCCTCTCTGTCACTCCCTCTCTCCTTCCCTCTGTCTCTCCCTCTCTCTCCTTCTCTCTCACTCTGTCCCTCCATCTGTCTTCCCCCTCCCCCCCTCACTCCCTCTCGCTCCTTCTATCTCTGTCTCTGCCACTCTCTCTGTCCCGCCATCTGTCTTTCCCTCTCTGTCACTCCCTCTCTCTCCAACTATCTCTGTCTCTGCCACTCTGTCTGTCTCTCTCTCTGTCCCTCCATCTGTCTTTCCTTCTCTGTCTCTCCCACTCTCTCCTTCTATCTCTGTCACTCCCGCTCTCTGTCTGTCTCTCTCTCTGTCCCTCCATCTGTCTTTCCTTCTCTGTCTCTCCCTTTCTCTCCTTCTATCTCTGTCTCTCCATCTGTCTTTCCCTCTCTGTCTCTCCATCTCTCTCCTTTCATCTCTGTCTCTCTCTGTGTCCCTCCATCTGTCTTTCCCCCCCGTCACTCCCTCTCTCTCCTTCTATCACTGTCTCTGTCTCTCTGTCTGTCCCTCTGACTGTCTTTCCCTCTCCGACACTCCCTCACTCTCCTATCTCTGTCTCTCTCTCACTATCCCTCCATCTGTCCTTCCCCCCATGTCACTCCCTCTCTCTCCGTCTATCTCAGTTTCTGCCTCTTCCTCTCTCTCTCTCTCTCTCTCTCTCTGTCCCTCCATCTGTCTTTCCCTTTCTGTCACTCCCTCTCTCTCCTTCTATCTCTGTCTCTCTCTCTCTATCCCTCCATCTGTCCCTCCCTCCCTGTCATTCCATCTCTCTCCTTCTCTCTCTGTCCCTCACTTTGTCCCTCCATCTGTCCTTCCCTCCCTGTCACGCCATCTCTCTCCTTCGCTCACTCTCCCTCACTTTGTCCCTCCATCAGTCTTTCCCTCTCTGTTGCTCCCTCGCTCTCCTTCTATCTCTGTCTCTCTCTCTGTTCCACCATTTGTCTTTCCCTCTCTGTCACTCCCACTCTCCTTCTCTCTGTCTCTCCCTCTCCCTCCTTCATTTTCTCGCCGTCCCTCCATCTGTCTTTCCCATCATGTCACTCCCTCTCGCTCCTTCTATCTCAGTCTCTCTCTCAATCCCTCCATCTGTCTTTCCTTGCTGTCACTCCCTCTCTCTCCTTCTATCTCTGACCCTCTCTCTCTCTGTCCATCTGTCCTTCTCTCTCTGTCTCTCACTTTGTCCCTCCGTCTGTCTTTCCCTCCCTGTCACTCCCTCTCTCTCCTTCTATCTCTGTCTTTCTCTCTGTCTCTCCATCTGTCTTTCCCTCCCCATCACTCCCTCTCTCTCCTTCCATCTCTGCCTCTCTCTCTGTCTTTCCCTCCCAGTCACTCCTTCTCTCTCCTTCCATCTCTGCCTCTCTCTCTGTCCCTCCATCTGTCTTTCCCTCTCTGTTGCTCCCGCTCTCTCCTTCTATCTCTGTCTCTCTGTCTGTCCCTCCATCTGTCTTTCCCTCTCTGTCACTCCCACTCTCTTTCTCTCTGTCTCTCCCTCTCCCTCCTTCTCTCTCTCTCTATCCCTCCATCTGTCTTTCCCCCAATGTCACTCCCTCTCTCTCCTTCTATCTCTGTCTCTGCCTCTTCCTCTGTCTCTCTCTCTCTCGCTGTCCCTCCATCTGTCTTTCCCTTTCTGTCACTCCCTCTCTCTCCTTCTATCTCTGTCTCTCTCTCTCTATCCCTCCATCTGTCCTTCCCTCCCTGTCACTCCATCTCTCTCCTTCGCTCTCTCTCCCTCATTTTGTCCCTCCATCAGTCTTTCCCTCTCTGACACTCCCTCTCTCTCCTTCTATCTCTGTATCTCTCTCTGTCCCTCCATCTGTTTTTCCCTCTGTCAGCCCCATTCTCCTTCTCTGTCTCTCCCTCTCTCTCACTCTGTCCCTCCATCCATCTTTCCCTCCCTGTCACTCCCTCGCTCTCCTGTCTCTATCTTTCTCCCTGTCTTTCCATCTGTATTTCCCTCCCTATCACTCCCTCTCACTCGTTCCATCTCTGCCTCTCTCCCTGTCCCTCCATCTGTCTTCCCACACCCCACCCATCACCCCATCTCTCTCCTTCTATCTCTGTCTCTATCTCTCTATCCCTCCATATGTCTTTCCCTCCCTGACACTCCCTCTCACTCCTCTCTCTGTCTCTCTCTCTGTCTCTCCATCTGTCTTGACCTCTCTGTCTCTCCCTCTCTCTCCATCTATCTCTGTCTCTCTCTCTCTCTGTCCCTCCAACTGCCTTTCCTTCTCTGTCTCATCCACACTCTCCTTCTCTCTCTTTCTCTGCCTCTCCCTCTGTCTCTCTCTCTCTCTGTCCCTCTATCTGCCTTTCCCTCGCAGTCACTCCCTCTCTCTCCTTCTATCTCTTTCTCTCTCTCTGTCCCTCCATTTGTCTTTCCCTCTCTGTTGCTCCCTCTCTCTCCTTCTATCTCTGTCTCTCTCTCTGTTCCACCATTTGTCTTTCCCTCTCTGTCACTCCCACTCTCCTTCTCTCTATCTCTCCCTCTCCCTCCTTCACTTTCTCGCCGTCCCTCCATCTGTCTTTCCCCCCATGTCACTCCCTCTCGCTCCTTCTATCTCAGTCTCTCTCTCTGTCCCTCCATTTGTCTTTCCCTCTCTGTTGCTCCCTCTCTCTCCTTCTATCTCTGTCTCTCTCTCTGTTCCACCATTTGTCTTACCCTCTCTGTCAATCCCACTCTCCTTCTCTCTATCTCTCCCTCTCCCTCCTTCACTTTCTCACCGTCCCTCCATCTGTGTTTCCCCCCATGTCACTCCCTCTCTCTCCTTCTATCTCTGACCCTCTCTCTCTCCGTCCGTCTGTCCTTCCCTCCCTGTCTCTCCATCTCTCTCCTTTTATCTCTATCTCTCCATCTGTCTGTCCCTCTCTGTCTCTCCCTCTCTCTCCTTCTCTCTCTGTCTCTCACTTTGTCCCTCCGTCTGTCTTTCCCTCCCTGTCACTCCCTCTCTCTCCTTCTATCTCTGTCTTTCTCTCTGTCTCTCCATCTGTCTTTCCCTCCCCATCACTCCCTCTCTCTCCTTCCATCTCTGTCTCTCCATCTGTCTTTCCCTCCCCATCACTCCCTCTCTCTCCTTCCATCTCTGCCTCTCTCTGTTTCTCTGTCTCTCCAACTGCCTTTCCCTCTCTGTTTCTCCCAATCTCTCCTTCTCTCTCTGCCTCTGCCTCTCTCTCTGTCTCTGTCTCTGTCCCTCCATCTGCCTTTCCCTCTCTGTCTCACACTCTCTCTCCTGCTATCTCTGTCTCTCTCTCTCTCAATCCCTCCATCTGTCCATTTGTCCTTCCCTCCCTGACACTCCCTCTCTCTCCTTCTCTCTCTGTCCCTCCATCTGTCTTTCCCTCCCAGTCTCTCCCTCTCTCTCCTTCTATCACTGTCTCTCTCTCTCTGTCTTTCCATCTGTCTTTCCCTTCCTGACATTCCCTCTCCCTCCTTCCATCTCTGCCACTCTCTCTCTCGCTCTGTCTCTCCAACTGCCTTTCCCTCTCTGTCTCTCCCAATCTCTCCTTCTCTCTTTGTCTCTGCCTCTCTCTCTGTCTCTCTCTCTCTGTCCCTCCATCTGTCTTTCCCTCTCTGTCTCTCCCTCTCTCTCCTTCCATCTCTGTCTCTCTCTCTCTATCTCTCCATCTCTCTTTCCCTCCCAGTCACTCCCTCTCACTCTTTCAATCTCTGTCTCTTCCTCTCTCTCCTTCTATCACTGTCTCTTTCACTGTCTTTCCATCTGTCCTTCCCTCCCTGTCACTCCCTCTCTCTCCTTCCATCTCTGCCTCTCTCTCTTTTTCTGTCTCTCCAACTGCCTTTCCCTCTCTGTCTCTCCCAATCTCTCCTTCTCTCTCTGCCTCTGCATCTCTCTCTGTCCCTCCATCTGTCTTTCCCTCTCTGACTCTCCCTCTCTCTCCTTCTATCTCTGTCTCTCTCTGTCAATCCCTCCATCTGTCCATCCGTCCTTCCCTGCCTGACACTCCCTCTCTCTCCTTCTCTCTCTCTCTCTCTCTGTCCCTCCATCTGTCTTTCCCTCCCTGTCACTCCCTCTGTCTCCTTCTATCTCTGTCTCTCTCGCTCTATCTCTCCATCTCTCTTTCCCTCCCAGTCACTCCCTCTCACTCTTTCTGTCTCTCCCTCTCTCTCCTTCTATCACTGTCTCTCTCACGGTCTTTCCATCTGTCCTTCCCTCCCTGACACTCCCTCTCTCTCCTTCTCTCTCTGTCTCTCTCTCTGTCCATCCATTTGTCTTTCCCTCCCTGTCTCTCCCTCTGTCTCCTTCCATCTCTGCACCTCTCTCTGTCTCTTCTTCTGTCTTTCCCTCTCTGTCTCTCCCTCTCTCTCCTTCTACCACTGTCTCCCTCTCTCTGTCTTTCCATCTGTCATTCCCTCCCTGTCACTCCCTATCTCTCCTTCCATCTCTGCCCCTCTCTCTCTCTCTCTGTCTCCAACTGCCTTTGCCTCTCTGTCTCTCCCAATCTCTCCTTCTCTCTCTGTCTCTGCCTCTCTCTCTGTCTCTCTCTCTGTCCCTCCATCTGTCTTTCCCTCTCTGTCTCTCTCTCTCTATCTCTCCATCTCTCTTTCCCTCCCAGTCACTCCCTCTCTCTCCTTCAATCTCTGTCTCTCCCTCTCTCTCCTTCTATCACTGTCTCTCCATCTGTCTCTCCATCTGTCTTTCCCTCCCCGTCACGCCCTCTCTCTCCTTCTTTCACTGTCTCTCTCCCTCTGTCTTTCCATCTGTCTTTCCCTCCCTGTCTCTCCCTCTCTCTCCTTCCATCTCTGCCTCTCTCTCTCTCTCTGTCCCTCCACCTGCCTTTCCCTCTCTGTCTCTCCCAATCTCTCCTTCTCTCTCGTTCTCTGCCTATCTGTCTCTCTCTCTGTCCCTCCATCTGCCTTTCCCTCTCCCTTCTTCTATCTCTGTCTGTCTCTCTCAATCCCTGCAGCTGTCCATCCGTCCTTCCCTCCCTGACACTCCCTCTCTCTCCTTCTCTCTCTGTCTCTCCAAATGCCTTTCCTCTCTGTCTCTCCCAAACTCTCCTTCTCTCTCTCTCTCTGCCTCTCTCTCTGTCTCTCTCTCTGTCCCCCCATCTGTCTTTGCCTCTCTGTCTCTCCCTCTCTCTATCTCTCCATCTCTCTTTCCCTCCCAGTCACTCCCTCTCACTCTTTCAATCTCTGTCTCTTCCTCTCTCTCCTTCTATCACTGTCTCTCTCACTGTCTTTCCATCTGTCCTTCCCTCCCTGTCACTCCCTCTCTCTCCTTCCATCTCTGCCTCTCTCTCTTTTTCTGTCTCTCCAACTGCCTTTCCCTCTCTGTCTCTCCCTCTCTCTCCTTCTCTCTCTGCCTCTGCATCTCTCTCTGTCCCTCCATCTGTCTTTCCCGCCCAGTCACTCCATCTCTCTCTCCTTCAATCTCGGTCTCTCCCTCTCTATCCTTCTATCACAGTCTCTCCCTCTCTGTCTTTCCATCTGTCTTTCCGTCCCTGTCACTCCCCCTCTCTCCTTCCATCTCTGCCCCTCTCTCTTTCTCTCTGTCTCTCCAACTGCCTTTCCCTCTCTGTCTCTCCCAATCTCTCCTTCTCTCTCTCTCTCTCTGTCTCTCTCTCTGTCTCTCTCTCTGTCCCTCCATCTGTCTTTCCCTCTCTGTCTCTCCCTCTCTCTCCTTCTGTCTCTGTCTCTCTCTCTCTCCATCCCTCCATCTGTCCATCGGTCCTTCCCTTCCTGTCACTCCATCTCTCTCCTTCTCTCTCTGTCTCTCTCTTGGTCTCTCCATCTGTCTTCCCACCCAGCCCCATCACTCCATCTCTCTCCTTCTATCTCTGTCTCTCTCTCTCTCTATCCCTCCATCTGCCCTTCCTTCACTGTCACTCCATCTCTCTCCTCTCTCTGTCTCTCACTCTGTCCCTCCATCTGTCTTTCCCTCTCTGTCTCTCACTCCCCCTCCTTCTATCTCTGTCTCTATCTCTGCTATCACTGACACTAGGAGAGAGACAGAGGGACGGAGGGTTAGATATGAAGGCATAGAGAGGGCTGTTGAGAGAGACAAACTTGGAGAGAGAGAGAGATTGTTGAGTTGGATGAAGAGGATAATGTAAGATATATTAACTTGATTTAATCCTTCACTGCTGTGCACACAAACATATTTGAGATAGGTATGGAGAGAAAAAAAACATCGGGAGAGGGAGGAATGCAGATGAAGTTGGGGCCCAGGCGGACACTTTTGATGATCTAGAAGGAATAGCCTCCATTTTAAATATTCAGCCAGCTATTCCACTGTGGGAACCATCACACCCTCGTGACATTGTTTGTGGAAATTTCATGCTGGCTTATTGGTTAATTTTTAAACCTGTGATTGATAGATTCTTGTTAAACAAATGTACTAAGAGATAAGGGGCAAAGGTAGGATATATGGTGTAATTTTGATCACAGATCAGCCCTGATCTCATTGAATGCAGGAACAGAGTTGTGAATTGCATCCTCCTCTTCCAATATCCCCTGTTAAATATCCTTCTTTCTCTGTCAGTCACCCTGTCAGTCTATGTCTCTCTGTTTCTCTCTTTCTGTCTCTCTCTCTGTCTCTATCGGACAGTGCAGAGTGAGATTCACTCTGTATCCACCCATGATGTTCCTGTCCTGGGACTGTTGGATGGGACAGTGTAGAAGGAGCATTACTCTGTATCGAATCCATGCTGTACCTGTCTGGGGAATGTTGATGGGAGAGTGGAAACAGAGAGGTCTGGGACCAGGGTCCTCATGGGGAGGACTTAATGGTGCCTCCTAATTGACCAGTTAGCAATATTGGTGCTCCAGGGATGAAAGGGACATTGGCTGAGTGGATACGACATTGGCTGAGAGAGTGGACAATGGTTGTTTCAGACTGGAGGGAGGTATACAGTGGAGGTTTATATTAGGACCACTGATCTTTTTGATATATACTAATGACTTGGACTTGTGTTTACAGGGCATAACTTCAATGTTTGCCAATGTTTGTGTCATCTGCAATGTAATAAACCGGGAAGGGACTAGTAGCAGACTTCAGGAGGATAGAGGCAATCTGGTGAAATGGAACACACAAGAACAAATGAATTAGGAGCAGGAGTAGGCCATTCGGCCCCTCGAGCCTGCTCTGCCATTCAATGGCTGATCTGATTGTGAACTCAACTCCACTTTCCTGTCTGTGTCCCATAACCCTTGACTCCCTAATTGATCAAAAATCTATCGAACTCAGCCTTGAATATATTCAATGATCCAGCCTCCACTGGTCTCTGGGGAAGAGAATTCCACAGACTGACCCCCCTCTGAGAGAAACACATTTCTCCTCAGCTCAGTTTTAAATGGAACGACCCTAATTTTTAAACTGTGTCCCCTCGTTCTAGTCTCCCCAACAAGGGGAAACATCCTCTCAGCATCCACCCTGTCCAGTCCCCTCGGGACCTGAGATGTTTCACTCAGATCACCTCTCATTCTTCTAAACTCCAGTGGGTACAGACCCAACCTGTTCAACCTTTCCTCATAAGATAATCCCTTCATCCCAGGAATCAGCCCAGTGAACCTTCTCTGAACTACTTCGAATGCAATTATAGAATTTCTTCAGTAAGGAGACCAAAAGTGTCCACATTCCTGCAGACGTCGTCTAACTTATGCCCTGTACAGCTGTAACAACACTTCCCTACTTTCATATTCTATTCACCTTGCAATAAACAACAATATTCCATTTGCCTTCCTAATCACTCGCTGTAGCTACACGGTAACATTTTGTGATTCATGTACCAGGACACCCAGATCCCTCTGTACCGTACAGTTCTGCAGTCTCTCTCCATTTCAATAATATACTGATTTTTATTCTTCCTGCTAAAGTGGACAAGCTCACATTTTCCCACATTGTACTCCATCTGACAATGTTTTGCTCACTCACTTAACCTCTGGAAATCTCTTTGAAGACACTTTATGTCGTCTTGACAGCTTACTATCCAACCTATCATTGGACAGACACAGGGCAGGTTAACTTCAATGCTGAGAAATGTGAAGTGATGCATTTTGGAAGGAAGACTGAGTGATATAAACTAAATGGTACAATGTTAGAATGGGTGACAGGACAGAGAGATCTGGGATTTCATCAATGTTACCTGCTCTACCCAAAAGCTCAATTTGGCGCTTGGAATCTGAGTTGAATTTAGCTTCATCCTGAAAAGTGTCAGCAAACGTGTTGGGAAATGTGTCAAAAGCTGTTTCCATTCAGACATTCCTGCATTGTGCAAGTGTGAGCGATCTTTGCAGAGACAGGAAATAGAGTTGTTTGAATGGACCTGCAGGTTTTAGTTGATGCAATAAGATGAGAATTTGAATTGTGTCCCTTCCAGATACACAGAATTGAAGGTATTTACAGAACACCACATGAAGTAGTTTACCAATGTCTGACAAACTTCAAAGACTTCAAACACATGGAAGAAGAGGAGAAGGGAACAATATACAAAACCTGAGACAGTCAGACAACAGCAGGAGGAAAATGAATCTCTTTTTATGGGTTTTAATTTGAAGGCCTGAGCTGATGATTGAAAAAGTAGGAGTTCAAATCCCACGCTGGGCTGTTGTGAATTTGAATTCTCTTTTTTCTAAAAATAAGCATAAATCTGGAATTAAAAAACCTCTAGGTTGGAATGATTCACTCCTGTCTACTAGTGCAAAGCCCGTGTGTGTCTCAGTTTTGCTGTATTTATTAATGATTTAAGATGATGGGCTAGAATGCAACATACCCAAGTTTACCAATGACACAAAAATAGGCAGCATTGTAAGCAGTGTAGCTGGAAGCAGAACAATGCAAAGAGATATCTGAAGTGAATGGTTAAAACTGTGGTAGATAGATTTCAATGTCAGTAAAAAAGACTGGAACAGAGTACTTTATAAATGGTGAAAAGATAGAAAAACTGGAGGTTCAAAGAGACTTGAGGGGTCCGTGTCCATTTGAGTGCTGTGTCGATTTACCAGAATGGTAACTGGACTCCAAGGGTTAAATTACAAGGTGATATTACACAAACTGGGGATTTATTCCCTGGAATTTAGGAGGATCAAGGTGATTTGATCAAAGTTGTTGAGATATTAAGGGGAACTGATGGGGTCGTTTGAGAGAAACTATTTCGGCAGCTTTGGAATATAGGGACAGGATTAGGCCATTCAGCCCATCGAGCCTGCTCTGCCATTCAATACTATCATGGCTGATCATCCACTTCAATGTGTTTTTCCCAGACTATCCTCATACCCTTTATGTCATTGGTATTCAGCAATCTGTCAATCTCTGCTTTAAACATACTCAATGACTGAGCTTCCACAGCCCTCTGGGATAGAGAATTCCGAAGATTCACAACCCTCTGAGTAATGACATTTCTCCTCATCTCTGTCCCAAGTGGCTTCCCCCTTATTTTGAAATTGTGTCCCCTGGTTCTAGACTCCTCAACCAGGAGAAACATCTTACTTACATCTACCCTGTCTATCTGTAATGTTCCCCAAGGGTCTCCACACAGCCTGTCTCCCCGTCCCCCTGCTTCTAAAGTGTCTCAGGGTCTCCTGGCACTTTCTATCTCTCTGCTTCTGTCTCTATTCCTCAGTATCTCTCTGTTGCTCTACCTCTGTTCCTCTCTCTCTGTCTATCACTCTCTCCCACCATGTTGGTTATCATTGGGGGTTGAGTTAAATCACAGACAAAATAAACACTTCACCTGTCTGCCCCGGAATAAATAGCAAAATGTGTGGATATTTTATGTCTGTCTTCAGACAATATAGACAGGAGTGTATATTATATGATGGGATGCTGCAAATCGATTTACACTGGTACTGTTGGAAAAACAACTTAAAAAGAATTATTCACAAGTCTAGTCCAACTTAACGACAGATTTGACCCGATAAGGTAATAAATGCCAAAAGTCTGGAGTTTTTTGGAAAACGTTAAGCTTTACTCTGTCTGGCTTTCAGAAATTAAACATGACACATGCACTGCAAGATTAAAGATTATACATAGGTGAGGTTACATAGAATTTTGGAAGGACTAACAAGGCTAGGGAATATCCAATGAATGGTAGGATCATAGGAAGTACCGAGTGTCAGAGGGATCTTGGTGTACTTGTCCATAGATCACTGAAGGCTGCAGCGCAGGTAGACAAGGTGGTTAGGAAGGTATATGGGATACTTGCCTTTATTAGTTGAGGCATAGAATATAAGAACAGGGAGGTTATGATGGAGCTGTATAAAACACTGGTTAGGCCACAGCTGGAGTACTGTGTACAGTTCTGGGCACCACACTATAGGAAGGATGTGATTGCACTGGAGAGGATGCAGAGGAGATTGACCAGGATGTTGCCTGGGCTGGAGCATTTCAGCTATGAAGAGAGACTGAAAAGGCTGGAGTTGTTTTCCTTAGAGCAGAGAAGGCTGAGGGGGGACCTGATTGAGGTGTACAAAATTATGAGGGGCATTGATAGGTTAGATAGGAAGAAACTTTTTCCCTCAGTGGAGGGGTCAATAACCAGGGGGCATAGATTGAAGGCAAGGGGCAGGAGGTTTAGAGGGGATTTGAGGAAAAGATTTTTCTCCTGGAAGGTTATTGGGTGCTTTGATGAAGGTTTACAAAATAATAAGGGAAACTGATAGGGTGGACTGAGAGTAAATATTCCCTTTGGCTGCAGAGTCAGGAACTTGGGGTATAGTCAAAAATATAAACAGTGGCCACTTTGACTTCATCCCATCGTGTCGTATGTACATTCTCACATATAGCAGGTATAGCAGCACATATATAACAGGATAACAGGTATAACTGTAGTTATAGTATTCAGCTGAAAATTGATCAGTTACATTGTTATTTCAGTCCATATTTACAGTACACACGGTACCTTACTGTTGTAATCAAGTCATATAGTGTCTATTCATCCCACTGGGGCAAAATGTCACTGGCTCAACATTCTCACCAAATACTAAAGCATTCCACAATGCAAGACTCACAAATTCAACACAAGTTTCCTTTTCTGAGTCTCGCTGGTCTGTTCTGATTCTCTGAGGGATTACTGATGCTTATCCTCCACATGAGCAGTCGTCCTAATCCCGTGTGCCTGTCCTGCTCCCAAACCCGGCATCCGCTTACATTAAGGCAAGTGATACAGGAGCGTCTCAGTGACTGAGGCAGGTGAGTCTTGAGGCTGAGCCGGGCACAGTGAGTGACCCGGGTTAATCCGACACTCCAGGGACAGTTTAAACTGAACTGTACTCTGTATCTGACCCGTGCTGTACCTTCTCTGAGATTGTTCGATGGGGCAGTGCAGACAAGGAGACTCTGATAGGGTGGACTCTCTTCCACAAACAGCAATTGATGCTGAGACACTTGTAAATTTTTAAATCTGAGACTGATAGATTTTTTTAACCAGCGGTATTAAGAGATAAGGGGCAAAGGTGGGATATATGGTGTTAGTTAGATCACAGATCAGCCCTGATCTCACTGAATGCTGGAACAGGGTCGAGGGGTTAAATTGCCTCCTCACCTTCCTATGTCTGATGTTAAATATCCTTCTTTCACTCTCAGACACCCTGTCTGTCTGTGTCTCCCTCTATTTCTCTCATTCTCTCTCTCTCTCTGTCTGTTTCGGACAGTGCAGAGTGAGATTCACTCTGTATCCACCCCATGATGTTCCTGTCCTGGGACTGTTGGATGGGACAGTGTAGAAGGAGCATTACTCTGTATCTAATCCATGCTGTACCTGTCTGGGGAATGTTGTTGGGAGAGTGGAAACAGAGAGGTCTGGGACCAGGGTCCTTATGGGGAGGACTTAATGGTGCCTCCTAATTGACCAGTTAGCAATATTGGTGCTCCAGGGATGAAAGGGACATTGGCTGAGTGGATACGACATTGGCTGAGCGAGTGGACAATGGTTGTTTCAGACTGGAGGGAGGTATACAGTGGAGGTTTATATTAGGACCACTGATCTTTTTGATATATACTAATGACTTGGACTTGTGTTTACAGGGCATAACTTCAATGTTTGCCAATGTTTGTGACATCTGCAATGTAATAAACCGGGAAGGGACTAGTAGCAGACTTCAGGAGGATAGAGGCAGTCTGGTGAAATGGAACACACAAGAACAAATGAATAAGGAGCAGGAGTAGGCCATTCGGCCCCTCGTGCCTGCTCTGTCAGTCAATATGATCATGATTGATCTGATAGTGACTTTAACTCCATTTTCCTGCCTACCCCCCATAACCCTTGACTCCCTTGTAAATTCATTGACCCAACCTCCACTGCTCTCTGGGGAAGAGAATTCCAAAGCCTAACCAACCTCTGGGAGAAAGAAGTCTTCCTTAGCTCAGTCTTAAATGGCAGACCCTTTATTTTTAAAAGGTGCCCCCTCGTTCAAGACTCCTCCACAAGGGAAACATCCTCCCAACATCCGCCCTGTCAAGTCCCCTCAGAATCTTGTATGTTTCAATAAGATCACCTCTCATTCTTCTAAACTCCAATGAGTATCGGCCCAACCTGTTCAACTATTCCTCATAAGATAACCCCTTCATCCCAGGAATCAGCCTAGTGAACCTTCTCTGAACTGATTCCAATGCATCCAGGCCTGACCATTTATTCACTTTCAAAGATGCTAAACACCTTAATATTTCCCTCTCACCCTGTTTATCCCATCCAATATTTCACACTCCTCCTCTTTAACTACAATGTCTGCATTGTTCCCACTCTTTTATAAAGACGGAGACAAAGTATTCATTAAGAACCGTGCCCACATCTCCCACCTCCATACACACATTCCCTTTTTGGTCCCTAATACTCTATCCTTAGTTATCCTCTTGCTCTTCATGTATTTATAAAACATCTTTGTGCTTTCCTTGATTTTACTTGGCAATATTATTTTCCGACTATCTTTTTGCTTTCCTAATTTTCTTTTTAATTTCACCCCTGCACTTTCTTCACTCCTCTCGGCTTTCTGTGGTATTGAGCTCTCGGTATCTGACATAAGCTTCCCTTTTGTGCCTTATTCTACCTGGTTTGATTCTTGCTATCTAAGGGGCTCTAGATTTGGGAGTCTCACCCTGCTTGTCTTTGTGGGAAAATATTTGTTCTCAACCCTCTCAGGGAGTCGAGGGTTCTGCAGAGCAGGCCTGAAAGAGGAGTTGAGTGTTGATACAGATCAGTCATGATCTTATTGAATGGCAGGGCAGGCTCGAGGGGCAGAATGGCCTACTCCTGCTCCTACGTCTTGTGTTCTTGTGTCCAGTTCAATATCTCCTTTAGTGACTTGGTGCCAAATTGTTATTATGTTTTATTCATTTGTTGGATGTGTTCATTACTGGCTATGCCAGCATTTTATTGCCCATCACCAATTGCCGTTGAACCTTCTTGAACCGCTGCAGTCCATGTGGGGTAGGTACACCCACAGTGCTGTTAGGAAGTGAGATCCAGGATTTTGACCTAGTGACAGTGAAGGAATGGTGATATAGTTCCAAGTCAGGATGGTGTGTGACTTCAGGGAAACTTGCAGGTGGTGGTGTTCCCATACGTGTTTCCTGTTTGTTTGCTCTCTCTCCCCCTCATTATTTCTAGACCTCCCTGTCCTCCTGTCCCTCTGTGTTATGGGAACCTAAGAACAGAAGGAAGTGGGTGCAGGAACAGAGAGACCTGGGGATGTCTGTGCACAAATTGAAGGTGGCAGAGCTAGTTGAGAAAGTGGTTAAAAGGCATATGGGATCCTCGGCTTTGCAAATGGAGGCTGAGAGTATAAAAGCAAGGAGTTTATGATGAAGCTTTATAAAACACTGCTTCATCCTCAACTAGTATTGTGTCCAATTCTGGACACCGTACTTTCGGAAGGATGTGGGGGCTTTAGAGAGGATGCAGAAAAGATTCACGAGCAAGGTTCCAGGGATGAGGGACTTCAGTTACGTGGATAGATTGGAGAAACTGGTGTTGTTCTCCATAGAGAAGAGAAACTTGAGATGAGATTTGATAGAGGTGTTCAAAATCATGAGGGGTCCTGACAGAGTAGATGTAGGAGTAGGAATGCAGTACATAGGACATTCCAGACCCATTTCTGTTCAGTGTTTACTTAAACAAGTGAATTGACCATTTAATATTTTTAACTTACTTAACCCTTGTGTTCCCACAAAGATCAAGCTAGTAAATTCAACAGTGGTCACTTTGACTTCATCCCATCGTGTCTTATGTATATTCTGACAGGATTGCAGGTATAACTGTAGTCATAAAATTCAGCTGAAAATTGATCAGTTACATTGTGATTTCAGTCCATATTTACAGTACACACGGTACCTTACTGTTGTAATCAAGTCATATAGTGTCTATTCATCCCACTGGGGCAAAATGTCACTGGCTCAACACTCTCACCAAATACTAAAGCATTCCACAATGCAAGACTCTCAAATTCAACACAAGTTTCCATTTCTGAGTCTCGCTGGTCTGTTCTGATTCTCTGAGGGATTACTGATGCTTATCCTCCACATGAGCAGTCGTCCTAATCCCGTGTGCCTGTCCTGCTCCCAAACCCGGCATCCGCTTATGTTAAGGCAAGTGATACAGGAGCGTCTCAGTGACTGAGGCAGGTGAGTCTTGAGGCTGAGCCGGGCACAGTGAGTGACCCGGGTTAATCCGACACTCGAGGGACAGTTTAAACGGAGCTTTACTCTGTATCTAAGCCGTGCTGTACCTTCTCTGAGAGTGTTCGATGGGGCAGTGTAGACGAGGAGAGTTATTCCTTACCCATTTTAAACATGGAGAAGTGAATATCCAAGAGATTGTTTTAAATGTGATGAGGGTTTCTGCCTCTACCACCCTTTCAGGCAGTGAGTTCCAGACACCCACCAGCCACTGGGTGAAGAAACTATTGATGTGTTTCGTTCTGTTAAGTTTGATGTCAATGTTTCCCCAGGATGTTGACGCTGGGTGATTCAGTGATGGGATAATGCTTTGAATGCCAAGGGGAGGTGGTTGGATTCTCTCTTGTTGCAGATGATCATTGCCTGGCACTTGTGTGACGTGAATGTTACTTGCCACTGGTCGGCCCAAACCTGAATGTTGTCTGGGTCTTGGTGCATGTGGCTATGGATTGCTTCATTATCTGAGGCAAAATACTGTGGATGCTGGAAATCTGGAAAGCATCGAGCTGAATCACTAACTCTGTTTCTCTCTCCACAGATGCTGCCTGACCTGCTCAGTATTTAAAGCACTTTCTGCTGGGATCTCAGCTGAAGATGGTTGGGCTGAGGACACTACCCTGATAAACTCCTGCAATGAAGGCCTGGGACTGAGATGATTGACTTCCAGCAACCAAAACCATCTTCCTTTGTGCTCGGTATGTGTCCAACCAGTGGAGAGATTTCCCCCGATTCCCACTGACTTCAGTTTTACTCGGGCTCCTCGATGTCACACTCGGTCAAACGCTGCCTTGATGTTAAGGTCAGTCTCTCTTCCCAGTAGCAGACAGGAGTGAATCGTTCCCTTTGACCCGTTGTACACTGAACAAGCTGTGCTTCTTCACAGCCTGATACAGGACTGGACACGGCCCATTAATGTAGCCCATCAAACACTCCCAGAGCAGGTTCAGCACAGCTTAGGAACAGAGTACAGTTCCTTCAACATTCTCTCTCTGTCTCTCCCTCCTGCTATCTCTGACATTAGGAGAGAGACAGAGGGAGAGAGGGTTAGATATGAAGGCAGAGAGAGGGCTGTAGAGAGGGACAAAGATGGAGAGAGAGAGATTGTTGAGGTGGATGAAAAGGATAATGTAAGATATATTAATTTGATGTAATCCTTCACTGCTGTGGACACAAACATATTAGAGATAGATATGGAGAGAAAAAAACATCGGGAGAGTGGGAAATGCAGACAATGTTGGGGCCCAGGCGGATAATGTTGATGATCCAGAAGGAACAGTCTCCATTTTAAACATCCAGCAAGCTATTCCACTGTGGGAGCCATCACACCCAAACAGACATAGACACACACACAAGCACACAGAAATACCCACACAATGATATTGGTTGTGCAAATTTCATGCTGACTTATTGGTTAATTTTTAAATCTGTGATTGATAGATTCTTGTTAACCAAAGGTATTAAGAGATAAGGGGCAAAGGCAGGATATATGGTGTAAGTTACATCACAGATCAGCCAAGATCACATTGGATGCCGGAACAGAGGTGTGGGGTTGAATTGCATCCTCCTCTTCCAATATCCCCTGTGAAGTATCCTTCCATCTCTTTTAGTCACCCTGTCAGTCCATGTCTCTCTGTTTCTCTCTTTCTGTCTCTCTCTCTGTCTCTATCGGACAGTGTAGAGTGAGATTCACTCTGTATCCACCCCATGATGTTCCTGCCCTGGGAGTGTGTGATGGGACAGTGTAGAGGGAAATTTACTCTGTGTCAAACCCAACATTGTGCTTAGCTTGGGAATGTTTAATGGGACAGTGTAGCTGGAGATTTACTCTGTATCCCTGGAATTTTGAAGGCTCAGGTGTGATTTGATGATTGTTTTCAAGGTAATAAGGGAAACTGATGGGGTAGACAGAGAGTAACAATTCCCACTGGCTGCAGAGTCTAGAACATGGGGGCATAGTCTAAAAATATAAACCGAGTCTAAAAACCTTTCAGGAGTGAAATGAAGAAACACTTCAACACACCAGGTGTGGTATCAGTTTGGAACTCTCTTCCACAAACAGCAATTGATGCTGAGACACTTGTTAATTTTTAAATCTGAGTTTGATAGATTTTTGTTAACCAAAGGTATTAAGGGGCAAAGATAGGTACATGGAGTTAGATCACACATCAGCCATGAGCTCATTGAATGACAGAACAGGGTTGAGGGGCCAAATGGCCTCCTCCTCTTCCTCTGTCCTACGCCCAATATCCTGCGATCACGCTCTGTGTCTTGGTCTCTGTCTCCCTCTTTGTCTCTCTTTCTGTCTGTCTGTCTGTCTCTCTCTCTCTCCTCTCATCTGTGGAAATCCACACACATCAGTCAGCTATTTTAGGTTCATTTTCAGTGGCCATTTTATGTACCCACAACACTGGGACATTTATCGCTGTCTATCCCAAACCATCTCTCTTTGTAGTCTATTTGTGTCCTCCTCACAGCTTATTGTCCCACCTAACCTAGTATCTCTCTCCTTTGCTCCGTCTCACTCACGCACTCTCCCCCCTCTCTCTCCCCCCCATTTCTCTCTTTCCCCCCCACCCCCCCGCAATCTCTCTTTAAGTGTCCTGTTATCACATCCTTTATTATAGATTCGACCATTTTCCCTATGACTGATGTTAGACGAACAGGTCTTTAGTTCCCTATTTTCTCCCTCCTTCCTTTTGTAAATAGTGGGGTTACATTTGCTACCTTCTAATCTGCCTCTCTCACACTGCCTCTCTCACACTGCCTCTGTCCCTCGCTATCTGTCTTTTTCTCTCTCTCGCTCTATCTCTCCCTCTCTCTCTCTCGACCTCTGTCCACGTCTCAATTTGTGCCTCCCTCACACCATCGCTCCCTCTCTCTCTGTCTCTCTCTATCTTTCTGTCTGCCTCTCTCTCTCTCTCTGCCTCTCTCTCTCTCTGCCTCTCTCTCTCTCTGCCTCTCTCTCTCTCTCTCTGTCACTCCCTCTCTCTCTTTCGCTGCCTCTGTCCATGTCTGAGTTTGTGTCGACTCCACACCATCTCTCCCTCCCTCTCTCCCTCCCCCTCTCTCTCTCTCCCTCCCTCTCTCCCTCCCTCTCTCCCTCCCTCTCTCTCTCTCTTTCTCCCTCTCTCCCTCCCTCTCTCTCTCTGTCTCTATCTCAGAGTTACAGCTCAGATGATTAACCTCTTTATCCATGTGTTATGAACACGGGACTTTGTCTCTCTCCCATTTTCCAGGATGTTGCCAGGACTGGAGAATTGTAGCTGTGAGGATAGGCAGGGGTTGTTGTCCTTGGAACAGAGAAGGCTGAGGGGAGATCTGATTGAAATGTACAAAATGTTGAGGGTCCTGGATGGAGTGGAGGTGAAGGGCAGAGAACCATAGCAGAAAGGTCAGTGACGAGGGGGCATAGATTTAAAGTGATTGGGAGAAAAATTAGAGGGGAGTTGAGGAAAATCTTTTTCACCCAGGGGGTCGCGATGGTCTGGAACTCACTGCCTGAAAGGGTAGTTGAGGCAGAGACCCTCAACTCATTCAGAAGGAGTCTGGATCGGCACCTCAAGTGCGGTAAGCTGCAGTGCTCGGACCAAATGCTGGAAGGTGGGATGAGAATAGGTTGATCGTTTTTCGGCTGGCACAGAGAGGATGGGCCAAGTGGCCGCTTTCAGTGCCTTAAAATTTCTATGTTGCCCTCGCCAACTCGATTTTACCCTCTGTTACCCTCTGAATCTCAGTCTCTCCCTCTCTGTTACCCTCTGAATTCCAGTCTCTCCCTCTCTGTTACCCTCTGAATCCCAGTCTCTCCCTCTCTGTTACCCTCTGAATCTCAGTCTCTCCCTCTCTGTTACCCTCTGAATCCCAGTCTCTCCCTCTCTGTTACTCTCTGAATCCCAGTCTCTCCCTCTCTGTTACCCTCTGAATCCCAGTCTCTCCCTCTCTGTTACCCTCTGAATCCCAGTCTCTCCCTCTCTGTTACCCTCTGAACCCCAGTCTCTCCCTCTCTGTTACCATCTGAATCCCAGACTCTCCCTCTCTGTTACCCTCTGAATTCCAGTCTCTCCCTCTCTGTTACCCTCTGAATCCCAGTCTCTCCCTCTCTGTTACCCTCTGAATTCCAGTCTCTCCCTCTCTGTTACCCTCTGAATCCCAGTCTCTCGCTCTCTGTTACCCTCTGAATCCCAGTCTCTCCCTCTCTGTTACCCTCTGAATCCCAGTCTCTCCCTCTCCGTTACCCTCTGAATCCCATTCTCTCCCCCTCTGTTACTCTCTGAATCCCAGTCTCTCCCTCCATGTTTCCCTCTGAATCCCAGACTCTCCCTCTCTGTTACCCTCTGAATCCCAGACTCTCCCTCTCTGTTACCGTCTGAATCCCAGTCTCTCCATCTCTGTTTCCGTCTGAATCCCAGCCTCTCCCTCTCTGTTACCATCTGAATCCCAGTCTCTCCCTCTCTCTTACCCTCTGAGTCACAGTCTCTCCCTCTCATTTACCCTCTGAGTCCCAGTCTCTCCCTCTCCGTTACCCTCTGAATCCCAGTCTCTCCCTCTCTCTTACCCTCTGAGTCCCAGTCTCTCCCTCTCCGTTACCCTCTGAATCCCAGTCTCTCCCTCTCTGTTGCCTGACCAGAGCTTTATAAATGTTCAGCACACCCTCTCGGCTTTTGTACTCACTGTATACAGTGTAAATTGTGGTATTCCCCAGGGGTTTTGATTAGGACCACTGATCTTATTGATATATCAATGACTTAGACTGGGGTAAACAGGGCATAACTTCAACATTGTGCCATTTGCAATGTAATAAACAGTGAAGGGAATAGGAGTAGACTTCAGGAGGATAGAGGCAGTCTGGTGAAATGGTCAGACACATAGCAGGTTAACTTCAATGCTGAGAAATGTAAAATGATGCATTTTGGAAGGAAAGCTGAGGAGAAGCGATATAAACTAAATGGTACAATGTTAGAATGGGTGACAGGACAGAGAGATCTGGGATTTCATCAATGTTCCCTGTTCTACCCAAAAGCTCAATTTGGGGCTTGGAATCTGTGAGTTGAATTTAGCTTCATCCTGAAAAGTGTTAGCAAACGTGTTGGGAAATGTGTCAAAAGCTGTTTCCATTCAGACATTCCTGCATTGTGGAAGTGTGAGCTGTCTTTGCAGAGACAGGAAATAGAGTTGTTTGAATGGACCTGTAGGTTTTGGTTGATGCAATAAGGTGAGAATTTGAATTGTGTCCCTTCCAGATACACAGAATTGAAGGTATTTACAGAACACCACATGAAGTAGTTTACCAATGTCTGACAAACTTCAAAGACTTCAAACACATGGAAGAAGAGGCGAAGGGAACAATATACAAAACCTCAGTCAGTCAGACAACAGCAGGAGGAAAATGAATCTCTTTTTATGGGTTTTAATTTGAAGGCCTGAGCTGATGATTGAAAAAGCAGGAGTTCAAATCCCACACAGGGCTGTTGTGAATTTGAATTTTTTTTTAAACATTAATGTGGAGTTAAAAAGCCTCTAGGTTGGAATGATTCACTCCTGTCTACTAGTGCAAAGCCCGTGTGTGTCTCAGTTTTGCTGTATTTATTAATGATTTAAGATGATGTGGTAGAATGCAACATACCCAAGTTTACCAATGACACAAAAATAGGCAGCATTGTAAGCAGTGTAGCTGGAAGCATCAAATTACAAAGAGATATTAATATCTTAAATAAATGGGCAAAACTGTGGTAGTTAGATTTCAATGTCAGTAAAAAAGACTAGAACAGAGTACTTGATAAATGGTGAAAAGATAGAAATACTGGAGGTTGAAAGAGACTTTGGGGGGTCCATGTCCATTTGAGTGCAGAGTAAATTTACCAGAATAATAACTGGACTCCAAGGGTTAAATTACGAGGTGATATTACACAAACTAGGGATTTATTGCCTGGAATTTAGGAGGATCAAGGTGATTTGTTCAAAGATGTAGAGATATTAAGGGGAACTGATGGGGTAGTTTGGGAGAAACTATTTCAGCAGCTTGGGAACATAGGAACAGGAGTAGGCCATTCAGCCCATCGAGCCTGTTCCGCCATTCAATACGATCATGGCTGATCATCCACTTCAATGCCTTTTTCCCAGACTGAGTTTCCACAGTCCACTGGAGTAGAGAATTCCAAAGATTCACAACACTCTGAGTAAAAATCCGCCACTCCAGGCTAAAGGTGGTAGTAGTTTGGAACGTGTCTTCTGCAGGCAAACATTGATGCAAAATCAATTGTCATTTTTAAATCGAAGGTTGATCTCATCAAATGCCTTTTGAAAATTGAAATATTCTTCTTTCGCTCTCTGTCCCTGAGTCACTCTGTTTCTGTGTGTGTGTGTTTCTGTGTGTGTGTGTTTCTGTCTGTTTCTGTGTGTGTGTGTGTGTCTGTGTGTTTCTGTGTGTGTGTGTTTCTGTCTGTTTCTGTGTGTGTGTGTGTGTCTGTGTGTTTCTGTGTGTGTGTTTCTGTGTGTGTGTGTTTCTGTGTGTGTGTTTCTGTCTGTGTGTGTGTTTCTGTGTGTCTGTGTGTTTCTGTGTGTGTGTGTTTCTGTCTGTTTCTGTGTGTGTGTGTGTGTCTGTGTGTTTCTGTGTGTGTGTTTCTGTGTGTGTGTGTTTCTGTGTGTGTGTTTCTGTCTGTGTGTGTGTTTCTGTCTGTGTGTGTGTTTCTGTCTGTGTGTGTGTCTATGTCTGTTTCTCTCTCCTCTCTCAGACCCTTTGTAAAGCTCCACATACATCAGTTTGCCATTTGAATTCAGCTGCTTTTGGTTTCACCGCATCTGCAGAGGTTACACTTCCTTATGCAGGCTGGTAAAAAACATGTATTCCGCAGTTGGCTCCAATGTTCCCGTGAAAATTTAGATGTTGTGCGTGCCCAGTTTTTTTAACGTGAGCTGTCCCTTGAAATCTTTGAAGAATCTTTGAAGACGTGTGCTATTTATTGTGGAACAGGATCTGCATGGGACCTTTGAGGCTGCTGCACGCAGATTTGCAGGAACATTGACCAACTCTCTCCATCCCAATCTCTTCCTCTTTCTCTCTGGTACTCTCTCCCCATTGCAATCCTTCCCTCTCTCTCTTATTCTCCATATCTATCCCTGTTCTTTCTCACTGTTACTCTCTCCATCTGGATGGAGGAGGAGAAAGAGAGGCATATACAGAGGCAGCTTTACTCTGTATCAAACCCCACAGTGTACCTGCTCCCTAGATCTAGCCTTCCCCACAAGGGGAACATCCTCCCAGCATCCGCCCTGTAAAGTCCCCTCAGAATCTTGTATGTTTCAATAAGATCACCTCTCATTCTTCTGAACTCCAATGAGTATAGGCCCAACCTGTTCCACCATTCCTCAAAGATAACCCCTTCATCCCAGGAATCAGCCGAGTGAACCTTCTCTGAACTGATTCCAATGCATCCAGGCCTGACCATTTATCCACTTTCAAAGCTGCCAAACACCTTCATATTTCCCCTCTCACTCTGTTTATCCCATCCAATATTTCACACTCCTCCTCTTTAACTACAATCTCTGTATCGTTCCCACTCTTTTATAAAGACGGACACAGAGAATTCATTAAGAACCATGCCCACATCTCCCACCTCCACAGGTAGGAAGAAGGAGGAGAGGCAATCTAAACTAAAGGATATAGTTATAAAGGGGCTAACATTCTCTGCCTCTTCCTTTGCTCTAATATAATCCTTGATTTCTATCATTAACAATAGTTGGAACAATTTACTGAGGTTCTGTCAAGGCTTACTCACATTCTTTATCTGTGTCTCTCTGTCCCAGAGAGATGGTGAAGAAACTATTGATGTGTTTCGTTCAGTTAAGTTTGATGTCCATGTTTCCCCAGGATGTTGATGCTGGGTGATTCAGTGATGGGATAATGCTTTGAATGCCAAGGGGAGGTGGTTGGATTCTCTCATGTTGCAGATGGTCATTGCCTGGCACTTGTGTGACGTGAATGTTACTTGTCACTGGTCGGCCCAAACCTGAATGATGTCTGGGTCTTGGTGCATGTGGCTCTGGATTACTTCATTATCTGAGGCAAAATACTGTGGATGCTGGAAATCTGGAAAGCATCGAGCTGAATCACTAACTCTGTTTCTCTCTCCACAGATGCTGCCTGACCTGCTCAGTATTTCCAGCACTTCCTGCTGGGATTTCATTATCTGAGGAGGTGTGAATGGAACTGAACACTGTGCAATCAACAGTGAACATCCCTACTTCTGACCTTACGATGGAGGGCAGGTCATTGAGGAAGCAGCTGAAGATGGATGGGCCGAGGACACTACCCTGAGGAACTCCTGCAGTGATGTCCTGAGACTGAGATGATTGACTTCCAACAACCACAACCATCTTCCTTTGTGCTCGGTATGATTCCAACCAGCGAATTCCCACTGACTTCAGTTTTACTCGGGCTCCTCGATGTCACACTCGGTCAAACACTGCCTTGATGTTAAGGTCAGTCTCTCTTCCCAGTAGCAGACAGGAGTGAATCGTTCCCTTTGACCCTTTGTACACTGAACAAGCTGTGTTTCTTCACAGCCTGATACAGGACTGTACACGGCCGATTAATGTAGCCCATCAAACACTCCCAGAGCAGGTTCAGCACAGCTTAGGAACAGAGTACAGTTCCGTCAACATTCTCTCTCTGTCTCTCCCTCCTGCTATCTCTGACACTAGGAGAGAGACAGAGGGAGAGAGGGTTAGATATGGAGACAGAGAGTGTTGTGGAGAGGGACAAGGTTGGAGAGAGAGAGATTGTTGAGGTGGATGAAAAGGATAATGTAAGATATATTAATTTGATGTAATCCTTCACTGCTGTGTACACAAACAGAAAGAGATAGATATGGAGAGAAAAAAAACATCAGGAGAGGGGGAAATGCAGACAATGTTGGGGCCCAGGCGTATACGTTTGATGATCCAGAAGGAATAGCCTCCATTTTAAACATCCAGCAAGCTATTCCACTGTGGGAGCCATCACACCCAAACAGGCATAGACACAAACACAAACACACAGAAATACCCACACAATGATATTTGTTGTGCAAATTTCATGCTGGCTTATTGGTTAATTTTTAAATCTGTGATTGATAGATTCTTGTTAACCAAAGGTATTAAGAGATAAGGGGCAAAGGCAGGATATATGGTGTAAGTTACATCACAGATCAGCCAAGATCACATTGGATGCCGGAACAGGATTGTGGGGTTAAATTGCATCCTCCTCTTCCAATATCCCCTGTTAAATATCCTTCTTTCTCTGTCAGTCACCCTGTCAGTCCATGTCTCTCTGTTTCTCTCTTTCTGTCTCTTTCGGACAGTGCAGAGTGAGATTCACTCTGTATCCACCCCATGATGTTCCTGCCCTGGGAGTGTGTGATGGGACAGTGTAGAGGGAAATTTACTCTGTGTCAAACCCAACATTGTGCTTGGCTTGGGAATGTTTAATGGGACAGTGTAGCTGGAGATTTACTCTGTATCCCTGGAATTTTGAAGGCTCAGGTGTGATTTGATGATTGTTTTCAAGATAATAAGGGAAACTGATGGGGTAGACAGAGAGTAACAATTCCCACTGGCTGCAGAGTCTAGAACATGGGGGCATAGTCTAAAAATATAAACCTAGTCTAAAAACCTTTCAGGAGTGAAATGAAGAAACACTTCAACACACCAGGTGTGGTATCAGTTTGGAACTCTCTTCCACAAACAGCAATTGATGCTGAGACACTTGTTAATTTTTAAATCTGAGTTTGATAGATTTTTGTTAACCAAAGGTATTAAGGGGCAAAGTTAGGTACATGGAGTTAGATCACACATCAGCCATGAGCTCATTGAATGACAGAACAGGGTTGAGGGGCCAAATGGCCTCCTCCTCTTCCTCTGTCCTACGACAAATATCCTGCGATCACTCTCTGTGTCTTGGTCTCTGTCTCCCTCTTTGTCTCTCTTTCTGTCTGTCTGTCTGTCTCTCTCTCTCTCCTCTCATCTGTGGAAATCCACACACATCAGTCAGCCATTTTAGGTTCATTTTCAGTGGCCATTTTATGTTACCACAACACTAGGACATTTATCGCTGTCTATCCCAAACCATCTCTCTTTGTAGTCTATTTGTGTCCTCCTCACAGCTTATTGTCCCACCTAACCTAGTATCTCTCTCCTTTGCTCCGTCTCACTCACGCACTCTCCCCCCTCTCTCTCCCCCCTCTCTCTCCCCCCCCATTTCTCTCTCCTCCCGCAATCTCTCTTTAAGTGTCCTGTTATCACATCCTTTATTATAGATTCGACCATTTTCCCTATGACTGATGTTAGACGAACAGGTCTTTAGTTCCCTATTTTCTCCCTCCTTCCTTTTGTAAATAGTGGGGTTACATTTGCTACCTTCTAATCTGCCTCTCTCACACTGCCTCTCTCACACTGCCTCTGTCCCTCGCTATCTGTCTTACCCCCTCTCTCTCTCGCTATCTATCCCTCTCTGTCTTTTTCTCTCTCTCGCTCTATCTCTCCCTCTCTCTCTCTACCTCTGTCCATGTCTCAATTTGTGCCTCCCTCACACCATCTCTCCCTCTCTCTCTGTCTCTCTCTAGCTCTCTGTCTGCCTCTCTATGTCTGCCTCTCTGTGTCTCCTTCTCTCTCTGTGCCTCTCTCACTCTCTATCTGTCTCTCCCCCAGCTCTCTCTCTCTGTCTCTCCCTCTCTCTCTTTCTCAACCTCTGTCCATGTCTCAATTTGTGCCTCCCTCACACCATCGCTCCCTCTCTCTCTGTCTCTCTCTATCTCTCTCTCTGCCTCTCTCTCTCTCTGCCTCTCTCTCTTCAGCCTCTCCCTCTCTATCTCTCCCTCTCTCTCGCTGCCTCTGTCCACGTCTCAGTTTGTGTCTCCCCCACACTATCTCTCCCTCCCTCTCTCCCTCCCTCTCTCCCTCCCTCTCTCCCTCCCTCTCTCCCTCCCTCTCTCCCTCCCTCTCTCCCTCCCTCTCCCTCTCACATTCTCCCTCTCTCCCTCCCTCTCTCCCTCCCTCTCTCCCTCCCTCTCTCCCTCCCCCTCTCTCTCTCTTTCTCCCTCTCTCCCTCCCTCTCTGTCTCTGTCTCAGAGTTACAGCTCAGATGATTAACCTCTTTATCCATGTGTTATGAACACGGGACTTTGTCTCTCTCCCATTTTCCAGGATGTTGCCAGGACTGGAGAATTGTAGCTATGAGGATAGGCAGGGGTTGTTGTCCTTGGAAAAGAGAAGGCTGAGGGGAGATCTGATTGAAATGTACAAAATGTTGAGGGTCCTGGATAGAGTGGAGGTGAAGGGCAGAGAACCATAGCAGAAAGGTCAGTGACGAGGGGGCATAGATTTAAAGTGATTGGCAGAAAAATTAGAGGGGAGTTGAGGAAAATCTTTTTCACCCAGAGGGTCGCGATGGTCTGGAACTCACTGCCTGAAAGGGTAGTTGAGGCAGAGACCCTCAACTCATTCAGAAGGAGTCTGGATCGGCACCTCAAGTGCGGTAAGCTGCAGAGCTCAGACCAAATGCTGGAAGGTGGGATTAGAATAGGTTGATCGTTTTTCGGCTGGCACAGAGAGGATGGGCCAAGTGGCCGCTTTCTGTGCCTTAAAATTTCTATGTTGCCCTCGCCAACTCTATTTTTCCCTCTGTTACCCTCTGAATCCCAGTCTCTCCCTCTCTGTTACTCTCTGAATCCCAGTCTCTCCCTCTCTGTTACCCTCTGAATCCCAGTCTCTCCCTCTCTGTTACCCTCTGAATCCCAGACTCTCCCTCTCTGTTACCCTCTGAATTCCAGTCTCTCCCTCTCTGTTACCCTCTGAATCCCAGTCTCTCCCTCTCTGTTACCCTCTGAATCCCAGTCTCTCGCTCTCTGTTACCCTCTGAATCCCAGTCTCTCGCTCTCTGTTACCCTCTGAATCCCAGTCTCTCCCTCTCCGTTACCCTCTGAATCCCATTCTCTCCCCCTCTGTTACTCTCTGAATCCCAGTCTCTCCCTCCATGTTTCCCTCTGAATCCCAGAATCTCCCTCTCTGTTACCCTCTGAATTCCAGTCTCTCCCTCTCTGTTACCCTCTGAATCCCAGTCTCTCCCTCTCTCTTACCCTCTGAGTCCCAGACTCTCCCTCTCTGTTACCCTGTGAATCCCAGACTCTCCCTCTCTGTTACCGTCTGAATCCCAGTCTCTCCCTCTCTGTTTCCCTCTGAATCCCAGACTCTCCCTCTCTGTTACCGTCTGAATCCCAGACTCTCCCTCTCTGTTACCGTCTGAATCCCAGTCTCTCCCTCTCTGTTTCCCTCTGAATCCCAGCCTCTCCCTCTCTGTTACCATCTGAATCCCAGTCTCTCCCTCTCTCTTCCCCTCTGAGTCCCAGTCTCTCCCTCTCATTTACCCTCTGAGTCCCAGTCTCTCCCTCTCCGTTACCCTCTGAATCCCAGTCTCTCCCTCTCTCTTACCCTCTGAGTCCCAGTCTCTCCCTCTCCGTTACCCTCTGAATCCCAGTCTCTCCCTCTCTGTTACCTGACCAGAGCTTTATAAATGTTCAGCGCACCCTCTCGGCTTTTGTACTCACTGTATACAGTGTAAATTGTGGTATTCCCCAGGGGTTTTGATTAGGACCACTGATCTTATTGATATATGAATGACTCAGACTGGGGTATACAGGGCATAACTTCAACCTTGTGCCATCTGCAATGTAAGAAACAGTGAAGGGAATAGGAGTAGACTTCAGGAGGATAGAGGCAGTCTGGTGAAATGGTCAGACACATAGCAGGTTAACTTCAATGCTGAGAAATGTAAAATGATGCATTTTGGAAGGAAAGCTGAGGAGAAGCGATATAAACTAAATGGTACAATGTTAAAATGGGTGCTGGTTCAGAGAGATCTGGGATTTCATTTGTGTCACTTTTTACACCTAAAAGATTCAATTTGGGGCTTGGAATCTCTAAGTTGAATTTAGCTTCATCCTGAAAAGTGTTAGCAAACGTGTTGGGAAATGTGTCAAAAGCTGTTTCCATTCAGACATTCCTGCATTGTGGAAGTGTGAGCTATCTTTGCAGAGACAGGAAATAGAGTTGTTTGAATGGACCTGCAGGTTTTAGTTGATGCAATAAGGTGAGAATTTGAATTGTGTCCCTTCCAGATACACAGAATTGAAGGTATTTACAGAACACCACATGAAGTAGTTTACCAATGTCTGACAAACTTCAAAGACTTCAAACACATGGAAGAAGAGGAGAAGGGAACAATATACAAAACCTCAGTCAGTCAGACATCAGCAGGAGGAAAATGAATCTCTTTTTATGGGTTTTAATTTGAAGGCCTGAGCTGATGACTGAAAAAGTAGGAGTTCAAATCCCACGCTGGGCTGTTGTGAATTTGAATTCTATTTTTTCTTTAAAAAAACATAAATCTGGAATTAAAAAACCTCTGGGATGGAATGATTCACTCCTGTCTACTCGTGCAAAGCCCGTGTGTGTCTCAGTTTGCTGTATTTATTAATGATTTAAGATGTTGTGGTAGAATGCAACATACCCAAGTTTACCAATGACACAAAAATAGGCAGCATTGTAAGCAGTGTAGCTGGAAGCAGAACAATGCAAAGAGATATCTGAAGTGAATGGTTAAAACTGTGGTAGATAGATTTCAATGTCAGTAAAAAAGACCAGAACAGAGTACTTTATAAATGGTGAAAAGATAGAAACACTGGAGGTTCAAAGAGACTTTGGGGGGTCCATGTCCATTTGAGTGCAGTGTCGATTTACCAGAATAATAACTGGACTCCAAGGGTTAAATTACGAGGTGATATTACACAAACTAGGGATTTATTGCCTGGAATTTAGGAGGATCAAGGTGATTTGTTCCAAGATGTAGAGATATTAAGGGGAACTGATGGCATAGTTTGGGAGAAACTATTTCAGCAGCTTGGGAACATAGGAACAGGAGTAGGCCATTCAGCCCATCGAGCCTGTTCCGCCATTCAATACGATCATGGCTGATCATCCACTTCAATGCCTTTTTCCCAGACTGAGCTTCCACAGCCCACTGGAGTCGAGAATTCCAAAGATTCACAACACTCTGAGCAAAGACATTTCTCCCCATCTCAGACCTAAGTGGCTTCCTCCTTATTTTGAAATTGTGTCCCCTGGTTCTCGACTCCCGAACCAAAGGAGACATCTTACCTACATCTAACCTGTCTATCCCTTTTAGTATTTAGTATGTTTCAATAAGATCACCTCTCATTCTTCTAAACTCCAATGAGTATCGGCCCAACCTGTTCAACCATTGCTCATAAGACAACCCCTTCATCCCAGGAATCAGCCGAGTGAACCTTCTCTGAACTGGTTCCAATGCATCCAGGCCTGACCATTTATCCACTTTGAAAGTTGCCAAACACCTTAATATTTCCCTCTCACTCTGTTTATCCCATCCAATATTTCACACTCCTCCTCTTTAACTACAATATCTGCATCGTTCCCACTCTTTTATAAAGATGGAGACAAAGTATTCATTAAGAACCGTGCCCACATCTCCCAACTCCACAGGTAAACATTCAGCATAATTTTCATGCTTTTGTACTCAAAGTCTCTATTTATGAAGCCTAAGATCCCATATGCTTTGCTGACTACTTTCTCAATATGTCCTGCCACCTTCAAAGATGTATGTACATGTATCCCCAGGTCTCTCTGTCCCTGCACACTCCCTAGAACTGGGCCATTAAGTCTATATTCCCTCTCCCTATCCCTTCTGCCCATCTCACATTTCCCTGTATTAAATTCCTTCTGACACTTGTCTGCCCATCCCACTCACCTATCTATGTCCTGTTGGAGTCGATTGGTGTCACCTTCACTGTTTGCATCTCCTCCAAGTTTGTTAACGGCAAATATTAAAATTTTACAAGAAGCACTGACTTTTGGGGAACACTGCTGTCTACCATCTTCCAGTCTGAAAAACAACCATTTACCACAACTCCCTGTTTTCTGTCCTTTCACCAATTTTTGATCCAAGCTGACACTGGCCCTCCTATCCCATGAGCCTCAGTTTTGTTAACCAGAATTTTATGTGCTACTTTGTCAAACGCTTTCTTCAAATCCATATAAAATCCATTGCATTCCCTTCATCAACCTTCTCTGTTACTTCATCAAATTCTTGCTGGCTTTCCCTAATGAACTCAAACCTCTCCAAGTGCCTGTTGATTTTTTTTCTCTTTCAATGATTTCTCCAATTGTCCTTTTGAAAGCTACTATTGAATCTGTCTCCACCACGATCAGACATTGCATTTCAAATCTGAAGCACTTGTGTGGAAAAAAAATCCTTTCCCTCATGTCACCAATGTTTGTTTTTGCCAATCACCTTCAATCTGTGCTCTCTGGTTATCAATCCTTCAGCCATTGGAAACACTTTCTCTTTATTTCCTCCATCTAAAGCTTTCATGATTTGATACACCTTGATCAAATCTCCTTTTAATCTTCTCTGCTCTAAGGAGAACAAGCCCAGTTTCTCCAGTCTATCAGTGTAACTGTAATAATCTCATCCAGGAACCGTTCTAGTAAATCTCTTCTGTACATTCACCAAAGCCTCCATGTCTTTCCTAAAGTGTGGTTCCAGAATTGGACACAATACTGCAGCTGAGGACAAACTATTATTTTATAAATGTTTAGCATCACTTCCTGACTTTTACACTCTATACCTGTTTATAAAGCTCAGGATCCCATCGGCTTTATTAACCCATCAACAAAGGGGGAAATTCTACCAGAACAATTGATCAGTTCCCTTAGACATGAATCCGTGAGTCGTTCCAAGGCTGGCGGGAGAGTTTAGAGAGAACCCCAAACTGGTCATTTTTTGAAGCAGAAAACCATCAATGCATTGGCAGGGATATTAATAAAGCCCTTCGGAAGACAGGAGGAGGCCATTCGTCCCCTCGAGACTGTCCTGCCCATTCATTCAGGTCATGGCTGATTTGCTCCTTATCCACATTGAGCTGTCTTGGCTCCGAAAACATTAATACCCTTTCCGAACAAATCTCGACCGACAATCAGGAATTAATGTCACTGCCTGTTAATACTGGGGAATTCCTTCCCTAAACCTCTCCGTCTCTCTATCTCTCATTCCGGCTTAAAGACGTTCCTTAAAACTAACCTCTTTGACCAAACATTTGGTCATCACACTTAATCTCAACTTCTGTGGGTTTGGTGTCAGATTTTGTTTTAGAATGCACCCTGTGCAACGTCTTTGGGACTTTTTATTCCTCACCTTCTCCTTCACTCCGTCTCTCTCTCTCTCTCTCTCTCTCTCTCCCCCTTCCCACCCCCCCATCTCCCCCTCTCGCTCTCTCTTCATCCCCCCACCCCCCTCTCTCTTTTTCTCCCCCTCACCCCCTCTTTCCCTCTCTCTCTCTTTATACCCCCTGCCCCTCTCTCTCTCTCTCTCTTTCTCCCCCTCACCCCCTGTCTCTCTCTCTATCTCTTTGAAAAATTCAGCGATGGGATAATGCTTTGAATGCCAAGGGGAGGTGGTTGGATTCTCTCTTGTTGCAGATGGTCATTGCCTGGCACTTGTGTGACGTGAATGTTACTTGTCACTGGTCGGTCCAAACCTGAATGTTGTCCGGGTCTCGGTGCATGTGGCTCTGGATTGCTTCATTATCTGAGGCAAAATACTGTGGATGCTGGAAATCTGGAAAGCATCGAGCTGAATCACTAACTCTGTTTCTCTCTCCACAGATGCTGCCTGACCTGCTCAGTATTTAAAGCACTTTCTGCTGGGATCTCAGTTGAAGATGGCTGGGCTGAGGACACTACCCTGATAAACTCCTGCAGTGATGTCCTGGGACTGAGATGATTGACCTCCAACAACCAAAACCATCTTCCATTGTGCTCGGTATGATTCCAACCAGTGGAGAGATTTCCCCCGATTCCCACTGACTTCAGTTTTACTCGGGCTCCTCGATGTCACACTCGTTCAAACAATGCCTTAATGTTAAGGTCAGTCTCTCTTCCCAGTAGCAGACAGGAGTGAATCATTCCCTTTGACCCGTTGTACACTGAACAAGCTCTGCTTCTTCACAGCCTGATACAGGACTGTACACGGCCGATTAATGTAGCCCATCAAACACTCCCAGAGCAGGTTCAGCACAGCTTAGGAACAGAGTACAGTTCCTTCAACATTCTCTCTCTGTCTCTCCCTCCTGCTATGTCTGACACGAGGAGAGAGACAGAGGGAGAGAGGGTTAGTTATGAAGGCAGAGAGAGGGCTGTAGAGAGGGACAAAGTTGGAGAGAGAGAGGTTGTTGAGGTGGATGAAAAGGATAATGTAAGATATATTAATTTGATGTAATCCTTCACTGCTGTGTACACAAACATATAAGAGATAGATATGGAGAGAAAAAAAACATCAGGAGAGGGGGAAATGCAGACAATGTTGGGGCCCAGGCGTATACGTTTGATGATCCAGAAGGAATAGCCTCCATTTTAAACATCCAGCAAGCTATTCCACTGTGGGAGCCATCACACCCAAACAGGCATAGACACACACACAAACACACAGAAATACCCACACAATGATATTTGTTGTGCAAATTTCATGCTGGCTTATTGGTTAATTTTTAAATCTGTGATTGATAGATTCTTGTTAACCAAAGGTATGAAGAGATAAGGGGCAAAGGCAGGATATATGGTGTAAGTTACATCACAGATCAGCCAAGATCACATTGGATGCCGGAACAGGATTGTGGGGTTAAATTGCATCCTCCTCTTCCAATATCCCCTGTTAAATATCCTTCTTTCTCTTTTAGTCACCCTGTCAGTCTATGTCTCTCTGTTTCTCTCTTTCTGTCTCTATCGGACAGTGCAGAGTGAGATTCACTCTGTATCCACCCCATGATGTTCCTGCCCTGGGAGTGTGTGATGGGACAGTGCAGAGGGAAATTTACTCTGTGTCAAACCCAACATTGTGCTTAGCTTGGGAATGTTTAATGGGACAGTGTAACTGGAGATTTACTCTGTATCCCTGGAATTTTGAAGGCTCAGGTGTGATTTGATGATTGTTTTCAAGATAATAAGGGAAACTGATGGGGTGGACAGAGAGTAACAATTCCCACTGGCTGCAGAGTCTAGAACATGGGGGCATAGTCTAAAAATATAAACCTAGTCTAAAAACCTTTCAGGAGTGAAATGAAGAAACACTTCAACACACCAGGTGTGGTATCAGTTTGGAACTCTCTTCCACAAACAGCAATTGATGCTGAGACACTTGTTAATTTTTAAATCTGAGTTTGATAGATTTTTGTTAACCAAAGGTATTAAGGGGCAAAGATAGGTACATGGAGTTAGATCACACATCAGCCATGAGCTCATTGAATGACAGAACAGGGTTGAGGGGCCAAATGGCCTCCTCCTCTTTCTCTGTCCTACGCCCAATATCCTGCGATCACTCTCTGTGTCTTGGTCTCTGTCTCCCTCTTTGTCTCTCTTTCTGTCTGTCTGTCTGTCTGTCTCTCTCTCCTCTCATCTGTGGAAATCCACACACATCAGTCAGCCATTTTAGGTTCATTTTCAGTGGCCATTTTATGTTCCCACAACACTGGGACATTTATCGCTGTCTATCCCAAACCATCTCTCTTTGTAGTCTATTTGTGTTCTCCTCACAGCTTATTGTCCCACCTAACCTAGTATCTCTCTCCTTTGCTCTGTCTCACTCACGCACTCTCCCCCCTCTCTCTCCCCCCCATTTCTCTCTCCCCCCATTTCTCTCTTCCCCCCCGCACCCCCCCCGCAATCTCTCTTTAAGTGTCCTGTTATCGCATCCTTTATTATAGATTCGACCATTTTCCCAATGACTGATGTTAGACGAACAGGTCTTTAGTTCCCTATTTTCTCCCTCCTTCCTTTTGTAGATAGTGGGGTTACATTTGCTACCTTCTAATCTGACTCTCTCACTCTGCCTCTCTCACACTGCCTCTGTCCCTCGCTATCTGTCTTTCCCCCCTCTCTCTCTCTCTATCTCTCCCTCTCTCTCTTTTTCTCTCTCTCGCTCGATCTCTACCTCTCTCTCTCTACCTCTGTCCACGTCTCAATTTGTGCCTCCCTCACACCATCTCTCCCTCTCTCTGTCTCTCTCTAGCTCTCTGTCTGCCTCTCTCTCTCTGCCTCTCTCTCTCTCTGCCTCTCTCTCTCTCTCTCTGGTCACTCCCTCTCTCTCTTTCGCTGCCTCTGTCCACGTCTGAGTTTGTGTCGACTCCACACCATCTCTCCCTCCCTCTCTCCCTCCCTCTCTCCCTCCCTCTCTCTCTCTCTTTCTCCCTCTCTCCCTCCCTCTCTCTCTCTGTCTCTGTCTCAGAGTTACAGCTCAGATGATTAACCTCTTTATCCATGTGTTATGAACACGGGACTTTGTCTCTCTCCCATTTTCCAGGATGTTGCCAGGACTGGAGAATTGTAGCTATGAGGATAGGCAGGGGTTGTTGTCCTTGGAAAAGAGAAGGCTGAGGGGAGATCTGATTGAAATGTACAAAATGTTGAGGGTCCTGGATAGAGTGGAGGTGAAGGGCAGAGAACCATAGCAGAAAGGTCAGTGACGAAGGGGCATAGATTTAAAGTGATTAGCAGAAAAATTAGAGGGGAGTTGAGGAAAATCTTTTTCACCCAGGGGGTCGTGATGGTCTGGAACTCACTGCCTGAAAGGGTAGTTGAGGCAGAGACCCTCAACTCATTCAGAAGGAGTCTGGATAGACACCTCAAGTGCGGTAAGCTGCAGGGCTCCAACCAAATGCTGGAAGGTGGGATTAGAATCGGTTGATCGTTTTTCGGCTGGCACAGAGAGGATGGGCCAAGTGGCCTCTTTCTGTGCCTTAAAATTTCTATGTTGCCCTCGCCAACTCTATTTTTCCCTCTGTTACCCTCTGAATCCCAGTCTCTCCCTCTCTGTTACCCTCTGAATCCCAGACTCTCCCTCTCTGTTACTCTCTGAATTCCAGTCTCTCCCTCTCTGTTACCCTCTGAATCCCAGTCTCTCCCTCTCTGTTCCCCTCTGAATCCCAGTCTCTCCCTCTCTGTTACCCTCTGAATCCCAGTCTCTCCCTCTGTTACCCTCTGAATCCCAGACTCTCCCTCTCTGTTACCCTCTGAATCCTAGACTCTCCCTCTCTGTTACCCTCTGAATCCCAGTCTCTCCCTCTCCATTACCCTCTGAATCCCAGTCTCTCCCTCTCTGTTACCCTCTGAATCCCAGTCTCTCCCTCTCTGTTACCCTCCCGATCCCAGTCTTTCCCGCTCTGTTACCCTCTGAATCCCAGACTCTCCCTCTCTGTTACCCTCTGAATCCCAGTCTCTCCCTCTCTGTTACCCTCTGAATCCCAGCCTCTCCCTCTCTGTTACCCTCTGAATCCCAGTCTCTCCCTCTATGTTACCCTCTGAATCCCAGTCTCTCCCTCTATGTTTCCCTCTGAATCCCAGTCTCTCCCTCTCCATTACCCTCTGAATCGCAGTCTCTCCCTCTCTGTTACCCTCCCGATCCCAGTCTTTCCCGCTCTGTTACCCTCTGAATCCCAGACTCTCCCTCTCTGTTACCCTCTGAATCCCAGTCTCTCCCTCTCTGTTACCCTCTGAATCCCAGTCTCTCCCTCTCTGTTACCCTCTGAATCCCAGTCTCTCCCTCTATGTTTCCCTCTGAATCCCCGTCTCTCCCTCTCCGTTACCCTCTGAATCCCAGCCGCTCCCTCTCTGTTACCCTCTGAATCCAAGTCTCTCCCTCTCTGTTACCCTCTGAATCCCAGACTCTCCCTCTCTGTTACCCTCTGAATCCCAGTCTCTCCCTCTCTGTCTCTCTCTCCCTCCCTCTCTGTTTCTTTCTCTCTCGCTGTCTCTCTTTGTCTCTCAGTGTCTCTCCCTCTCTCTCTCTCTGCCTCTGTCCACACCTCTGTCTCTCTCACACCATCTCGCCCTCCCTCTCTCTGTCTCTCCCTCTCTCTATCTCTCTCTCTCTCTCTCCTTTTACTTTGTCTCTCCCTATCTCCCTTTCTCACCCTCTGTCCATGACTCTGTTTACATCTCTCTCATTCTCTGTCTCTGCCTATCTCCCTCTCTCTCTCTCTCTGTCTCAGTCCATGACTCCATTTGTGGCTCCCTTACACCATCTCTCCCACTCTCTCTGTCTCTCTCTCTGTCCCTCCATCTGTCTTTCCCTCCCTGTCACTCCATCTCTCTCCTCTCTCTGTCTCTCACTTTGTCCCTGTATCTGGCTTTCCCTTCCTGACACTCCCTCTCTCTCCTTCGCTTTCTGTCTCTGCCACTCTCTCTGTCTCCCTCTCTGTCTCTCCGTCTCACTCCTTCTATCTCTGTCACTCCCGCTCTCTCTCTGTCTCTCGCTCTGTCCAACCATCTGTCTTTCCTTCTCTGTCTCTCCGTCTCTCTCCTTCTATCTGTCTCTCCATCTGTCTTTCCCTCTCTGTCTCTCCCTCTCTCTCCTTCTCTCTCTGCCTCTCTCTCTGTCTCTCTCTCTGTCCCTCCATCTGTCTTTCACTCTCTGTCACTCCCTCTCTCTCCTTCCATCTCTGTCTCTCTCTCTGTTCCTCCATCTGTCTTCCCCCCGCGTCACTCCCTCTCTCTCCTTCTATCTCTTTCTCTGTCTCTCTGTCTGTCCCTCAGTCTGTCTTTCCCTCTCTGTCACTCCCTCACTCTCCTATCTCTGTCTCTCTCTCTCTATCCCTCCATCTGTCCTTCCCTCCCTGTGACTCCATTTCTCTCCCTGTCTCTCTCTCTGTCACTCCATCTGTCTTTCCCTCTCTGTCTCTCCACACTCTCCTTCTATCTCTGTCTCTCTCACTCTCTGTCTTTCCATCTGTCTTTCCCTCCCTGTCACTCCCTCTCTCTCCTTCCATCGCTGCCTCTCTCTCTCTCTGTCTCTCCAACTGCCTTTCCCTCTCTGTCTCTCCAACCCTCTCCTTCTCTCTCAGTCTCTGCCTCTCTCTATCCCTCCATCTGTCCTTCCCTCCCTGTCACTCCATCTCTCTCCTCTCTCTCTCTCTGTCCCTCCATCTGCCTTCCACCCCCCATCACTCCCTCTCTCTCCGTCTCTCTCTCTCTATCCCTTCATCTGACCTTCCCTCCCTGTCACTCCATCTCTCTCCTTCTCTCTCCGTCTCTCACTTTGTCCCTCCATCTCTCTTTCCCTCTCTGTCTCTCCCTCTCACTCCTTCTATCTCTGTCTCTCACTGTGTTCCTCCATCTGTCTTTCCCTCTCTGTCTCTCCCTCTCTCTACTTCTCTCTGTCTCTGCCTCTCTCTCTGTCTCTATCTCTGCCCCTCCAGCGGTCTTTCCCTCTCTGTCTCTCCTTCTATCTCTGTCTGTCCATCTGTCTTTCCCTCTCTGTCTCTCCCTCTCTCTACTTCTCTCTGTCTCTGCCTCTCTCTCTGCTCCTCCATCGGTCTTTCCCTCTCTGTCACTCCCTCTCTCCTTCTCTCTGTCTCTCCCTCTCTCTCCTTCTCTCTCTCTCTGTCCCTCCATCTGTCTTCCCCCCCGACTCTCCCTCTCTCTCCGTCTCTCTCTTTCTATTCCTCCATCTGACCTTCCCTCCCTGTCACTCCATCTCCCTCCTTCTCTCTCTGTCTCTCACTTTGTCCCTCCATCTGTCTTTCCCTCTCTGTCTCTCCCTCTCACTCCTACTCTCTCTGTCTCTCACTGTGTCCCTCCATCTGTCTTTCCCTCTCTGTCTCTCCCTCTCTCTCCTTCTATCTCTGTCTGTCCATCTGCCTTTCCCTCTCTGTCTCTCCCTCTCTCTCCTACTCTCTGTCTCTGCCTCTCCCTCTGTCTCTCTCTCTGTCTCTGTCCCTCCATCTGTCTATCCCTCACTTGCACTCCCTCTCTCTCTCCTTCTATCTCTGTCTCTCTCTTTGTCCCTCCATCTGTCTTTCACTCTCTGTCACCCTCTCTCTCCTTCTCTCTCACTCTGTCCCTCCATCTGTCTTTCCCTCCCTGTCAATCCCTCTCTCTCCTTACTTCTCTGCCTCACTCTCTCTGTCCCTCCATCTGTCTTTCCCTCTCTGGCTCTCCGTCTCTCTCCTTCTCTCACTGTCTCTGCCTCTCTCTCTGTCCCTCCATCTGTCTTTCCCTCCCTGTCACTCTATCTCGCTCCTTCTCTCTTTGTCTTACACTCTGTCCCTCCATCTGTCTTTCCCTCCCTGACACTCCCTCTCACTCCTTCTCTCTCTGTCTCTCTCTCTGCTATCACTGACACTAGGAGAGCGACAGAGGGAGGGAGGGTTAGATATGACGGCATAGAGAGGGCTGCAGTGAGGGACAAACGTGGAGAGAGAGAGATTGTTGAGGTGGATGAAGAGGATAATGTAAGATATATTAATTTGATGAAATCCTTCACTGCTGTGTACACAAACATATTTGAGATAGGTATGGAGAGAAAACGAACATCGGGAGAGGGAGGAATGCAGATGAATTTGGGGCCCAGGCGGTCACTTTTGATGATCCAGAAGGAATAGCCTCCATTTTAAATAGTCAGCAAGCTATTCCACTGTGGGAACCATCACACCCTCATGATATTGTTTGTGGAAATTTCATGCTGGCTTATTGGTTAACTTTTAAACCTGTGATTGATAGATTCTTGTTAAACAAATGTATTAAGAGATAAGGGGCAAAGGTAGGATATATGGTGTAAGTTTGATCACAGATCAGCCAAGATCACATTGGATGCCGGGACGGAGGTGTGGGGTTAAATTGCATCCTCCTCTTCCAATATCCCCTGTGAAATATCCTTCTTTCTCTCTCAGTCACCCTGTCAGTCTATGTCTCTCTGTTTCTCTCTTTCTGCCTCTCTCTCCATGTCTCTATCGGACAGTGTAGAGTGAGATTCACTCTGTATCCACCCCATGATGTTCCTGTCCTGGGACTGTTGGATGGGACAGTGTAGAAGGAGCATTACTCTGTATCTAATCCATGCTGTACCTGTCTGGGGAATGTTGATGGGAGAGTGGAAACAGAGAGGTCTGGGACCAGGGTCCTCATGGGGAGGACTTAATGGTGCCTCCTAATTGACCAGTTAGCAATATTGGTGCTCCAGGGATGAAAGGGACATTGGCTGAGTGGATACGACATTGGCTGAGAGAGTGGACAATGGTTGTTTCAGACTGGAGGGAGGTATACAGTGGAGGTTTATATTAGGACCACTGATCTTTTTGATATATACTAATGACTTGGACTTGTGTTTACAGGGCATAACTTCAATGTTTGCCAATGTTTGTGTCATCTGCAATGTAATAAACCGGGAAGGGACTAGTAGCAGACTTCAGGAGGAGAGAGGCAGTCTGGTGAAATGGAACACACAAGAACAAATGAATTAGGAGCAGGAGTAGGCCATTCGGCCCCTCGAGCCTGCTCTGCCATTCAATGGCTGATCTGATTGTGAACTCAACTCCACTTTCCTGTCTGTGTCCCATAACCCTTGACTCCCTAATTGATCAAAAATCTATCGAACGCTGCCTTGAATATATTCAATGATCCAGCCTCCACTGCTCTCTGGGGAAGAGAATTCCACAGACTGACCCCCCTCTGAGAGAAACACATTTCTCCTCATCTCAGTTTTAAATGGAACGTCCCTAATTTTTAAACTGTGTCCCCTCGTTCTAGTCTCCCCAACAAGGGGAAACATCCTCTCAGCATCCACCCTGTCCAGTCCCCTCGGGACCTGAGATGTTTCACTCAGATCACCTCTCATTCTTCTAAACTCCAGTGTGTATAGACCCAACCTGTTCAACCTTTCCTCATAAGATAACCCCTTCATCCCAGGAATCAGCCCAGTGAACCTTCTCTGAACTACTTCGAATGCAATTATATAATTTCTTCAGTCAGGAGACCAAAAGTGTCCACAATCCTGCAGACGTCGTCTAACTTATGCCCTGTACAGCTGTAACAACACTTCCCTACTTTGATATTCTATTCACCTTGCAATAAACAACAACATTCCATTTGCCTTCCTAATCACTCGCTGTAGCTACACGGTAACATTTTGTGATTCATGTACCAGGACACCCAGATCCCTCTGTACCGTACAGTTCTGCAGTCTCTCTCCATTTCAATAATATACTGATTTTTATTCTTCCTGCTAAAGTGGACAAGCTCACATTTTCCCACATTGTACTCCATCTGACAATGTTTTGCTCACTCACTTAACCTCTGGAAATCTCTTTGAAGACACTTTATGTCCTCTTGACAGCTTACTATCCAACCTATCATTGGACAGACACAGGGCAGGTTAACTTCAATGCTGAGAAATGTGAAGTGATGCATTTTGGAAGGAAGACTGAGTGATATAAACTAAATGGTACAATGTTAGAATGGGTGACAGGACAGAGAGATCTGGGATTTCATCAATGTTCCCTGTTCTACCCAAAAGCTCAATTTGGCGCTTGGAATCTGTGAGTTGAATTTAGCTTCATCCTGAAAAGTGTTAGCAAACGTGTTGGGAAATGTGTCAAAAGCTGTTTCCATTCAGACATTCCTGCATTGTGGAAGTGTGAGCTATCTTTGCAGAGACAGGAAATAGAGTTGTTTGAATGGACCTGCAGGTTTTGGTTGATGCAATAAGGTGAGAATTTGAATTGTGTCCCTTCCAGATACACAGAATTGAAGGTATTTACAGAACACCACATGAAGTAGTTTACCAATGTCTGACAAACTTCAAAGACTTCAAACACATGGAAGAAGAGGAGAAGGGAACAATATACAAAACCTGAGACCGTCAGACAACAGCAGTAGGAAAATGAATCTCTTTTTATGGGTTTTAATTTGAAGGCCTGAGCTGATGATTGAAAAGGTAGGAGTTCAAATCCCACACTGGGCTGTTGTGAATTTGAATTCTGTTTTTTCTATGTCAGTAAAAAAGACCAGAACAGAGTACTTTATAAATGGTGAAAAGATAGAAACACTGGAGGTTCAAAGAGACTTGAGGGGTCCATGTCCATTTGAGTGCAGTGTAGATTTACCAGAATGATAACTGGACTCCAAGGGTTAAATTACAAGGTGATATTACACAAACTGGGAATAATTCCCTAGAATTTAGGAGGATCATGGTGATTTGATCCAAGTTGTTGAGATATTAAGGGGAACTGATGGGGTAGTTTGAGAGAAACTATTTCTGCAGCTTTGGAATATATGAACAGAAGTAGGCCATTCAGCCCATCTAGCCTGCTCTGCCATTCAAGATGATCATGGCTGATCATCCACTTCAATGTGTTTTTCCCAGACTATCCTCATATCCCTTTATGTCATTGGTATTCAGCAATCTGTCAATCTCTGCTTTAAACATACTCAATGACTGAGCTTCCACAGCCCTCTGGGATAGAGAATTCCTAAGATTCACAACCCTCTGAGTAATGACATTTCTCCTCATCTCTGTCCCAAGTGGCTTCCCCCTTATTTTGAAATTGTGTCCCCTGGTTCTAGACTCCTCAACCAGGAGAAACATCTTACCTACATCTACCCTGTCTATCTATAACATTACCCCAGGGTCTCCACACAGCCTGTCTCCCCGTCCCCCTGCTTCTAAAGTCTCTCAGGGTCTCCTGACACTTTCTATCTCTCTGCTTCTGTCTCTATCCCTCACTATCTCTCTGTTCTCTCTCCATTTCTATCTCTCCCTATATCTCTGTTACTCTACCTCTGTTCCTCTCTCACTGTCTATCACTCTCTCCCACCATGTTGGTTATCATTGGGGGTTGAGTTAAATCACAGACAAAATAAACACTTCACCTGTCTGCCCCGGAATAAATAGCAAAATTTGTGGATATTTTATGT